>NC_044319.2:31209637-31543387 GCF_007474595.2 Lynx canadensis
ATTGGGCCTCACATCATCTCCTTTTGAAATGGAGTTCTTTTATTCAACACACCATAAGCACTTACTATGTGCCAGACGCTGCTTTGAGGTTAAAAAAAAAAAAAAAAAAAATCAGGAAATGATTCTCTTCTTGATAACAGGTTAGAGAAGAAGGCAGTATGATCCTTGCAGTCATTTGGAACTTTCCACATTTCTGATTGTACTATACCATCAGGGTTTTTGTAAAGATTTTATTTTTATCATTCATTGGGCAAATCATTCATGGATTTGATACTAGCTTTGCATCTTTGTAACTGAGAAGATATGAGCACAGACGCCCTTCTACTCCTGCCACGTGAATGAGTTGATGTGAGATTGTACAGCTCTGTGAATTACCTCCTTCAGCCAAACTAAACAACAGAAGCTCAACATTCTGTGCTTACCGGGACCCTACAGCACGCTGGGTAGCTAATTTCCCAACGCAGTGATTAATGATACAGTTACCTTGCTACTTAAGAATAAAAATTGTAAAAAGTATTTTAGTTTTCTGTGCTGTGTAACAAATCACCACAAATTTAGTGACTTAAGACAACACTCATTTATTATTTCACTCTGTCCATGAGCCAGAAGTCCAGACATGGCTTAGCTGGGTCCTCGGCTCATATTGACCTGGTTGCAGTCATGGTGTCTGCCAGGGCCAGTCTTGTCTGAGGCTCAAGGAAGCGCAGGGTCCTCTTCAGAACTCACGTTTGCAGAATTCATTTCCTCACAGCTATAGAATCTGTGGAAGCTTCAAGTCCAGCAGGAAGATCTCTCACCTTCAAGACTGTCTTTTAATGGGCTCACCTGATTAGGGGAGATCCATCCAGAATATACGAATCTCTCTTTTGATTGATAGAAAGTCACTTCATTAAGGATCTAAATTACATCCCCCCAATTCATCACCTTTGTCATATTGCACTAGTTAGAAACAAGTAACAGGTTTCATTCACACTCAGATTACTGAAGATGTGGATACCAAGGGATATGAACCAGAGGAACCATCTTAGCATTCTGCCTACGTTGGTGGATTGTTAACTTTATCTATTTTAAAAGAGTCAATATGTATAACATCTCCATATGCATTGTAGAGGGTATATAAAAGTGTAACAAATATCCAAGTATACCTGTCATCTTCAGGAAATGGGACATTACCATAGCTTCTAAAATTCATGCATATTCCTCCATGTTTGCAGACCATTTCCTACCCTACAAAGGTAACCACCATCCTGCATCTTGTGTGTACCGTTCCCTCGCCCTTCTTTATAATTTTAATGCGCTTTTTTGTAATTCTAGACAAGGTACCATTTTATGTTGTTTTTGAATTTTATATAAAAAGGAATCCTACATATTTGTATTCAACTTGCTTTATCTAAATTATGTTTTTTTTTTTTTAAAGTTTTATTGATTTTGAGAGAGAGAGAGTGTGCGAGGGACAGCGTGCATGAGGGGAGGGGCAGAGTGAGAGGTTGAGAGAAGCCCAAGCAGGCTTCGCGCTGTCAGCACAGAGCCTGGCTCGGGCCTTGATCCCATGTACCATGAGATCGTGACCTGAGCTGAAATCAAGAGCTGGACGCGCAACCGACTGAGCCACCCAGGCTCCCCCATCTAAATGATGTTCTTAAGATTTATTCATCTTGTTGTGTGAAGCTCTAGGTCAGTTTTACTGCTGTATATTCTTATATCATATGAATATTTGCCCCTCCTAGTGTTGATAGAAATTTTCATTTTTCCAGTTTTTTGCTAGTATAACAGTACTGCTGTGAACATGCTTGTACATGTCTTTCGATACACCTATGTAAAGCTTTCTCTAGGACAGTCATTCTCAGTTGGGGATGATTTCATCCTTCCAGAGGACATTTGGCAATGTCTAGAGACATTTTTGGTCATCGTGATTTGTCATGGTATTACTGGCATTTATAGCGAGCACAGGCCAGAGATGCTGCTAAACATCCAACAATTCACAGGACAAGTCCCCTCAACAAAGAATTACTTGGTTCAAAATGTGGCTGGTACACTGAGGTTGAAAACCCTCTTTTGGGGCAGTAGACCTCAATCGAAGCGGTTTATCTGTCCCCTGCTCCAAAGTGTGTGGGGATGTTTCTCTTTGTCATAGGGTAAGGGGGACTGCTACTGGCTTTAATCCTGAAATGCCCAGGACACTCCTGCCTCTGCTAAGAAATACTGCTCTGATATATTTCCTAGGAGGATAATGGCAAAGTTATGTGTACCTTCAACTGACTAACTAATACCAGGAGCCTCTCTACAGTGGTTTACAAACTTCTAGTCCCCACAGCAGGGTATAAGAGTTCTGTTGCTCTGCATTGTTCTCCTGACTTGGTATATTCTAGAAGTTCTGATTGACATTTCTCAAGTCATTAATTCAATTAAACATTTTACTTACTTATTTTCTTATTTATTAGGTATAAATGACATGTAACATACTGGTTTCAGGTATATAACACAATGATTCAATATTTGTATATATTGTAAGATGATCACTACAGTAAGTGTAGTTAGTTAATATCCATCATCAGCATACATAGTTGTAAAAATTTTTCTCGTGCTGACAACTTAAGATCTACTCTCTTAGCACCTTTGAAACATACAATGCAGTATTATTAACTATACTCACCATACTATACACAATATCCCCATGATTTATTTATTTTATACCTGGGAGTTTATACTTTTGACCCCCTTCACCCATTTCACCCACCTACCTACCACCCCACCCCCCCCACCTCCCCACCTCTGGCAACCACAAATCTATTCCCTGTATTTATGAGCTTGGGTTTTTTTTTGTTTTTTGTTTTGTATTCCACATATAAATGAGATCATACAACATTGGTCTTTGTCTGACTTATTTCACTTAGCATAATGCCCTCATGGTCCATCGGTGTTATTGCAGATGGCAAAATTTCACTTTTTTATGACTGAATAATATTGCATTATATATATGCACCACATTTCCTGTATCCATTCATCTGTTGATGGACGTTTGGGTTGTTGCCATATCTATTGTAAATAATGCTGTAATGAACATGGGGTGCATATATGAGATAATGTTTTTGTTTTCTTCAGATGAATACCCAGATGTGGAATTGCTGGATTATATGGTAGTTCTGTTTTTAGTTTTTTGAGAAACCTTCCATACCGTTTTCCATAGTGGCTAACACCAGTTTACATTCCCACTAACAGTATATCAGAGTTTCCTTTTCTCCACATCCTTGATAATATTTATTTCTTATCTTTTTGATGATGGTTATTCTAACAGATATGAAGTGATATCTTGTGGTTTTGATTTGCATTTCCCTGATGATTAGTGATGATGAGCATCTTTTCATGTACCTCTTGGCCATCTTTATGTCTTCTTTGGAAAAATGTCTAGTCAGACCTACTAATTTTGTAATCAGATTGTTGTTTGTTTTGTTTTGTTTTGTTATTGGGTTAATAAGAGTTCTTTATATATTTTGGATATTAGCCCCTTGTCAGATATAGGATTTGCAAATCTTTTCTCCCATTCAGTAGTTGCCTTTTTATTTTTTTGAAACAATTGAACATTTGTTTCGTTTTTGGCCACTTGTATTTTGTGTGTGTGTGTGTGTGCACACGCTCGCACGTGCGTGTGTGTGTGTGTGTGTGTGAGAGAGAGAGAGAGAGAAAAGATGTTTCACAGAAGTGAAAGTTGAAGTTTTTTGTTCATTTTCCTAGCAGGCTGGTTATCTTATTGATTTGTCAGAGTTCCTTATATGTTCTGGATACTAGTTTTTTTATAGGTGATATGAGTTGCAAATATCTTATTTTGTAGCTTTTATTCCCCACTTTCTATCTTTTGATGAACAGTAGTTCTTAGTAGTCTAAGACTTAATGGTCTAAGTTATTGGTCTTTCTTCCTTAATGGTTTTTGTTTTAAAATTTTTTTCCCCAGTTCATGCTTCCTTTACCTTTGTAGCTTGTTTTGCTCAGCTTTATGTTTATTCATTCATTTTATTGTTTTTACATATTGTGGTAATTCATTCATTTTCATTGCTCTGTGATATTCTTTTGGTGACTGTTAAAGCAATTTGTTTATCTTTGATATCACTGGGGAACATTTGGATTATTTCCAGTTTGGGACTATTAAGAGTAATTTGATATGAATATTCTAATGTACATCTTTTGGTAGATGTGTGCATTTCTTCTGAATGGTAGTGCTGTGTCATAAGATATACTGAGATTCAGCTTTAATAAATACCACCAAAAGTTTCCCATGGTGGTTTCCAGCTCAGACTCTTACCAGTATAAATGCTTTTTGGGGTTCATAGTGTTTCTTGAATTTATGGCTTGATGACTTTGATCATTTTCAAACATTTGGCCATTGTCTCTTCAGCTATAGCTTCTGTCCCTTTCTCTTTCATTTAGGACTCCAGATACCTACAATAACTCTTTTCACCATGTTTCATTTTTCTCTTACATTCTCTTCTGCATTTTCCATCTTTTTATCTCTCTGTTCTTAGCTCTATGTATATTCTTCTGACCTATCTTCCAATTCAGTGATTCTTACATTGTGTCTAATCTGCTGTCAGACCTATTCATTAGGTCCTTAATTTCATTTGTTGTGTTTTTTTTTCAGTTCCAGAATTTCCATTTGGCTATTTTATATTTTCCAGTTCTCTGCCAGGACTCTGTCTTGCCATTTACTTTCTTTTAACTAATTCATGTCTGATGTTCTGTTTTCTGGATCCATTGTGGCTTGTGTCTTAGACTGATTTTTCTGCCTCTTGGTTTGGAGAATTTTGTCTTTTTTGTATGCTAGGTAATTTTTTATTTGGTTTTGGACACTGTGGATGAAAAAGTATCCGATTACATCATCCAGAGCCTTACATCTCTTTCTTTGCCCTTGGCAGGCAGTTAGGGTAAGATCACCTTAATCCAACCAAGGACTGAACTGATTCAAAGCTAGGCTTCAGTCCTGGAGAGAGCCAGTACATTTTTGGGTTCTCCTGACTCCTGGGGCGTAGCCCTTTGAGGTTATAGCCAAAAGCCTGAAATGTTCTTCCCAGCACCCCCTTGGTCCTAGGAGATTGCCAGCAATTCTGCTCAGCTTCTCAGACTCTCAGGAGCAGCTTGCAAGTTAGCAAATATCTCAAGGGAGAAAATGTTACCAAATGTTAGTCTCACCTCCTTGCATTTTCCATCTCTCCATGATTTTTTACTTCAAAATCCTTTTTTGCCTTAAGCTCTTCAGTGCTTTCAAATAGATGTTCTTAATATTGTATTCAGTCTTCACTGCTGTTGTTAGCAGGAGGCCTGGTCTAAAACAGTCTAGGCCATGATTGCTTTATGCTTGGCTTATTCTTTCAAAATCTGAGCTTATAGTAAGCAAAATAAGCCAGACACAAAAAGACACATGATACGTGATTCCACTTGTACGAGATATGTAAAGAAGTCGGATTTATAGGAACAAAAGTACACTGGTGGTTGCCAGGTCCAAAGTTTGCATTATGGCTTACACATACACACACATACCCTGTTTTTTAACTGGGCTCATCAGATAGCTTTCTTTTAAGCCATGTTGGTTTCTTTAGGTAGCTCCATTTAGAAAATTGGGTGGGGGGGGCACCTGGGTGGCTCAGTCAGTTAAGCATCTAACTTTGGCTCAGGTCATGATCTCACGGTTCATGGGTTCAAGCCCTGCGTAGGGCTCTGTGCTGGAGCCTGGAACCTGCTTTGAATTCTGTGTCTCCCTCTCTGCCTCTCCCCGACTCATGCTCTGTCTCTCTCTCTCTCTCTCTCTCTCTCTCTCTCTCTGTCTCTCAAAGGAAATAAACTTTAAAAATAAAAAAAGAAAATTGGGTAAGTACTACAAGTCAACAGTTAAGTAGTGTTATTTGCATACCTAACAAAGATTTAACTGTAAATGTTTAGGGGAAAATAAAGAAGGAAGGGAAAAAAAAGCAAGGAAGGAGAAAAATAGTTATTTAACGGGGAAGTAAAATAGCAATCCAAATAGTGGGGATAGCTCTTCCCAATTAGCTGATGCCTCAGAGTAAGCCTTAGGGAGAGCTCTGAGTCTGTTGTTCCTTCATTGGCATGTGTTGAATTCACTGAATATCATTCCTCCTTGAGGAAGTTGCAAGGGTAATATTAGTTACATATAATTTTTGCTTTACCTGTTAACCTTAGATTCCCAACTTCTGTTTAAGCTTTAGCTTCAATACAAAGAAAAATAAATAATATCCTTTATATTCCTTATTAGCATTATGCATACTGCTATAAATCTAAGTTTTATTTCTTACACATTTTCTGTCTTTCATGGGTGATCTTACCGTAAAGCCTCTGACCTCTATGACAAATCTATCTTTTCTGTGTTCTTTTGAACATGTGTTATATCTAGCATTGCTTTCCTTCAGTTTAACACAATCCAAGATGCACAGTCACTTTCAAGGTGACCATCTTACATCACCAATAAAATATTCAAAAATAAATCCAGAATTGCGGTAAATCTCCCTCATTGTAACTACATCTTGCTTCTCTTTCAGTTTTATAATGCATGTTGGGACAAGATTGCCAGTGTTTTTTGTCTGGTCAGATGGTCTGTATTTATATAAAAGTATCATATACACCTACTTGTATTCCTGACCATTGTAAAGTTACTGACAAGCAGTAAGTTAAAAATAGCAGGTAGTAGTTTAAGGAGCAGAGGAGGTCTTATAAGAGCAAATTAAATCTCTAAGGAATTAAAAACAATTGAACTGATCTGTTTAATCTCCTAATCTATGCTGTGTCATGATTAGAACAGACATCCCAAAAGCATGAAAACCACAGAATTCACTATATTGAGTACAATTATTACCTCTAACTACTATAGCTCTATTAATATGTAGCTTTTAAATATCATCAAGGACCTTGGAATTTAAGAAGGATACTAGAGCAGGTGTGTGTTCTAGGGAGTGGCTAAGTCCTAGAGTAAAATATGAATACTACCAAATAACAAAACTTACTATTTAACATTAAAAGTAGAGAGCAGTACACCAAGGTCAATATGTGATACTTGGCTAGATGGTAATATTGTACCTGACTTCCCTAAGTCAAATGCATTGCTCTCCTGCTGAAAGGATAGTGTTAAGTGAGGTAGTATCTAAGGAGCAAACAGCATCAGCATGTTTTAAGCTAGTCATATCAGAGGAAAATTATTTTCACTATGCCTCCATTTATTGTTAATTTAGCATATTTTTGGTATGCCTTGTGTTGAAAGCACCATGCTCGGTTCTCTGCTAGAGTAGTTGCTGAGTAGTTAAAAGTTGTCCTGGTTCGTTGCCAATGAGTCTCTGGCTTGACTTAACATTTTTTGCCCCCTCTACGTAGCAAATGTTGCTTTTACTATCCAGGACCCTAGATAAGTACCCTGATACTTCTCCATCTTCGTTGAAACTTACTTGTGTGTTTTGAACTGTTCTTCCTTCCATTAGCCTCTCTCTGCATTCTAAACATGTCTACTCAGAAATTCTTTTTAGTATTAATCTGGGCTCACAGTGGGAAAATGCAGCTATGAGACAACATGTTTTTTTTAACAGTGACTGTCTAGCACCATGTTTCTTCTGCCCTTATCTTTCTTTCCTCCTTCACTTCCCAACTTTTAAAAATCCTATTCATGATTCCAGTGATGAGAATTTCAGGTTAGAAAGGTAGGAAGGTGGTGGGGTGCCTGGGGTGGCTCAGTTGGTTAAGCCTCTGACTTTGGCTCAGGTCTTGATCTCACGGTTCGTGGGTTGGAGCCCCACGTCGGGCTCTGTGCTGACAACATGGAACCTGCTTGGAATTCTGTGTCTCCTTCTTTCTTTACCCCTCCCCTGCTTCCGCTCCATTTGTCAAAAATAAATAAACGTTAAAAAAATTTTTTTTTAATTTTTTTTTTAACATTTATTTATTTTTGAGACAGAGAGAGACAGAGCATGAATGGGAGAGGGTCAGAGAGAGAGGGAGACACAGAATCTGAAACAGGCTCCAGGCTCTGAGCTGTCAGCACAGAGCCCGACGTGGGGCTCGAACCCACGGACCGCGATATCATGACCTGAGCCGAAGTCAGACGCCCAACTGACTGAGCCGCCCAGCGCCCCTAAAAAAAAATTTTTTTTTAAAGAAAGTAAGGTGGTGATAAGGGGGTTTTGGAAGAATGATAAAGTCCTTGAAGTGTCCCTCAAATGATAACCTACTGGTGATGATCGAACCAACCCACATGCTGTAGAGACTGTGAATGTAGGAAGTAAAGAACCTGAATGCTGATGAAACATACAGTTTTTCAGAGCTGATGCTAAGTATGCTAAGTTTTTCTTTCTAATATTACATCATTCCTCTTATAATGTAGGTGTTTGTTTATCCATCAGTGTTAGAGCTACTGCTCTTATGCACAAACGGTGCCGAATACTTTTTGTCTGGCCCCATCTTGCTCTTATGTTTATTTTGTCTTATATATATCTTTTTCCCCCCAGGCTGCCAGTACACCACTGAATCCTTTAAGTTTTCAGTGTGAATTTGTAAAACTCAGGATTGACCTTCTACAAGCCTTCTCTCAACTTATCTGTACTTGCAATAGCCTAAAGACAAGCCCTCCACCTGCAATTGCCACAACCATTGCCATGACCTTAGGGAATGACCTTCAGAGATGTGGTCGCATCTCCAATCAGGTGTGTCTTAACTTTATTTTCAGTGCAGTGTTTATTTATACTTTAGAGGTTTTTGAGGTTAGTTGTGAGATGAAAAATTCTGAAATCAGCGGTTTGACTAAAAGACATTAACTATCAAATGCTTATTAACTCATCTGTCTTGCCAAAAATAGGCTGACATTTTTTTAGTGGCAAAATGATTGAAGATGTCTCACTAGGTGCTGCATGTTTATAACTGTATTAATTGTTTTAGTGGAACTGGAAGCTAAAAAAGCAATGTTTTTTGTTTCTGTGTATTATATGTATTATTATACTTCCTTGAACGTTTACCATCTTTGTTAATTTTATTTAACAACGTTTGTAAGAATGAATGGAATGGAAATGAAGAGTCGAACTACTTTTGGATTTGTTTGTTTGAGGAGGGTTGTTTTTTTCTTTTGTGGTCTGTTATTATACAATAATGATAGCATGTTTGTTTCTGGTAATGGATACTTTTCCTTCTTTTCAGATGAAACAGTCCATGGAAGAATTCCGAAGCCTTGCTTCCCGATACGGGGATCTTTACCAGGCATCTTTTGATGCTGATTCAGCAACTTTGAGGAATGTGGAACTATATCCTAAGCCGCCTTGTTATTTCTTGTTCTCTGGAAGTATTCTTTTAAATGTAGAGTTAATGCTTCAGATGTGCTTGACTAAAAAATATATATTAGATAAGCCTACAAATTTATTATAATTAATAACTTCTCTTTTGAAATCTAGTATGAGCAGTACAGTTGTACTTTTTAACTTCAGCCAGGCTTTAAAAATTAATAGTGACTCAGTTGTGGCCTTTCTCCACCACTAAGAACAGCATCCAAAACCCGGGTCCCCCAGTGTCGCATACTTGGTGCTCACTTGAGCTTCAGCGGAAAACGTAACACATTTTCCCACCAGAAAACCATTTTCTCTTTTGCATCACTTCTGTTTTCTTCATGGTGAGCAACCCTGGTTCCCATCACCTTTATTAATGATCTATTATTCCATAATCTTCATTGTCCCTTTTGTTCCCTAAGCCTTCCTTGGGTTTTCCGTATTTTCTTATTAGCAGCCTCAAACCCTTTTTGAAAGGAGGGCAGAGATAAATTGTTTTTAAGTTGTAGGGCCTATAAACCAGTAGTTCTGGGCCTTTTGGGTTTCTAAGTAAAAACCTTATGAATGCTGTGGACCCTCTCCTCTCCAGAATGCATTTATGCACACCCCCCAGCAGATTTGTAAACTTGCAGTAGGGTTAACAGATCCCTTGAGCCCCAGCTTAGGAACCTCTAGGGTATCTAAAGACCATTTTGGTTGTTGCTGTTTTTAACTTTTATCAGTGAAACTTCTACATCTAAGCAGAAGAAAACCATTTCTGTGATTGAATCACAGGGCCTGTTGCTTGGTTCCCAACCCTTACCCCACCCCCACATTAGGCAGCCTCTGAAGTACTCTTCCTGGAACAGAATGTGAGAGTCACTATTATAAACAATAAAAGGGGGAAAAATAGAGTCCCAAACTATTTGATTTGATAACATTATTGTTGCCTTCACTTAAAATGTGGTCCTCATCTCGACCTGAACTTCAGAGAATATAAAGTCTATGTGGATTTCTCTCTTTTCATGTATAACCTTAACGTCCATCCAGACAGCAGCAGAGCTGTTTATTGATATCTCATGCAATAGAAGCCCTCATTTTGGATCCAGAATCAGCAAGGTATTTCTAATAATAGTTTACATTGAAGTACATTTTCAAATATGTTATCTTACCTAGTCATCACAACAGTGTTTTGGAAGAGGTTTTACAGAAGAACAAAGAACAGGGACTTCTCCAGTATTTACCTGAGGTCACAGCTACTGACAAAACATGGATTTTCCGACTCCATTGTTTATTTACCTCCTGCCTCCTATTTTTAAAACACTGACCTGGAAAAATAACGAAGAAGAAATTCTTTGAAATTTGAATATTTTCTTCTTGTATACTGTAACTAAATTTTGGTATGGAAAACTGGGTTAATAATATAATTAAGCTTGACATTTTTATTCTTTGGTTTCCTAAACAAAAAGATATTCCTATTTTTGCTTCATTAATATTCTTCTCTCCTCTTCCATTAACTAATTATTCAGGAATGTTCCACTGGTTTTTTTGTTTGTTTTTTTGTTTTTTTTCCCATTATACTATTCCGTTTTGGAATGTGCATTTTCAGGTGTCTGTAATTTCCAATCTAATAAGGCCTGTGATTCCAGGGTCAGCTTTCTCAAAGAATACAATCAACAAAGCAGGGTAAAATTTCTCTACCCTGAAGCATTCACTCACCATTTCCTTTCCGGACAATAGCAAAGTCCTTGCTTCTGTCTTAAAATTCTGCCTACTCCTAGACTAGGCCGCTTGGCTATCTTTTTCCCCATTCATCTGATCCATTTTAATATTTTCATAACATACTAATATTTGCTTATTTTTCCTTTTATCCTGTTCTCACCAGTGTTCTTTTTCCCTTCAGACCTGCAGTGCTTGTTTTTAAAAAAACAAACCCCTTCCTTTTAAGTTTCAAAGTGTGCTTACACTTTCATGTACTTTACAGAGTCTTTGCCAATTAATTGCTGATTCAAGATTCACATCACACCATTTTTTATTGTGCCATACTCATTTTACTTCTTAGCACCCAGATATCATTGTATGGTTGACTGGTATGATAGGCATGTTTTTCTCTTGATTGACTTTTTAACAGAGAGATTGAGTGCACTGTCAGCAGGGATGGGGTGAAGGGAGTTATTCACCCAGCTTACTCATGCTGCTACTCTCTTTCTTACTCTTCTCCGCCCCCTCTCACTCTCCAAACCAGTTCTCCTAGCCTCTGCCCTTCATAGCAGGGAAAAGTTGGAAAAGAAAGCTTGTACCTTGAAGGAGGGTTCTTTGGGTTTCATTCTCAATAGTATACAACTGCTAAGAGTGGCTTCCTCCTAAAACTTCTGTTCTCGATATTATATATTCTGTGCCTTCCAAGTAAAGAAGGACTTGCAGCTAAAAAAGAACCTCAAGAGGACCTCTTTTGCACTGCTGGTGGGAATGCAAACTGGCACAGCCACTCTGGAAATCAGTATGGAGGTTCCTCAAAAAATTAAAAATAGAACTACCCTGTGACCAGCAATTGCTCTACTAGGTATTTATCCAAGGGATACAGGTGTGCTGTTTTGAAGGGACACATGCACCCTAATGTTCATAGCAGCACTATCGACAATAGCCAAAGTATGGAAAAAGCCCAAATGCCCATCGACTGATGAATAGGTAAAGAAGGTATGGTATATATATACAATGGAGTATTATTCGACAATCAAAAAGAATGAATCTTACCATTTGCAACTACGTGGATGGAACTAGAAGGTATTATCCTAAGCAAAATGAGAGAAAGACAGATATCATATGACTTCATATGTGGAATTTAAGATACAAAACAGATGAAAATAAGGAAGCAAAAATAATATAAAAAGCGGGGGGACAAAACAGAAGAGACTCTTAAATATGGAGAGCAAACTGAGGGTTGCCAGAGGGGTTGTGGGTGGGGGGATGGGCTAAATGGGGCAAGGGACATTAAGGAAGACCCTTGTTGGGATGAGCACTGGGTGTTACACATAGGGGATGAATCATTGGAATCTACTCTTGAAATCTTTATTGCCCTACATGCTAACTCACTTGGATATAAACTTAAAAGTTAATTAAAAAAAAAAAAAAAAACTCAAGAAAAGGAGGCATAACATTGGTATTTCACTGTAGTTTTTACAAAAATGTGTCTATCTTTTTCATAGCCTAGAAGCTTTTTTGGAAGAAAGCATCTTGTCTTACTATTCAGCTTTGTATCTCTAGCACCTAATATAGTGCCTGACCCAATAACAGTAAATATGGATTATGACAGGGTAGATGTTTCTAATTATGAATTGTCTACCTCATTCCAACTTTTTAGAATTATCAAGAAATATTTTGAGATGGTGGTTCATTGCATTTTTCTATTCTGACTTTTTATTTGTAATGAGTCCTTTGCACTTAATCTTTATGTTACTGCCTAAAAGATAAGCGAACAGTTCCTGGGCTATGACAGAATAAATAGACTGGACTTTTCCTTTTACTGCGAACAAATAAAACCTGGATAAAACATAAAAGTTTTATGTAAAACTGTAAACAGTTAACTGTTTACAGACATTGGACAATAGGAAATTCAGGAATGTCATCCCTTGGTGAAGGGACACAAATAAGGTAAACCCTACCATAGTCTTTCCTTTCTTTTCCCTGGAGGCACTCAGCAGAACACAGTGGTCTTGCTTAGTTGAAGAGATAGGAATCAGGGTTCAGGGAACCAGAAGAAGCTAGAACTTGCAGGACAGAATACAGGGGAGAGAAAGCAGCTTTCCAGGGAAAGAGCTCCAGAAATTTCATAGGCTGTGATTCTTTGGCTGAAGATTAGCATATGTGTACTAAGATACACATATGAAGGGAAACTGCACAAGGCCAGGCAAAAAACAACTACTGGGGGAAGAATGATGACCAGAAGTTATAAGCTGAACAATTCCTAGAGTTCACACATGTCTGAGAAATGTTTTGAGTTCCACCTAGCCAAATGGAGAGACCTTATTGAACACTGAGAGCGTTCAGAAGAAACACCAGAAGGGTCACACCACCTTAGCAGTAGGGCTAAACTAAGTCTAGAGCAGTCTTTCAGATAAGCTTTAAATGAATCAGGATTATATACAAGTAACTTGACTGTCTACCAAAACAAAATTTAACATTCTCTAAAGACAATAAAATAAAAAGTTCAACAGTATAAAATCCACACTTGTAGCATCAGATCAAGAATTATTAGACATGAGAGGAAGCAGGAAAATGTGACATAACCAGGAGAAAATTAAGTCATTTAGGAAAAAGACTCAACAAATGACAGATGATGGAATTTACAGAGTTGGACTCTAGAATAGCTATTACTAATATTTTCAGAGATTTAAAGGTAAAAGATAACATAATTAGGAGAAAAATTAAAGATGTAAAAAGGACCAAATGGAATTTCTAGAGCTAAAAAATACAGTATCTTGATTTTGCCTTTATTTTTGAAAGATAATTTTGATGGATATAGAATTCAACTTTGGGTTAGGTTTAATGGTACATTCGATATTGCAAGAGAAAAGTTCAGTGAACTTGGAAGACATAACAATAAAAACTACCCAGATCAGACAGTGAAATAAGAAACAGCCTGAAAAACAACAGAGTCAAAACTAGCCTGTGGAACAGTATCATTTGTACTAATATATACATGCAACCACAAATCCTAGAAAGAGGGGAATGAAGGAAAGGGAAATATTTAAATGGCTGAAGTTTTTTAATGTTTAATTAAAAATGTAAACCCACAGATTCAAGAAGCTTAACAAACCACAAGTAAGGTAAACAAAACCATAACAAGCCATACATTGTAATCAAATTGCTGAAAACCAATGATGAAGAGAAAAAATTTAAATGGAGAAAGGGAGTGCATAGAAGGGAAGAAAGATCAGAAATCCACTGATTTCTCATCAGAAATAATGCAAGCCAGAAGACAATTAGAACATCGTTAAAGTTATGAAAGTGAAAAAGGTAACCCAGTATTCTATATTCAGTAAGAATTACCGTTCAGTAATTAAGACTAAATAAAGGCCTTTTCAGACAAAATCTGAGAAAACTTGTTACCACCAGATGTGCACTACTAGAAATGTTAAGTTCTTCAGACTGAAGAGAAACCATTTCCACTGTAAACTTAGAGCTACAAAACAGAGTGAAGGGCACTGGAAATGGTAAATATGTCACTAAATATAAAAGACTTCTTTCATTTTTTTAAAGTGTTGATCATTCAAAACAATAACAACTATGGGAGTTTATAACATGTGGAAGTAAAATGTAGGAAATAAGACATGACAGGGAGGGGATTGCTGTATGATTTTTATGTTTTACATGAAGTAGCATATAGAAAATTATTTGAAGATAACTTGTGATAAACTAAGGACGAATAAACTCTAGAGCAACCACTAAAAAATAAAACAAGCCGGGAGATGAGATAAAATGAAATACTAAAAATAACAACAGAAACAAACCCAGTTAATCCAAAAGAAGATGGGGAAGACAGGATAAAAAGAAACCGTGAACAGATGGAAAAGTAGAAAACAAATTACAAGATGGTAGCCATAAACCCAACCATACCAGTTATTACAGTAAATGTAGTCTTACTCTAAATAAAATCAGAGATTACCCTACTGAATACAAAAGCAAACCCAACTGTCTGCTCACCACAAGTAACCCATTATAAAGACACAGATAAAAGTAAACATAAGGACAGAAAAGTATATATCCTGAAACTCTAAAAGCTGAAGTGACCATATTAATATCATACAAAATAGACCTCAGTACAAGGTACATTTCATCATAATAAAGGAATCCATCCATCAAGAAGACATAATTCTAAATATGTACAAAGAAACATGAAGCAAAAACTGGCAGAACTGAAAGGAGAAATAAATCCACAATTATCAAGTTTTCAACACTTTCTCTGTGAGTAATTAAAGAACAGCTTGTCAGAAAATTTCTTAAGATGTAGAAGACTTGAACAACACTATCAATCATCTTGACCTAATTGACATGTACCAACAGCAGTGTATATGTTCTTTTCAAGTGCATTTGGAACATTTAGGGAGATAAACCATACACTGGGCTAGAAAACAAATCTCAGTGAACTTTTAAAAGCGTTGAAATCATACAGAATATGGTATCTGACAATTAAGTTAGAATTGACTAACAAAAACGATCTCCAGAAAATCCCCACACATTTAAATATTAAATAAGACTTCTGAATAACCTAACTGGTCAAGAAATCAGAAGAAGAATTAGAAAATATGTTAAAACAGGATGAAAATGAGAACACATATCAAAACTTGTGGGATGCAGCGAATGCAGAGCCTAGAGGGAAATTGACAGCTTTAAATGTTTTTATATAACATAAAAAGTTTAAAATCAGTGATCTAAGTTTCTACCTTATCTGATGCTACAAAAAGAAAGCAAATTAAACTCAAAATAATTTGAAGGAAAGAAGTAACAAAAATATGAGCACTGATAAATGAATTAGAAATAAATAGTGGAGAAAATCAATGAAACCAAAAGCTGGCTCTTAGAAAAGACAATGAAACTGATAAAACCAGTTAGTCTGAGTGGTAAAGGAACACAAATTACCGATACCAGAAATCAAGAACACCAGACCAAGTCCTACAGCTATTAAAAGCCATAAGGGAATAACAGTTTTCATGAACACAGACACAAAAACTTTTAACAAGACATGTACAGATTGAATCCAGCAATATACAAAAGATAATGCATCAGAACTAACTAGGTTTTATCCCAGGAATACCAGGTTAACAATAGAAGACCAAACGGTGTAATTTACCATATTGCATAATAAAGGAGAAAAGCTGAAGCGGAGGGCTTAATAAACATTTCAAGTCTTACTATGAAGCTATAGTAATTAAGACTATATGATATTTGTTTGATGGTAGAATGGAGAGACCACTCACATATGTGATCATTTGATTTTTGACAAAGGTACCAAGGTCCTTCAACTTACATCTTAATGAAATTTATTTCTTAAGTAAATGAATGCTTTAGTAGGAGGTAGAGCAGTATATTCTGAATTTAGACCCTTTTGGTAGCAGGTAACTCCGTAAAAGACTTTAGTTTCTTTATGCTTTGTGTGTATAGTTTTCCTTAAAGTCCTATAAATGAGGTTCAGTTCTTGTCTTATTGGAACTTAAGATATAGTACAGAGCAGGAAACAAAGCTTTGGAGCCAGGCCAATACGAACATGAATCCCTTGTCATTCACTCCTAGCTGTATAAATATATGCATGTGATTTCATCACATTGAGCCGCATATGCATGAATTATAGGTAACTTGTGATGCCTGTCTCCTAGAGTGGTTGTGGTGGTTAACTGAAATAACCTGTATAAAGTACCTAAGGGAAGTGCTTTAGTTATTCCTTTAACACACCACTTGATGTTAAGAGGATAATAAGAGAGGGGCGCCTGGGTGGCTCCGTGAGTTGAGTGTCTGACTCTTAGTTTTGGCTCAGGTCATGATCTCATGGTTTGTGACATTGAGTCTCACGTTGGGCTCTGTGCTGACAGCATGGAGCCTGCTTGGGATTCTCTACCTCTCTCTGTCTCTGCCCCTCCCCTGCTCACTCGCATGCTCACACTTTCTCTCTAAACAAATAAACGTTTTTTAAAAAGGATAATAAGGGAATAATAAGAACAGTGTTACGCCCAGTGTGGCTGAATTACCTATGTTGCATTTTCAAATAACCCCCTTGAAGTTTAGTTGGAATACAAAAGGTTTGCTTTCTTTTTTCACTTGGGAAGACTTTCAAAAACACTTTTAGGTCTGAGGCAGTAGAGGAAGAAAGAAGGAATCTCGGTAAAACTTTCCAACATGCTCTATATACTAGCTCTCCCCTGAACATGCCTGTGCCTTTCACATCCATGCCGTGGATCCATGCCGTTTCCACAGCCACAAATGCCCTTCACACTTCCACCTCTCCACATCTCCATCCTGCTTGCCTGCTAATTTGCTCAGGACCTGTCTCTTCTGTGGCATTCCTCCCCTCTCTCCATGTGCTGATCTGTTATTTATAGATCTTCACTGGTTATTTGGCACTTATGGATAATTACCTTTTCAAATGTCTTAGGTCTCCTTCCCCTCATGGCACAGACAGGGTTTAAACATTTTTCTACTACCTAACACCAAAGTGATTAGACTTACAGAATTTGAAGTCAGGTCTGGGTTTGAATTCCAGGCTTATTACTTAACCTCTCCAAGCCTCAATTTTCCCCCACCTGTAAAATGGAAACAACCGTGCCTACGTCGTTATTTTACAAATTAAATGAGAACATGTGCAAAGTGCCTGACACAGGTAGACATTGAAGTAGTGACTATTTTGGTTGATTAATTGATACTGATTTGACCTCAGTTTCCAGGAATACGGGTCTACTGGAGCGGCCCATGCTGACAGTGAATATGAGAGGAGAATGATGTCTGTGTATAATCATGTCTTGGAGGAAGTGGAATCACTCAATCGGAAATATACCCCTGTTTCTTACATGGCAAGTGACATTTGTTTTATTGAGTTTTCATTACATAGATAGAAGTGGGTTTTTATCCAACACTTACTAACCATGTGAATTCATCGAATTCCCCTCTCTGCCTGTTTTCTGCTGTGCCTATTTTGTAAGGGTTAATAATTGCTGTGAGGATGAAATGAGCTAATCCATGGAGCACTTAGCACATCTCTCACTGCTATAGAGTTACGTTAATGTGTCAAATCTGCTCTACCAGAATGCACTTTTTTTTTTCCTTTTAACAATTGAACTGAAGTTGCAATAGTTCTCAACCCTGGCTACACGTTAGAATCACTTTGGGAGTTTTTTAAAAAAAAATAAATCACTACCCAGGCCCCACTCCAAACCAAGTAACTTTGAATCTCTGCAGTTGAGGCCCAGGCATTAGTATTTATAAAAAGCTCCCAGGTGATTGATTCTGTCCTGCCACCAGGGTTGAGAACCACTGGCCAATTGAAACAGAAAGAACTGTGCTTGTCATCTACAAGGCAGTGAATCACTTCCTGCCAGGTGATGCCACTGATGTCCTTTTAGCCTGCTGAATCTATTGCCTTTGGCCCTGTTCAGCTCTTCCTCTTCCTTCAGTTTCCTCCATCACAGGACAGACTGACACACCCTCACCCAGATTTTCTCCTCCCTGTCTGGCCATTCCCCAAGTGTCTTAGTCGGCTCAGGCTCCCGTATCAAAATACCTGTAGACAGGCTGGCTTAAACAACAGGCACTTCTCTCTCATGGTTGTAGGGGCTGGAAAGTCCAGAACAAAGGTGGCAGCCAGTTTGGTTCCTGGTGACAACCCTCTTGCTGGCTTGTGGACAGCCACCTTCTCACTGTGCCCTCACACGTGGAAGAGAAAGGGAGCTCTGGTCTCTTTTTTTCTTGTAAGGACACTAATTGCATCATGGGGCCCCATCCTCATGACCTCATCCAACCCTCATACCCTCCCAAAAACCGTGCCTCCAATTACCAACATATTGGGAGATACGGCTTCAATGCAGGAGTTTGGGGAAGCCACACATTCAGCGCATAACACCCCATCTGTGACCTTATACCTTGGAGAGTTTCCCTTGCCCTGGCCACCCATTAGATGCTGACATTCCCTGTAGCTCTTTTCTGGCTCCCGCTCTTCTCGCTCTGTACTCTCACCCGTTATCAGGTGTTTAAGAAGAAATTGGTAAGATATGTTGTTGAAGAGTTAGATTAGATTTTCAGACAGATACATTCCCTGACATAAGATCGTCAGTACATATTTGCTGAGTTGAATTGACCTGGGTGGTTGTTTGACAGAGACTTGGTTGCTAAGGGACAGAGTAAAGATTCTCTTTGAAGGAAATACACACATCCATGCAAGACATTGATTAGATGTCAAAAAATATAAAGGCTGGGGGCACCTGGGTGGTTCATTCGGTTGAGCATCCGACTCTTGGTTTCAGCTTGGGTCATGCTCTCACGGTTCGTGTGTTCAAGCCCCACAGCTTGGGAGTCTCTCTCTGCCCCTTCCCCTACTCTTGCACATGCCCTCTCTCTCTCTCTCTCTCTCTCTCTCAAATAAACTTTAAAAAAAATACAAAGGATGTAAAGTATCAGACTCAACAAAGAAGAGCGTGTTGGTGCTATGCTAGTCCTCCTTCTGGCTTACTAACTACACTGTGTGCCTCCGTATTTCCAGACTGTTAACTATAATGGTAATCTGCTCCTAACACACCTATGCACATGTGCCCAAGGGGCCATCGGCCTCAGAGGCACTCCACACTCTCCATATGGGGAATTGCAAAATCTGCCTCCATTCTTTTAAAAGAGAGAATGGTGCCTTTTTGCCCCAGAACAGCCTGAGGGCACTTGGGTCCCCTAAGTCCAGCCTTTAAAGAGGTTTCTCTCCTAAAATACTGTTGGCATCAGACTTCCACCACCAGTAGGATGTCCCTGCAAGTGCTTCCCAGATTCCTCGTTGCAGGAAGGTGAATAATGTTGCCTTAGCAGTTAAACCTGAAGAAATAGACCCAATGTGTTTGAATCTGTGTTGTGGTTTTCTCAAGTAATAGACCTGGCATTTGTATTAGGAGTCTCTTGGGCACGAAATGTTCAACAGCCTGAAACCAGTAAGGAGTGGATTCTTCTGGCCTAGAGCCTTAATGCCCAGCTGTTTAAAATTGTTCACAAACATAGGCAACTAGGTGGCACTGTGCTTGGAATCAGCAGCTCAGAAGGGCAGACAGCACAGTAGAGTGGCTTGCAACTTCAGGCCACTGGTGGGGAAGTAGACTGAGGAGGGGAGGGGAGGGTACACCAACAGGAGCAGTTCTAGGTCACCTCAAGTTACAAGTGTTCTGATGGTGCTGTAATTTTTTTTCTCTTAAGTTTGCAAACCATTGGTGAAATAGAAAACAAATCACTGAACTAAGAGTCAAGGAACCCAGGTTCTAGTCCCAGCTTGTCCCATTACCTGTCTGGGTGACCTGTGTTATCAGCAGAATTGAGGATTAGACTGGGTGATCTTTGCAGTATCTTTGACGGTGTTACAGTTGTATGCTCATCTCCAAACTCACCAAGTTGGATACATTAAATACGTAAAGTTTTTTGTATGTCGGTCATACCTCAATAAAGTGGTTTTAAATACATACATACATACATACATACATACATACATATAATATCTCAGAACTCTTTTAAGTTCTAGTTGTGTGGCTCCTCTTACTAAGACTCAAAGGATTCATTGTAGTGATTCTCTTCAGCTATGCTGGGATTTTCAAAACTCAGTTAAATTTGTGAAATAGATATTTGAAATAAAGTATTCTATTAAAATTTCAGAATTCCATAGAGTTGAACTGTATTGTCATTCTTCATCTGAATTCCAGTAAGTTTCCCCCATTGCTCACTCTGGGGCTATAGGGACAGGGAAGCCACCATGTGGAGATGGAGATGGGATGGAAGAATGAGGATGTCAGGGTTCGTGGGATTTGGTGTCTGGCCTCGGACATCGATATACTGCTCTGGCTTCTTTACCATATTTTCTTTATCCTACTTTAACATACAATAGTTACTCTATGTTGTAGTAACTAAAATCATTATATAATAATATAATAGCTCTAAGTGCTATGGAAATGCAAAGTTTGTGCATTATTTTGCCTTGAGGATTTTCTTCTACATTTACTTTTTATTTTATTGAATATACTTCAAAGTAAAGTAAAAATCTGCAATTGTATTCCTTGACATGAGAGATTTGGCAAACATTTGGGTGTTATGCCTATTTCCTGATAGGTATGTACCTTTGCAATAATCATAGGACCATTTGTACTTTAAAAAAAAATTTTTTTTAACGTTTATTCATTTTTGAGAGATGGAAAGAGACAGAGCATGAGTGGGGGAGGGGCAGAGAGAGAGAGAGAGGGAAACACAGAATCCGAAGCAGGCTCCAGGCTCTGAGCTGTCAGCACAGAGCCCGACGCAGGGCTTGAACTCACAGATCGGGAGATCATGACCTGAGCCAAAGTCGGACGCTTAACCAACTGAGCCACCCAGGTGCCCCAACCATTTCTACTTTTTAAACTTCTTCCTTAAAGTACCATTTGTTGATGAAATTTGGAAATTTATTTTTATTTGACTTAGTTTCTTTTCTTCCCCCCAGCATACAGCATGCCTCTGCAATGCCATCATTTCCTTGCTGAAAGTTCCTCTTTCATTTCAGAGATATTTTTTCCAGAAACTGCAGTCTACCAGCATCAAGGTAATAATAGCAAGAATAGAGGTTAATACTGGTTAAAAACCCAGTTATCTTTTGAAGAATATGTGGGATAGAGCTCTGCTTCAGGATCTTACCTTTGGTTTTGATGAAACTTACAGCCTTTAGTTGTGAATTTCTTCTCCCTTTACTGAGTGGTTTGGTGAAAGGAACGGGATTTGGGGATTAAACCCTCTCCCTTGTGACCTGTCAGTGCCAGATGCAGCGAGACGGGTGTTTGGGTACCTGGAGCTCTGTCCCTTGTCTCCAAGAATAATTTGAGAGGTTTCATGGTAGTCACCTACAAGGATCTTGAGCTGAGTCCGTGTGTGATTGGACTTTCCAGACCCAGAATAAATCAGGTCCAATAAAACATCACCAGTCCTACCTCCAGGGCACTTTTGTCTGTGAATATCCAGTTTTGAGGAGCTGGCCAATGAGAAGAGCTAGTATTTGAAAATATGTAAGCCACTCAACATTCAAAAATGTATTTTTGATTCAGAGAATGGAATTTTTGGGAAAGGAGGAAAACTGTCACCCTCAAGAGGTTTTCTAGGTTATCCCTGGCAGTAAATGTCTTCCGTGCACTTTGCACATCCATTCGAATGTTTTGGGTTGCATTTCAGAATGACGTGAATAATAAGGAAAATTGATTACCTTAGGTAAGATGTGTGCAGGGTTGATTGAGGCAATGCTCAACATTATCAGAAAGACCCAATTTCTTCCATCTCTTCGTTTAGCAGAATTTGGGCTTTCGGTAGTTTAAGTGTATTGGGGATTTTAAATATGTTTTTAAATAAAAAACTACTCTAATGAGAGGTTTAAAATTGACTTTTATACCATTGTGACTTGATTGTATGTGTAATCCTAGAATATTAAGTACGTTTGCTTTTGAATTTAGTGTATTTAAAATTATGAAAGACCGGAGGACAGCCTCTAGATATGAAAATTTACATGGTGCATTTCTGTACTGGAATTGGTTCCTTGTCAAAGAAAGGCCCCACCACAGAAATGGACAAGAATAGTGCCTTCACTTTTTTCTAATCCTCTTTTACCCTCACACAGAACTGGGGTTTGACGTAGAAAACACAGTGGTATTTAAAAGGAAGCATTAGGAGAAGGAACCCTTGACCTTAAAGGTACATCTGCCTGGTTGTCCTGGCATAGCCAGGTCGTTAGTTGTATGTGTAACGTTGTAACCTATAAATAATAATTAGCACAAACTTGCCTGTCAGAAGAGAGCTTGCTCTTGCTTGTTAGCATTTATTTTAATGTTGGTATTCTAGCTTGCTCTGTCGCCGTCCCCCCGGAACCCTGCAGAGCCCATCGCGGTCCAGAACAACCAGCAGCTGGCACTAAAGGTAGAGGGAGTGGTTCAACATGGATCAAAACCAGGACTCTTCCGCAAAATTCAGTCCGTCTGTCTGAATGTTTCCTCTACACTACAGAGTAAATCTGGACAAGACTACAAGGTAATTTAGAAGAGAGGCAGAGTTATGATGTGGATTTTATCAACTTACATTAATGGAAGTTTTCTAGTGTTAAGCAGACTGCAGTTACACCTCCTAACAGATGAGATACAGACACAAGTTAAAAGTACATTCTGAGGCTTGAGGGGGCTCGTGAACAGCACTTCTCTTTTCCCTGCCTGAGCCAGCTGATGGAGAAACATCCAGGCAGACAGTAATCAAATACGAGTTTTATTATTATAGCTGTCGGGAAACCCCGCTCAGGTATCTGGCAACAGGGACTTCTAGCTTTGTACCACTGAATTTTCCCACCAGCCTCAGCCCGCACACACAAGAGCCTGCCCCTGTAAAACTGACGGTAGGAAGGAGCGCCCTGAGTCCCAGAGAAGGCAAAGAGAAGATCTTAGCTCCCCATGCTCAGTTCCTCCCCAGAAACTCCCCATCAGTAGGATTTACCTCCTTCCCTGGAGACCAATACTGCCCATCTAATGTAAAGTCCCTCCACATGGAGGGAAACCTCAGGACTGAGGGAATAAGTGCTCCCTTTCCCCCAAAAAGCACACATCGAATTATTTTTCTCTATTTTAAGGGAATTTTAGCATTTTCCCCCCAAAAGGCTATACAACATTGACAGGCATGGTCAGATAAAGTAAAATCTTTCCTTAAGGGTGTAACCCTAGGAATTGGCTGCTTTGAGAAATCACGAGGTAGGTAACCAAAAATCGTGCTTGCTTTGTTAGCCGAGACCGGGATGCTGAGTACCGTGGAATACCAGTATTCCAAATGCAGAGTGTTCCTTTCTGTGGACATCTCTTCTGGTTCCTTGATGGTTTATTCACAGTCAATGGAACAAGGGAACAAGTACACAGTTGTAGGGACGGAGTTGTTCAGATGCCCACATTGGTTGTATCTGGGTTTATTGTGGGCACGCTTGAACTGAGCTCCATAGCAAGGAAAGGAGTATTAGTAGAAATATAAAAAGAGAGCATTTTATTCTCTTTGGTGGTTTTAGGCTAAAAACCCAAGAGAAGGTGTGGCTTAGGCCGTTTTTACTTTCTTTACTTTGGTAACTTTCTCCTCCTCCTTTGCCCACTCTGATATGGCTCAGCCTTCATTCTCTTCTCTTCCTCTCTGACTCCCACAACACGGAGCATGGTGCCTTATGTAGCAAATATTTGATGAATGATGAAAAAAAAATCATTTACTGTATATGGAGTACAACTGCTATGTTCGTGGGTGATCCCTATTGTCACAGAAGATCCTAGTGAGAATTTACATAGTTAACTTACCCCTTTCAACAGCTGTCTCCTCACTTTGAGTTTGAGAGAACAGTAACGATGATTCTTATTGTTCCTTGCGTATGATTTCCACTCTTAAGAAAAAAACCTTCAAACCAGTCTTCTGCTTATTGACTTACCTCTGGAGGCATTGCTTAATGCCTGGAAGCTGATATAAGTTATATAGGACAGGATTGCTCTGTTGTGTTACATGCAGTGAGTTCTCAACTTGAAATGCATCATCCATTCAGAGCAATCAGGTTGCCTTGGCCTATTTCTGGTCCTTTTAAGGAAGTTCTTGTTTGGTAGGCATGTTGTTTAGGGACATAAAACCCCTATAGAAGTTGTGCAAACAAACAAAACCGGGCTTATAAATCTAAGATCTTGAATTGGTCAGTGACTTCATTCCATTGCTGTTATGGAAAGATTAACCTGTTCCCTGAGTCACAAAGCTTCAGGGCACATTTATATCATTAATTATACAACAGAAACACACACATAAATGTAGAACAATCTGGCCAAATATTCATTAAGGTTACCTGTGTATGCATTCTCAGAATAAGTGTCTCTCTTAACATACTTCATCGTAGGTACAGGTCAGGGTATACCAGCAAGTGTTACTCTGTTCTTTGAAGGACAAAGGCATGAGTGTCAAGCTACATAAGTGAACAAGCCCATAAATCTGTGTTTTAGAATATATTGTGCTGCCCGTCTGAACAAGACACTGATTATTAAATGAGCACTGTACAAGTTATAAAGTTAATTTGTTTTAAAGAGGGAGGGTTGACTGTATTAAGTAATACAAAATCAGACTGGCTAGGAGGAGGAACCCTAACTTGTATTTACTTAGAGTTATGTTCTTTTTCAGTCTCTTAGATTTTAAACTCCCTGAAACAGGTGATTGTACCCTGTTTCTTCAGAATTTCTCTTTATAGACTAAAGAAAGATGGGAATCAGAGTTGGGGTTGGGTAAGCAAGTGTAAGAGGGGAATATTCTCTTCCACCCTCTTAAGGTCTCCGGCTGGGCCTACGATTAAACTAACATTAAGGCACATTAACAGGAGAAAAGCATACAAGTTTGTTAGAATTGTACACATATATGGGAGTCTTCACAGACAATGGAAACCCAGAGAAGTGACCAGAGCAGAAAGCTTATGTAACTTTTAGACAAAGAAACAGTAAATTTGTGGAGACTTAAGACAAATGGGCAGTAAAGAGGTGGGGAGTGACTGGGAGAGAGATGGGGCGGCAGTCCGTGCATTTCAACCTTGATTCCCAGTCTCTGGTGATAAGGATGTTCTCCTTCTCTTGGTACAGAGAAGGCGCCTTTCTCATGGGAGGTTTTATGGCCTGTTTTAGGTAAAAATGGCAAGGTCAGAGACCCTTCCTACATCCTCTGTTTCGCAAGTGCCTTTAGTTGAAAAGAATCAATGTGCCAAAGCAGCATTGTTTTGAAGAGGCGTGTCCTGAGCTCCTTCACAAGGAGGAAAGGCAGCATATGAAGGGGTCGAGACAGGCTCTGGGAGCTTGTTCTGGTAGTGAGGAGGTAGTATCACTTAGTGATAAAGAGTGTAGACTCTGGAGTTCACCTGCCTTGGTTCAGATGCCAGTTCCACTACTCATTAGCTGTGTGACCTTGGAGAAATGACTTAACCTCTCTGCCTCAGTGTTTTTATCTGTAAAACAAGGATAATAATAGTACCTACACCTCTTGGTTGTTTGCAGGGATTAAGTAAGCGCTTAGTACAGGGCCTACCTCACAGTAAGCACTCAGTACGTATTAGCTATTACTATTATTTAACAATTTTTTCGTTCCAGATACCCATTGACAATATGACCAATGAGATGGAGCAGAGGGTTGAACCTCATAATGATTACTTCAGTACTCAATTTCTGTTGAACTTTGCTATCCTTGGAACACACAACATTACAGTGGAATCTTCTGTGAAAGATGCCAATGGTATTGTATGGAAGACGGGTCCCAGAACTACCATATTTGTAAAATCCCTGGAAGACCCTTATTCCCAGCAAATTCGCCTACAACAACAGCAGGCCCAACAACCATTACAACAGCAGCAACAACGAAATGCCTACTCACGGTTTTAGCCACATGATGAATGCACTACAGACTTTACAGGAATTGATCAAATGGGCAAAAATAATTTGATTTTTCATATGGATTAAGATATAAAAGAATGTGGAGTCCATCTATTCATTGGTTTCTATAATGTAATACTCTGGCGAAAAAAAAGAGTTGGTTTCTCTTTAAAAATTTAATTTGAGAAATAATTGGATTCCTAGCCAGAAAGACGCTTTCCCCTTGTTCCTTCTCAAACCATGTCCTTTATCTTCTGTTTGACATTTTCATTGTTTTTCTGTTGCTGAGCCTTTCTTTCTCTTTCAAGAAAAGTCATGTGTTGGGATCACTGAATTCATATATTTGACTGATTTCTCCACCAAAACACATCACTCACTACCTGGCACAGACCTCTCATTCTGAGCTAGGCATTGGGAAGTGCTGACTAGTTGGTACGGAGGAGTCTGTGGGAGTAGAAACAGTTCTCCCCTAGACTGACTTCAGTGTGTCCCCTGAAACATCCAGTTTTCTGGATTTTGAGAGGAAGCAGTCTAGCAGAATTGAAACATCCTGCTACATTATTTCAACTATTCACCTATATTTCTCTATGCTAAAGCAATCTTAATTTATTGTTTTAGTATTTAATTGACCCCCCCCCAAAACCAGCTAACAGTTACAAAGATTGGCAAGTAATCATTTGTGTTTTCTAATATTTGTTTATATTATAGACTTTTTACATTATTTCCAAGAGTGAAAAAAATCACTCACATGTAATATCTTAATCTTTTAAATTAGGAGGGCAGATCTTTTGAGTGGTTTGGTTTCTTCTTAAGTTATGTAATGCTAGACTTGATTGTCTAGAAAAAACAATCTATAGCACAACCTCAATTAGTTGGGATGCTCAGGGAATAGAAATTTTCTGGTTAGCCAGAAAATCCCTTTTTTTCTATCTCAATACTGGTTAAAAACCATTATATAAAATATAATAATAATAAACTTTCTTGTCTTAACACAGTATACTAGATGTATTTTACCTGTTCGTTCTCGGTTTGGGATCATTCAGTGCTTGGGATCATGGTTTCCAAACATCAGGGATCGTAGGGTTGCGCATGTTCATGACGTGTGTGGGGCAATTGGGCTGGAAGCAGTTCCCGAGATGGAGCTGGGCACCTTCCCTAGAGGTTCCCTTTTTATTTATTTTTTTTCTTTTTCTTTTTCTTTTTTTTTTTTTTAATATATGAAGTTTATTGTCAAATTGGTTTCCATACAACACCCATTGCTCATCCCAAAAGGTGCCCTCCTCAATACCCATCACCCACCCTCCTCTCCCTCCCACCCCCCATCAACCCTCATAGAGGTTCCCTTTTTAAATAAATCTCCCATTTTCTTTGTTTGTGTTTTGCACTTTTTTTCCCTTTAAAGTCAACATTGGCTCAAAGAAAAAAAAAATGAGTTGGTATTTCTTTTTCCCTTGTCATGTTGCCTCCAGGGATGAGAAGTGATTGGCGATTCGGGTCCCTCTGAGATTGCCGGGCTCGGGTGAGCTATTGTCCCTCTTCGCCATTGGCCAGCCAGAACATCATGGCAAAACGTACGAATCTCCAGTGTTGACTGTGGATGGCATCCCTTTATGTTCAGCCCCATTGTACACAGTGCACAGTGTGCACAGTTGTGATAGCATCTGAGGGCACAGGCCTTAGGAAGAACCGCCAGAGGGATGTGGAGGAGGCTACGAACCCCTTGACCTGCCAGGCGTGGAAAGAGCTGGCCCAGCAAGCACAGATTGTCCTTTTAGCTCTGATGAATTAGCTGAGTTACCTTGGGCAAGTTACTCAATCTCTCTAGGCTAGTTTCCTTGTCTCTAAAATGACTGAATTAGACTGGATCTCTTCAAGTCAATCTAGAGTTTTTATCAGGTGACTGAAAGACTAAAAGACCAAAAAAAAAAAAAGACTCTTAAATTAGGGGAGAATTTTTTTTTTTTTAATTAAGTGTCTATTTTCAGAATGAAATTTTATAATGTCACTGTCAGGTTTCTGGTACTGTTTTGAAGCAGAATTCTCAAGAGGCAAATCTTGTAAGCCGCCAGCCCTCCCCAGTTCCCTTGAGACCTGCCCAAATTTTATGTTCTTTTTTTTTTAAACCGTTTATTGTTTTTTTTTGAGAGAGAGAGAGACAGGACACGAACAGGGGAGGGGCAGAGAGAGAGGGAGACACAGAATTCGAGGCAGCTCCAGGCTCCAAGCTATCAGCACAAGGCCCGACGTGGGGCTCGAACTCAAAAACCGTGAGATCATGACCTGAGGTGGAGTCAGACGCTCAACCGACTGAGCCACCCAGGTGCCCCCCAAATTTTATGTTCTTAAAAGACCAGCTTTTGATAGCTGTAGTTATAAACTCTTTGATTTGGTGCACTGTAGGAATTATTAATAAAAACGAATCCAAATAGTTCAAAGTATGAAAATAACTCTGTGAAGCAAAAAAGGCTATTTTAATTGAGTGTGCCCGTTAGACCCAGGGTTAGAATTCTGATTTTATGTTTGGTATCATGTCTACTGCATTTCTGGCATCAACTGTTAAGCAGTTATTTGAAGTAAGGGGAAATTGTGTTTATAATTTCTACACTATAGTTATAAATTAAAAAGAAAGATGAAGGAACAAAAGATACAGGTATACTGATTGTGAAGTGAGCGTGTTCTGTGAATTTACAAATATGGATAAAAAGGGTATTGGCTGATCGATTCTAGGGAAGACAGGGCTGATTTTTCTGTGTTTAGTCATTTTGCATTATAACCTGGGGGGTCGGAGCACAGCCTTTGGAGCTACACTGTCTGGGTCCAAATCCTACGTACCTAACTTTGTGACCTTGCACAGGCTACTTGATACTTGATATCTCTCTGCCTCAGTTTCCTTACTCCTAAAATTGAGAAGTTTAATAGTGCTTCATGGGATAGGTGTGAGGATTAAGTGAGTTAACATAGACGTAGTATAGGAAAGCAATTAGAATAACCCTAGCATATAGTAAGCAGATATACAGGTTCACTAGCATTGTTACTTCTATTATTATACCCTCCCAAATACTATTTTTCACAGTGTTAGATCAATTCTTATTCTTAGCATTTTATTTATTCATAATAAAAGTTACCTTCCTCTGCTACTAAACACACATTTAAGCTTATCTTCCCACAGTCTCAATTTGGATATGTGGGGTAATAACAAAATAATGTTGACCCAAACAAAACGGAATTCCTGTCTACAACCAATACTATAAATCCTATTAATTAAAATATTTAAAGACATGTATGAAGAAGATCATGAAAATACTTTCCAAAGCTGCTGATTGTCTTCAATGGTGACAGCAATAGTATATTGACCATTTAGAAATTAAAGTACTGTTATATTCCAGCTTGACCTAAGAGGTCTTGTGATAATGACCTTTCTAGCACAGACTAACCAAGGTGGCAGGTAATTTGCAGCTAGAGGCACTAAGTGACTTTTCACCTTGTGGTATAGTTCCTAGAAGAAGAAACCAAGATGCCCAGACGAGAGTCCCAGAGATGCCAGTTTGAGTTGTATTTGTAAGACTCCCTCGCCATGGATCCTTAGATTCGTCCCTTGGTCTTTCTGTGCCAACACTGGCCAGCATTGGGGTGAGAGGATCCTGCTGCTTGGTATGTAGCGTATATGCAGCGCTTGTCCGAAAGAAGGTTCCGTGATGAGGGAAATGTTCTAAGTCTGGCCTTCCAATATAGCCACTAGCCATATGTAGTTATTGAACATCTAAAATATGGCTACTGTGACTGAATCTTTTATTTGCTTTTAGTTCAGTTAAATTTAAAGAGCCTCACATGGCTACTGCCTGCAGAATTGGGACCATGCAAGAGTGCAAAGAAATAAAATTCTCTATTCCCTTAGGGCCTAGATAACTCTTAAGTAGATTTCTAGATAAGAGGTCTGTCTACATTGGAATTTTTTGATGTCCTGAAGGTTTCACATGGAAGACTGTAAACGACAAGGAAGGTACTCGGGGTTCGTGGGTGTGCTTTGCTCCTAGGAATACTGTGCTGCTCAGACACCCAGCCCTGTTCTTTCTGTAGTTAACCCTTGGATTTAGCCTTTGTCAATCATCAACATTCAAAGTACGAGGTCCAAAAGTCTGGTGAGTGGGCTTAGATCTCCTCCCAACAGCCAGAGGTCATGGTCTCCCTTTTCACTTCTTGGTCAAGAACACAAAGACCTTTAACTCCATGGGCTGTGTATTTTATTGGCTTGAGTGCACCTCGGCCATTATTACCCCGTAGTATCTCCTGGTCTAACGTATTCATTCTATGAGCAGTTTAATTTTTAATTGCGGTTGGGATTTAAACAGAATGAGACATGTTTTTCTCCTTAACTAATATATGAAGGCCTGGAGCCATTGATTTCCACATTCTAATGTAGAATGCTAAATGTTGTAAATTTACTTTTTTCAAATCTACTGCAGGTACAAAACATTTTTCAGTCTATATCTTTTCCCTTCCTGCTTCCTTGCTAATCTCCCCCAAAGCAATTCTGTCATGTCCAGTCAAGTTTGTTGTGCAATAACTGTCCTCTGTTTAGGCTTGGTTAAAGATTGAAACTTGATGAAACGAGTTGAGGGACTGTTTTCCTCTCAGATCCTGTCTACAAGGGCTAGCTTTCGTCTTGTGGTACTTAGCTGGCAAACGGAGACTAAAAATATTTTTATTGTTGTTTGCAGTTATTTTTAGCAAATTATAAAGGTAAAATAATACTAACTCATTTGGTATTAGGAAATGAATCAGTCAGCAAAATGAACATCTCTACCCTCAGAAGTCAGGATGAATTAAAGAAAATCAGATTGTTTTACAGAGAGAAAATATTCTCTACCTCACCTTTTGGTTTTCTTGGGAGATTCATGGGTGGGTTTTGATGAAGGTTCTTTGTGTCAAGAAGCAAAAATATTTCAAATGGAAAACCAAGACATCATAGAGCTAAATTAGGTTGAGGAATCGTGAGAAGACAGCAATGTCTAGTTGTGTGTCATGGAAGGTGAGGACAGGCAGTACTGCCCCAAGTCGACCCCCATCCCTGGAAGCAGTGACGCTAGTGATGCTTTTTGCCTTATTCGTCCTCTCACTCTGGGGAGATGAGCAAAGTGATGACGCATTGCTAAGACTTGTGTCCCCCACCTGGCTTTCCCTTCCCACCCCCAGCCAGTAACAAAGGCAAATGTCATGTGCTAGGAAGGTCAGTTCTGAACCCTCCCAACACCCACACATAGGACAAGAGTAGATGAAAAGCCTACTGTACAAATGCAAGCGGGGGACCTGGGGAGAAGGGCCTCCCTGATGTGAGCTCCACGCTATACCAGGCTCTGAGCTGGGTGTGGGAAATGCAAAAAACTGACAGAGAGAGCCCTCAAGCAACTTGTAGTCTCTTGACAGAAGGAGACTTGTATTTCTACAGAACGTGGAGAGGGCTTTATAAAAGCTAGTGAGAGGGGTGCCTGGGTGGCTCAGTCGGGTAAGCGTCCAACTTCGGCCCAGGTCATGATCTCACAGTTTGTGAGTTTGAGCCCCGTGTAGGGCTCTGTGCTGACAACTCAGAGCCTGGAGCCTGCTTCGGATTCTGTGTCTTCCTCTCTCTGTCCTTCCCCCATTTGCACTGTCTCTGTCTCTTAAAAAATGAATAAATGTTAAAAAAAATTTTTTTAATTAAAAAAAAGCTATCGAGAGAGCCCAAAAGATGCCATTCCTGAAATTCTAATAGTGTCTCCCCTTGTATGCAACAAGACTGGCTCTTAGGCGATCAGAAAGCGGCCATCATTTGGCATTTTCTCCTGTTGCAGCACTTGGAAATGCAAGTGTCCCTTCCTCCTCAGACAGCTTCTTGACATAATCAGAGACCTATTGGGTACCTATTGGGTACCTATTCCTTGGAAGCCAGAGAGGAACACAAGAGCATTGGGAAAAAAGATACACTCCTAAAGTGTAAAGTCAGTATTTGGCCTCAAGGAGATAGGAGCTTACACTCAAAAAGAATTAAATATTGTCTCATGTTGCAGAAACCACTGCTGCTTCTAGCCAGGCTGTTCAATGACACAAACCCCCAATGTCACATTCCAAGGTATCAGGGCCTTAGGGAGAAATCTGTCATCACAGAATCACTTAAGCAACATCAGATCTATCCTACTTAGTGGTTACAGTGTCCCCTGGGATGCTCAAAAGCATATTGGCCCTGGCTAGAATCGTCTCTCAGGGAGTGAGCTCATCAGGAATCTCTCCTTGAGGGCCCTTGACACAGGAGAGGGCCCATGAGTCTGTCGTAAGAAGTACCTCTCCTTCCTCCCTCAAGCGGCTGGGGCCAGGAGTAGTTGATGGAAAGCACTTTTCCTTCCTCCTGAGCACTAAAGCTACCTCAGCTGACATCACAGGGCTCTGTAGCTCAGTCAGCAACATTCGTCTGAGCTGGAGTTTGTGAATTTGGACAGATTCCCCAGATCTGTGCCAAAGGCACAGCCAACAAGGACACAAACAATTTTGAGAACAGGTGACCTTTTTTATTCATTCACCAAATAAATGTTTATCGAATGCGTCCAGGGTACCCGGAACTGGGCTTATGATGGACAAGCTCCTTGGGTTTATGGCCCTGACACTTGTGTTTGCACAGACCGCGGGAGGGAAGGCTGTGAGAAACCCACCGTGCTCTTGATTTATGCTGGTGGATCTGAGCTTCTGATCATTTGCTCCAGTGAAAGGGGAAAAGAACGTTTGGACAGGACTGTCGAGGCTAGAGTCCTCACGGTTTCCAGTGCGGCCCTTCGGTAAAGCGCTTAGCCTGATGCCGGCTCCTTTTGTAACTACCATCTTCACCCCTCGCTAAGTTCTTCCTTCTCTCCAACTTAAACCCCTCATGGCAGTCAGCCTCCTGCTTCTCTGTGTTTGAGGGAAATGGAAAACTCCCCCAAACCATGGTCATAGGGAAATAGCTCTAATCAAAACAGTCTCCCCTGACCCCAGCTATACCAGACCCTCCAGACCTGGCAGAGGCCCCCTTGCCCTGATCCTTCAGCCAGACACGAGAGCTGGTCCCCTTGTGTGACCGGTATCCAACCCAGTCTTGGGTACGGTCTGCTGCCCAGCCTTCAGGGTTGGCACAAATGTGGACAAATGGTGGCTAAAGTTGCCATGTCCCGTTCATAGGAACAGACAGCTCCCTATGCTGTCCCATGCCCCACATCAGCCGTTTGGCTATTTTCAGGGTCTCTGTTTACTTTCATACTGCCTCTGGGAGCCCTGGGTGCTTCATCTGTGAAATGGGGCTGATGACTGCCCTTTGAAGAGTTGTCAGTATTAAATGTAATGATACAAGTACCAAGCCTGCTCCTTGGCAAGGACCCACCAAATGTTGCCTTCGGCCTCTCTGGTCAAGTGGCCAGCATGGCCTGGTGGCCCAGAGAACAGCAAGAAAAGAAACCAGCCTTCTGAAACAGCGATGTTTGTCTCAGATCATCTCATCTCCACCTTAAAGGAAGATGATGTCCCAGGGCATTTGAGGACCTAAAAGTACTAAAATGTCTTAGACTCACTAGAAATTTATTATTCTCTCTTGGGAGGAGGGCATTTACATTTATCGGCATCCTTGTCAGCATCATCTTTGGGCCCGGTGGGGAGGGAAAAATAGAGAAATGTCACCAGTGCAATGAGCCAACCCAGGCTTCTCTGTCATTCGGAGTTATTTAGCAGCTGCAAAATAAGTGGGCTTATATCCAAACTTAGTTCTTTGCCATCAAATCTACTGGACAGAAGCCCCAGGATTCAATGGACGCTTTCTGACAGAACGTAACTATTTTCCTACTGATCAGAGTTTGCCATTACCCCCAAACTCGGACCATGAGGCACAGAGGCTGAAGATTGAGATGTTTAGGTTGGCTAGAAGGAAGAACTTCGTGAACTGTGAAAATAATTAAATACTAAAGGAAGGAGGCATTTGGACTGTGTGAGCTATTCGGTCCAAACAGAAGGATGTGTTTGCCAGTTACCTCTCTGGAGGCAGAAGGACGGACTGTCGGACCTCCTGGCCCATTCCATCAGCAGGAGCTCTTGGCGGCTGCAGCGTCCCCAGCTGAGGGCTCTGCCTGGGAGACGGGGTGTGGCCCTCCTCCCCACCAGGCACGTGCCCTCCAGACAGTACTCAGGCACTGCGGCTGCAGATATTAATAACCCCTGCTTGACTCTTTCTGGCTTCAGGGTAAATGCCTCTGGACACTGCCCAGAAGGACAAGGGAACCGAGGTGGGAGGAGGGCTGGGGGGCGGGGGTCCGGCTTGACGGCTGAGAAGAGAGGGGTGGCGAAGAGGTTATGTTTCCTCTCACCTCCTCAGTGAGTGTCTGTGTGTGTGTATATGAGATATGTGTCTAGCCAAAGGGAGGAGCTGCCCTACTTTTGAGGGAGGGAGACTGGCCTTCACAACGTTCTGTCCTTCTGTCCCCACTGCCATCATGCTTGCTCGCAACCTCATGTCTTCCTGGATATCACCTTCACTTCCTGTTTTCTTTGCTGCCAGTCTCTGTCTCCTCAGGAATCCGTACTTCCCATTGCTTCCCAATTCACTCGTCTGGACCAAAACTTTCATTCCCACTGGGTTCTCGAAACAGCCCCAATTCGTCAGTGTGTCATTGAAGACCCCCCCTCCCCGCCCCCCGCCGGCCAATGAGACGTCAGCCTAGCGGCCGGGAGGGCCTCACCTCTGGCCACACTTGCGTAGATAGCCCAGTCTGTGGGAAAACTGGCTTCTTGGACATCCCCAGAGCTCAGTCTGCACTTTTTCACCGCCATGGTTTTGTTCATATCTTCCCTCCACTTGAATGCTCCTCTCAGCATCACTGAAAAGTCTGTTCATCCCTCCGTGGGCAGATTCTCCAGCCAGGTGCAGGATTCCGGCATGGCCCGTATCCTATTCAATATCGTGTGAAGCAGTCAGGCTGCTTGGCCCTTGGGCAGGCATAAAGGAGGACACGTAGTAGCTAATGTTACCATGTCCTGCTGATGAGAACAAATGGCTCCCTCCACTGTCCGCCCCCACCCCACTGGCCTGTGGCTATTCTCTGGCCTCCAGCCTTCACTCATCCCTGCAAGGAGCAGCCCTGTCTGATCTGCCCGCCGGCCCACTGTTCACCTTAGAGATCAGAGGTGTGGAACCAGCTTTCTGCTGTTTCTGAGCTCTGAGCAGTGTAATGGTGGGAGCACAGCCTACAGGTATCACGGGGCCCAGCAGAGGTCCAGAGTACAGCTCAGGTTCTGATCTAAGGCCTGAGGCAGGAGGGAGAGGACCAGTGCCTAGAGCTCATGAGAAAAAAAAAAAATTGTTTTTAATGTTTATTTTTGAGAGAGAGATTGAGAAATAGATAATCCTAAGTAGGCTCCATGCTATCAGTGCAGAGCCCAATGCAGGGTTTGAACTCACAAATATGAGATCATGACCTGAGCCGAAATCAAAAGTCGGACCCTTAACTGAACTGACTGAGCCACCCAGGTACCCCAAGTAAAAAAAAAAAATTTAAAGATCATTTATTCGGCTCTTTCCTTGGAGTCCTCTTCACTCTCCTCCAGCAGCAGCTGGAATTGGTCAGAACTTAGAATGCGTTGATACTTTGCGAGCTTTGGTTTCTAGCCGGGTTCTTCCCGGTCCATCCTCTCTTCATCCCTTGCTCTCTCCCTGCCTTTCGTCTCCGTGGACTGATTGAGTGCTTGTTCTATGCAGGGCACTGCCTGGGTAGAGTCCGTGCTCTCAGGAAGCTTTGGCGGTAGGCGTCACATACGTCTGGGTGACAGTGTTTGTCCGTGGTGCTGAGGGCTAGCTGAGGTGCCAAGCGTGCACAGAGGGGACACTGAGAAGCACTCTGCGTCATTATTCTCATTGACTCAGGAGGTATATAAAGTGCCGTCCAGAAGAGCCCGTGGGAGGTGAAATGGGCAATGGAGGGCACCAAGGAAGAAAGGGGAAGGAGAGGAAGTGGAGGTGGCTTTTGGTTTCTCACCACCCCAATCCAGCCTGACTCCAGAGCCAGCTACAAATCAGACTCCAACAGTTCAAATCTGATGCTTTCACTCCTGTACGGGTCTTCTATTACGTTGCTGGCCATCTCGCGTTTCCCCCTCGCATCCCCATGTGCTTTTGCCAGCTTCTACTCCACAAATGGAACCTCCCTCTGGGTGACAGAGCCTGGAGCAGGTAACCTCAGGAGCCATCCAGGGCCATGTTTTTGGCTATATAAAAGAAGACAGCCCAGCTGACTTCCTGTCCAAGGTTCCGTAAGCCGCCCTTGTGTCCTTATAATGCAGGAAAACATTTATCTTTGTGCTTTTCATCTGGGCACTCCCCAATACTTGATCTTTCCCTAGTCAGAGGCATCCACAATGCCCTGAAGACTGACGGGTGAAAGCAATAATGCAAAGACAAACCCAAAAACAAAAAACCCATGTTTAGTCTTTTTAACATCCATAGGGAAGATATCAAGAATAAAAAAAGATAGAGTTTGGCCTATAAAAATAGAAGAGAAAGGGGCGCCTGGGTGGCTCAGGCGATTAAGTGTCTGACTTCAGCTCAGGTCATGATCTCACAGTTTGTGGGTTCAAGCCCCACATCAGGCTCTGTGCTGACAGCTCGGAGCCTGGAGCCTGTTTTTCCCTCTCTCTCTGCCCTTCCCCTGCTCATGTTCTGTCCCTCAAAATTAAACATTAAAAAAAAAATTTTTTTTTTAATAGAAGAGAAAGGGGAGCCTGCGTGGCTCAGTCAGTTAAGCATGGCCTCTTGATTTCAGCTCAGGTCATGATCTCACCGTCATGAGTTCAAGCCCCACATCAGGCTCAGGCTCCACGCTTAGCCAATCTCTCTCTCTCTCTCTCTCAAAAAAAAAAAAATAAATAAATAAATAAAGCATTAACATAGAAGAGAGGAAGAACAATAGGATTACCTTGCCCCACTTTAGACATGTTGGCATTCTAACCGTTCCCTGAACCTCCATGCATTTCACATATTAGGCCTGTGTGCACACTTGGCTTTCAGCATGCACTGTTCTCTTCCCTATGGCTCTGCCTAGCAAGTTCAGATCACCTCTAAAGATTTACCCAGGTGGAGAGTTTGCCTCTCCATAAAGCTTTCCCTGAAAGCCCCACAGAGCTGGGCACCACCCTAGCTTCTGGTCTACTCTCCATTAAAGCCCTCAGGTTCTTGTAACTCCCCACTTACATATCTGTCTCCTCTTCTGTCTAGGTTGTGAACATCCAAGGCGGGGGGGATTGGAAGTTCATCTTTGCATTCCTGGTGCCTGACACATGGTAGGCCATCGGTCAAGTTTACTTTCTTGAGAATTCAAATGACCTAGCCATGGTACAGTTTGTGGTCCTGGGAGCCAAGCCACTGAGAACAGATTGCAAACTCAAGAGCTCTTGCCCAGCCCAATGGGCATTTCTAGTTCTCAGTCCTCAACTCGATAGTTCAACTGCCCGGGGGAGCCTAAGCAGTACTAAAAGGGCCCAACGGTCCCGGCCATGCACTTGGGCAACCTGATAATTACTGCAGTCACTGCTGCAGAGGTGCATTTCCTCCATGAGTAGTGTGGCCCAGGCCCTGCAGTCTCTGGTAGGAGCCAGACCTGGGCTTGGCCCCTTTGTGACCAAGGTGAAGCTCTGTCATCCCTGTCCCTGGGCTTCAGTTTCTCCATCTGTCATGTGGTTGTGGGTCTTAATTAGAAAGCTCTTAGGGATTCCTGAAAGGACTGTTATTGTTCAGCTGCACAAAGGATATTATGTCACAGTGGTATAAGAGCACGGCAAATAATGGAAACTAGGAATAATAAGGGCACTTATTCCCAGAAGCACATTGATTTAAACCACAAAAGCTCCTTGGAACAGGGCTTGAGAACTGTAAAAGCCTGAGCAGTCAACAACCCCTGTGGGAGGGGAGCCCATGCCAGGCTATTGCTGGAGAGTTGATTCGGTCGTTGTAGGCGGCCCAGTTTTGTCCCTCAGGTGTTCTCACTTGGGTGACATTTCCCTGCTCTAATGAGCCTAGCCTGTTTGCTGGGTTCTGGAGAGAAACAACCATTACTTCCACATCCCTTGCATAAGATGCAAAGAATTGGCCTTAGCACAGTTCAGGTTACTTTTCATTCTCTGTATGACAAAGATGGGTCTCCAGATACTAGAAAATTCATCACCACTTTTGTTTCTAAACTCTGCATAGCAGAAGTCCCATCTGGGTCACATCTTGACCCAGCCATTGCTACCGCTGGGCAGCAACTTTAGAAAACCACCCAGATGCACTGTATCTGTGAAAAATAAAGCTCCCTTAACAAACAGATCATCCAACATGGAAAAATATGTTGAAGCATTGCTCTGACAGAAGAAAGGACAGGATCTGCAAAGAATGGTGGCTCTGATTGCACAAAAATTTCAAACTCCTGAATGAAAAAAAAAACAACACACCATAACCCAAACTATAAGATAAAAAGAACAAATGGTAGGGGATATATTTGCAATATTCACAATAGACTAATGAGTACTATCCTTAATATATAAAAGTCTTTGAAAATCATTAAGAAAAATAATAGCACCCAACAGAAAAATGGGTTGAGGATCCAGAGAATCCACAAAATAAAAATTACAAATGGCTAATGAACAGCTTTTAAAAACGTTATAATGAAATAAATGTAATGGAAGAAATGCAAATTTAAACAAAAAGATTTCATTGTTTTCAGCTATTAGATTGGCATAGATTTTTATTTTTAGCGATACGGTGAACTCACATTTAATGTTACCTAGTAAGGGTAACTATAATTATATTCTATGACCCTACAATTCCATTCCTTATTCCTCCTCAAGGAAACTTTGCATCTGGGCATAAGTAGACACATGGGAGAATGTTTGTAACATCTTTATTTGTAATAGCAAACACTGGAATGAACCCAAATATCCATCAATAGGTAGATATATAAATTATGATATATTCACAATAGAACACTATACAATGCTAACAACAAATGATTACAGATACAGGTAGCAACATGAATGAAGTTGAGTGTATGAAGTTAGTCACTCTGATTCCATGTATATGAATGTTATGGTGTTCCAAGTCAGAATATTGGTTCCCTTTGGAAGGACGTAGTAACCGGGTCAGGGCTGAGGTGCATTTCTATGGCACTAACAATGTTGTGTCTTGATCTAAGGATGTGTTCATTCTGAGAAAATTCATCAAGCTAAACCTTCATGATAAGTGCACTTTTTTGTATGCATGATATACTTCATTTGTAAATGTTTTTTAAAAGCAAGTCCTCAAAGAATACACACACAAAGCATTATTTTATTTACATGAGGAAAAAGCATGCAAAACTAAGTCATATATTGTTAAAGAATATGAGCATATATGGTGAAACTAAAGAAAAGCAAGGGGCTGGTAGAGACTCAATTCAGGAAGGTAGATTCTTCTGAGGAGCAGGATGGGGGCTTTGGGTGGTTATGATCTTTTAGCTCTTAAGCTAGATGGTAAATTCACAGATGTTTCATCAGTCTTTATGTCCTTCACATGTTAGAAATATCATTTTCATGTATTTAATAGAAACAAAATTAAAATTGTTTTTTAAATTTTTTTTTTTTTTTTTTTTAGAGAGAGAGAGAGAGAGAGCACAAGCTTGAAAGGGGCAGAAAGAGAGGGAGACAGAGAATCTGAAGCAGGCTCCAGGCTCTTGGGCTGTCAGCACAGAGCCTGATGCAGGACTCAAAGCCACAAACCATGAGATCATGATCTGAGCAGAAATCAGATGCTTAACTGGCTGAGCCACCCGGGCATCCTTAAAATTATTTTTAAAAGGCTTTGACACAACTGCTGTTGGGAGGCCCCTGCCAATGCATTGGCCCCTGCCAATTAATGTATTGATATACATCAATACAACTGTCTCTCCTATCCATGTAAAAATGTCTCTCCTATCCATGTAAAAATTATACTTCTTCTAAGAAGTTTCCCTAAGATAGAGACAAGAGAGCAAAGATATTATAAAAGAACATCAAACATGGTTTAGTAAGACAAAAATTGGAAACAATATAAAGTTTTGTCAATAGGAATTGATCAAATTACACTAACTCCATAAAATAGAATACTATGTAACTATTAAGATTGATGATGATGATGGACATCTTTTGATGTCCATGGACATAGGTTCACTATAGATTCTTGCATAAAAAAAAGTCAGGTTATGAAACAGTATGGTGTGATCTCATATTCTTAAAGCTGTATCTTTTCATGTATAGGTGTGTAAGTAAGAGTCTGGGAAGTCTATCAAAATATTAATAAGGTAGCTTTTTCTAAATGGTACGCATAATTACTTTAAAAAATCAAAAGGTTTGTTTTAATTTTTTTTTTTTAAATAGGACGCAGTAGGAAAAAAAAATCTCCCCAGCTGCTAACTTTCCAAGATACATCACAGGCATGGAAAAAGAACTTAAAAATATATTTTCTTATCACTGAAATCCTAACACATGAATGGAAACCCCCCGGAGTGCAAGGCCCACCTACATTGCATACATATTTAGTGTGGCCGGATACAGGTTTACAAAAACATTTCTTAAGCTCCCTGGGTCCATTCCCCTCTCCTTTGTCCAACTTCTTTCAGAGATTATCCAGCAGGGAAGGCATTTGAATGTTCAAGAGCTTCAGCTGCAAGCACATTCACATGTGTGTCGACATTCCATAGCTGTTTATCAGGGCAGGGCCTCCCAGAGGGCAGGAACGAGGGCACCGACTGAAGGACACCTGATGTGGAGTGCAGGGGGATAGGTTTCCACACCCTGAATGCTTTGATCCCTGGGACTGCCGGCCTTGACTCTGCACCCTTCCCCACCTCACCAAGACCATCCCCCAGTCCTTCATGAGTGACTTTAGGCGGCCAGTGCAGTGAACTAACAAACTCTTCAGACAGGAGGCTACTCACCTGTAGGCAACCACTGAAGGTCTCTGCCAACTGTGTCCTCAGGGGCGAGCTGTCACCCTCCACACCCACCACCTTCTGTCCAGGCTCCACGCCCCCAGCTCATTCTCAACTCTCTCCAGAGCCTCTGGACTCTCTGTGCCCAAAGAGCTGGTTCAAAAGTTCAGAAGGTCAGCCTGGGCCTGGAGAGAGTCTGCTCAGGGTATATCCACGGACTGCAGGCCCCGATTGCTCTCTGTACCCTTTCCCAACGGTGTGTCCCCTGTGGGGTCCCTGGGGACACAGGCAGTGGGGAAGCCTGAGGGCAGAGAAAGCCACTAAAACATCCCACAGGAATTTCCCTTTCATCCTTGTGGTGTCGTTGTTAAAGCAGATAGGTGATTAAATGTGAGTAGAGTCTTAATATTGTTTACCCCAGAAACGTGCAAATTCACTGTTTTTGTCAATACGGTCAATCAAATTACTTCAGCTACATCAGTGTTCACTGAGTGCCTGAGGAGGGTCAGGGATTCGTTAAGCCTATGGGAAGTAGAAAGGTAAGTGCATTCTTGCCCTCCATGGGCTTCTAGAATCATTCGAAATATGAAATAAAATACAAGCTTTTATTGTTATTTTTACCATGGAGGTGTAGAAAGCAACAGGGAGAAAAGATTAATTCACTTTCAGATTCTATATATTGAATCCTGAGAACTACCAAGTTTTCTGATTCCATTTCAATTCTGTGAGTGTGTGTGTGTGTGTGTGGGTGTGTGTGTGTGTGGTGTGAACCTCCCCTCCAGGGGGGCTGCCTCTAATGGGTCTGCCTCTCCAGACAGCCTCCTTTCTTTGTGTCTCTATATTTCAAATTCCAAATTCTTAGAAGAGAGAACCCGAGCAGGTCACTGCATAAACATGGCTGCCTGGACCACACCGAGGGGTGTGGTGAGCGGATGTGTTTGGAGGGGGTTGGGGCAGGTTGAACTGTACCCCGAGAAGATAACAACTGAGCAGATAACCCAGTGTATGTCTACAGCCGTCCTGAAATGTGTACCATCCTTTCTTATAAGAGTCACCTCACTACAATGTGAAAAGCAGAAGGCACAGAGGTGACCAATGATCGCCTTCATATTTTACACTGTGTTGTAAATTCCATTTGTTTATCTCTCTCTGAAGGTAAAAAGCATTATGTAATCACTCACTGTTATGTGATAGTACAGTCGGACGTCTTTTCAAGTAAGGTGTGCTGCCCTTAGGTACGCTATTAGGTACTATAAGGATCACGTATCCAGATTCTGAGTCATTCACTTAGCAAACACGGAGTAGCAACTACGTGCTGACACATGGTGGCTTTGCTTGAGGAATCCACAGCGTAGGGTAGGAATCCATGATATATAGCATCAAAGTGATATGAGCCATGAAAAATTGAAATTCATCTTATTATTTAACTCCTGGCTTGTCCTAGAGAGACTATGCAAGGAATCCTGGTTTTCAAATACACAAGCTTCCTTAATTGGGACTGAGCATAGTTGGCCACTCCAGCAGCAGACCCAGGAGCAAATATTCATTGTAAGTCTACACTATGCAGAGCTCACATTATACTTCTGGGGACATCAGAGAAAGCGGTGGGGGGAGGGGTTCTATTTCCTGTCCTTGGGAAGAAGCTGACAGTCTCCTAGAAGAGGCAGTTATGTACTGGTGGCTCCAGAATTTTGATACAGGAAGGACTTAGGCCCCTCATTGGTTGGGAAAGGGTGGGCTTGGGGACCCAGCTTGTCATCTTTGCACAGAATTTACCTGAACTAGGGGAACATCAGCTGTTCATGGCCAAGTAAAAGGTGAGTGTGTGGAAGGACGGGGTGCTGATAGAGTTGAAGAGAGGGTGGCTAACATCTCCCAACCCTGCTCCGCATTAGGCCTGGGTAAAAATGCATCCTACATGTATGAAAGGAACATCAAAACATGCACACAAGAGTCAAGGAACTTGGCCTTTGGTACTCACTTTGCCACTTACTGACTGGGCAAGTCATTTTCCTCTCTGGGCTGCAGTCAGGGCTCTGCTGGCCTGCCCATAGCACTCCAGGAGGTCCTGAGGACAGATACGAATGGATGTGAACCAAGCAAATATTGTCAAACCAACCTCAGTTAAAGGTCCCTGCTCACCTGGTTGGGATATACAATCTTGATTTCAATGACCTGGCAGAATCCACCTAGTAGCCCAAAAAGCCAGAGGAGTTTTACAGTGGGGAGTGTATATAGACAAAAAGAAGGAAGAGGGAAGAATAACCAAATCTGAATGACTGAAAGAGCATTTCATTGTTTAATTATAACTTTACCCAACCAACCACTGATATGATATAATATGATATGATATATGTGTGTGTATATATACATATATATACACACACAATATAATGATACAAAGTGTTGGCTTCTAATTCCTTTCTTACCAAAAAACTAGAAAGGACCCTGAATCAACTATGACTGAGAGACAGGTATAGAGGTACAGGGTTATTATATATGGGAAGAGAACAGAGGTTGGGGTCACTCCAAAGTGTCTGGTATCCCAAATCTGCCACTTACCAGCTGTGCCACCTGAGGCACGTTACTCGAAATTGCTGGATCTCATTTGTAAATTTGTAAGTTTGAGGCAGCACAGCCTCACTCATGGGGTCGTTGTGAAGATTAAATGTTAACACACCCCGTTGTAGATGCTCAATACTGGTAGCTACTTGCTTTATTCTTGCTCGTAATAAATTATTCTTCCTCTTGCATGGTCCAAGTTCCCTCAGTACTCACTTGCTGTTCATTTCCCATGTCAACTGGGTAACGGTATCCTTTTTAAAATTTAGGTTGCCTAATTCTATATGAAGAAAATTCTGCTGTTAGACTTGTTCTTCTCTTGGACAGAGTCCCAACAGAGGCACAAACCACCATCCCCGGCTTCTTCCTACAATGGTGGCACAGCGCCCCATGGCCACATGGCTCCAGCTGGAAGGGTTAATACTGCCAGAGGGATTGGATGGAAATAAGCAAGAAGCAGTTTCCAAATTACGGGTAACCCCTAAGGTTGCTTCCAAGCCTGACACACCACAGTTTTAAGATTTTTCTCCGTTGACTTCATGGATCCAGATAGACTTGCCAAAGCCTAGAGAGGCCAGCTGACTCAACAGAGGTTGCACATTGAGCAATGGCTGGGCAGGGATTAGTGGTTCTGGACTTTGAGCTATTATCACAAAGCTGGAAGAGACCTTGAGCCCATCACAGTGGAAATTTCAAACCCATGCCTGCAGCGTTCAATGGGCCAATAGTATGCCATGTTGATTTTTTAAATATTGCTTGGTAATTTTCAACTCAAATAGTTTTTACTATATTAATTCATTTTAAAAATATTTATTGACAACCCATTAAGTTCTCTTTTTTGTTCTTTAATGACATTTCCTAGATGGAAATCAGGAGTGGGAGCCTCTGGGTAGGACGTCCTGGCCTTTGCCTTAACTGGATTGCAGTGTGTGTTAAACCTCTAGACTGCCTGCAGTCTTGTGATTGGAAGGGAGAGCAGGAAATAGTGTGAAAGTGAGTCAGACTGAGGTCGGGGGGAAATTGGCATGAGACAGCAAATAGCACAATGGTAAGGTGATCAGGAACAGAGTCAGGTCTTCCCACGAACACATGGGCGAGCCGGGAGAAGATGAAGGAGTTGTAGTGAACAGAGAGGAGGAGAATTACAAAGATGGATGGACTGAGTGTAGCACCAAGCAAAGAAAGGAATCGGGAAGCTTCTGTGTCTGGGTCCACCCGATGCCACTTGTATGAGTCAGAATTGAACTCTGGAAGCAGAACTACTATGACTAGTACAGAATACGGAATTTATCATAATAAATAAGCTCTTTCACAACGGGGGTGTGGAGCTGGGAGAGTAAAAATCTAAAAGATCACGGAAGTCACTAACCAGCCTTGGTGTGTCTGAACCAAGTGGAGCTTACAGAAAGCAAGGCAGGTCGAGCTGTGGAATGGGGCCTTCCAGGGCTCATGCAGAATCTTTGGAAGGATTGACTCTTTGGAGTTGATTGGCTCTTTGCAGCTCTTGCCTCTGTGAGTTTGCAGCAAAATGTCTGAGAGTGGGCATGGGGTCACTGTTGGTCAGCAGGGCTGGCAGTCCCAGAGGGGCAGGGAAGAACGGGGACACACAGGAGCCTGGCTGAATCTCCGTGCCTCTCACCAGCTCCAGCCAACAAGTGGCCTTCAGCACAAGATGGCGGCTGCTTCACTGCTGCCCTCACCGTCTTATGCCACTTCACTTCTAGCCACCCTAACCAGAGTCATTCAGGGAAGGGGGTGCTGGGAAACACAGTTCCCAGAATAATCAAGGTGACCATCCAGCAATCCCACACTGTGATCTGGGAAAGACAGGAACACACTCAGTTCTGAGATTCACAGACACATTTTTGAAGTTTCAGAAAAGTCGATGGTAGAGAGGAATGCTGTCAAAGTGTTTCTGTCCATCAAGACTCTGGGTTGCAAGTGACAGAAATTCTAATACAAACTGGCTTAAGTAAAAAAAAAAAAAAAAAAAAAAGAGGCTTTGGGCAAAAATCTTGGGGCAACTCAAAGAATCAAAAGAATAGTTGCCGGATGATGCCAAGTCAGACAAAACTTGACCCCATAAAAACGTACTCTTTCATTTCCTTCTCTCTCTCACAACCTCATCTCTGGATGGCAGCCTCATCCTTTCCGCCTTCTCATGTGGCAGCTCTGGTGTCACAGTTATACAGCCACTTGACCAGAAAGAAAAGACAGTTTCCCCACCAGCTTTATTTTTTTTAATCCCTGATTATTATTATTATTTTTTTTTTTTGATCAGTCCTTGGATAATCCCCAGACCAATTGCTGTGGCCAGGTGAGTAGGATGTTATTATGGTTAAATAAGTCAGGGGACAGGTCCACCCCTGTGGCCTCAGAGGAACAAGCCAGGGTACTTTGGTCAGCCACCCAGAACCATGCAGAGGAAGAAAGGCTTTCTCCCAAGGAATGAAGCTCCATTCCCAGAAGAGGGGAGAGATGTGCTGGGCAGACAAAAGTACCAACTGTCTCCATTGGTGTCTCAGGGACTGAATGAAGTGTTCCCCCAAATTCATTCTTCTCCTTCTGGTTCATTTTCTTTAATGTTATAGCTGCTGCAGCCAGTTTCTGACCACACTTAACTGGTATTCCAAAGAGAACTGCTCCAGGGAAGGAAATGCTTGGTGAGGGTGACGATCAGGTGACAACAATTATCTGAGAGACCTAGCGATTGGACAGTTTGCTCAGAGCCATTCAATTACTTTCAAAGAGGAACTAGGACTCTGACAGAATATTCCCCAGGGAATACATTAGCAGGCTGGTTTATAGATCGCCCTGTGGAGATTTGGGTTACTCTCTCCATGGCCTAATCAGATGGTTTTCCTGGACCTGAAAGGACAGAACAGGGGCAGCGTTGTTACTCAGAGGTCAAAGAATATAAGACATTACTTGGAATCTGACTTCAGCATGGAGGTGGGTTGAGATGATTCATGATGTGTGTGTGTGTGTGTGTGTGTGTGTACTTTGAGGTAAAAGGAGTGTCACTGAAGTAACAGACATCTTTTCTAGGAGGAGGAAAGGAATCTGAGATTAGGGTTCCAGGGGCTCTGAAAAAGGCAGGCAATTTCATTGTTCTTTAGGTTATCTGTTAACCACCTTAATCAGATAATCTAAGACTTCTTTTTGGCTAATAATATCATTTATTTCTCCTCTCCTATTTGTCTTTTATACTTTGTCAGTGGTTTCCATGCTTGGCTGTGCATCAAAATTACTTATGGAGCTTTTTAAAGAGTTCCCAGACACTGGGTCCCAGCCCCAGTATCCCCCACTCCCTATTTCAAGTTCCATGAAGGATTCCAGTGCACAGGCAGAATGGAAAACAGCTCTTCGTGCTGTGAAGTGCCCTCCATCCTTCAGAGAGATTTTGTGTGCTTCGTCTTGCCTGATACCCAGGGCAAGACCAGGCTGGGAAACTAAGGATATGGTGGTTAAATGGTGTTTTTAAGGTCAGACAGCTTGTACAGGCTGGAACCAGGTGGGCTGGAACCTGGGTTCTTTTGCTCCTGACCCAGTCAAAAAGGGTAGACTGGGTCAAAAAGACCCAGTCAAAAAGCCAGTCAAAAAGACCAAGGCTTGGTCTTGACCTACCATGGAGAAGCAGCAGAGAAAAGAGGCCTGACTAATAAGAATAGGTCTACTTCCGTATGTAATCAAAGTAATACTCTTAGGCAGTATCCATAAATGAGTACCTCCTATAGGCAAAGCCCTTCCCCAAATGTACCATCCATTAACTTTTCCTGCTCTGATGATTACTGCTGTGGGATGTTTGAAAATCTGCTTGACCTCACTGTTCATTGGTTTCTTCATCTATACAATGAGAATGGTGGGTTTGGGTTCCTTCTACTCTCTTTCTAGATTATTATATCTGTTCACTGAATAGCCCTTGGATTTGCAAGGGCTGAAAAGAGCCCTCTATTTTCTTAATGTCTATTGATTCTTTGTCCCTATGTTGCAATGTGGTATAAGAACACGCTTCAAATGTGATAAGCCCTAGACAAGATGCATTACGACTCAGTCTCATGCAAGTGAAAAATGAAAATGACTGACAGCATAGGGAGGGGGGAGTGTGCAGAACAGAAAGCAGGGAGGCTGTAAATCCATGAAGAGGAGTGGGGAGAAATTGCTGGAGGTGATAAAAGAGAAGGGTGGCAGGGGCGCCTGGGTGGCGCAGTCGGTTAAGCGTCTGACTTCAGCCAGGTCACGATCTCGCGGTCTGTGAGTTCGAGCCCCGCATCAGGCTCTGGGCTGATGGCTCAGAGCCTGGAGCCTGTTTCCGATTCTGTGTCTCCCTCTCTCTCTGCCCCTCCCCTGTTCATGCTCTGTCTCTCTGTCCCAAAAATAAATAAAAACGTTGAAAAAAAAAATTAAAAAAAAAAAAGAGAAGGGTGGCAGCAGCAAATGTGGCTGATTTATTTTGCCTGAGGTAGGGAGGTCCTAGATGGATTATTGGATGCCAGTTTAAACTCTGCTCCCTTACTTTTACCCTAGCCCTTCTGGAAGACCTCAAGATCCTTCCCCCTCAGATCCTTCACTATCCCAATCCCAGTAACCATGAAATAGACACTAGTATCTTAAATGAACGAAATATTTCTGTTGGCCCTTGCCAAGAGCTGGAACGAGGAACCCAAAAGCAAAGAAGGTAATACAAAGAGAGACACAAACCCAGAAGAATGGTGTCAGGAAGGTTAAAGCCCCTACAAAGGTGGGCCTTGCCGATCATGACCAGGGCAATAAAAAGGCCCACTGGGTCATGTTCAGAGCAAGAAGATGGGCTAGACCCACAGTTTGGGAAACAGCACACTGTTAACAAGTGACAAAGAGACCGAAGAGACACTAAGGTCCTAAGTACTTGCTCTCTTTCCTCCATTGGAGACACAACCAGGTCTCTGAATGCTCAGGCTGAGCTCAGGATCTGGCACACAGTAGGAGTACAATAAAAATTTCTTCAGGGAATGGAGAATGAATGGGAGGAGGATAAAGAGGAGAATGCCCTTGAAGTTCAACAGACAGCCCAGGATGTTTGAAAAAGTGTGAGAAAGAGTCTGTGCTATCAATTCAATCCAAATCAGGAGCAAAAGTTCACTGTGGTAATCAGCTCCGTAGGAAACAGACTGAGATGGCGATTGGGCGAGTGAAGGGGATAGAAACAGGATTGAACTGTAATGCAGATGCAAAAAATCTCAGGTCCGCCCCATAGACTGGCTCTTTAGAGTTGGCTCACCCTGAGGCAAGGGGGCTGGGTCTGTCTACCTCATCAACCAGTCAGGGATATAGGCTATGCTCCCGGACGAGGTGTGACCTTGGACCACCTGTGAACTGTCAGCAGTCAACACTCCCAAGAGCTGAGGGAATGAGTGACTCAGTCTTGAAGAAAGAATGTGTGGGCACACCATGGCACCCACAAATAATTAATCCCACCTCCTTATTTTACAGGTGAAAAAAGTCCAGAGATGAAATCATATAGCCGGTTAACAGCCAAGCTGGGACATCTCCCGAAATGGTTATTAGAGTGTTCCCACAGGCCTAGTGTATGTGGAATTTGGCATGGGATTTGATGGAGCTACCAATATGGACAAAAAGGAGAAAGGGAGGTTAGATCAATGGTTCCCAAATCTAGCTGCTACCAGCATCGTGTGTGAAGGGTTACTAGAAGGCAGATTCCTGGGCTCCATTTTCAGAGAGTCTCTTATGAGGGAGTCTGGCACAAAGCCTGAGAATCTGTATTTTAACAAGCGCCCACATGATTTTATGTGGCACATCTCCCAGCCTGCGCCTGGGAACCAGTGTATGAGAAAATAAGACATTGCTGAATAATCTGTACAAAGTATTGTCAAATGATGTTATCCTGGAAGGAGATCTCATCTGGGTTCAAGAGGGCTCACTCCTGAACTCTGATTTAGTCAACAAATTTTATCAACTTGAAGACTTCAGTAGCATATATATCCAACAAAGAGGACCTCAGAATTGCAAGAGATTACTAATACTTTAGATGATCAAATTGAGATTTCAACAGATTTCAACATGTGGCCCTTCAGTATGATTTTACAGATTGATATTTATTGACACTGAAAGTTGTTCAGAGTATCTAAAATGAGAGAAAGAAGCAGAGAGGCAGCGGGTATGGTGGATTAGAGCACAGACATTGGAACCTAATGGACTGCATGGGTTCGAATCCCAGCCTTACCGTTTACTCACTATGTGGCCCTGAGCAAGCTTCTTCTTTCCCTGTGCCTCGGTTTCCTCATCTGTAAAATGGGAACAGTGCTATGTAATTATAGTACTTGTCTCATAGGGTTACTGTGAGGATTATGTGAGTGAATATGTATAAAGGATTTATAACTGTGCCTGGCACATAGAAAATACTGTAGAAACATTTGCTGTCATTATATGTAATTGTTTCAGTTATCTATTGCTGTTAAAAAAACCCAAAAAACTATCCTTTGGGGTGCCTGGGTGGCTCAGCCGGTTAAGCATCCAGCTCTTGGCTGGGGCACCTGGGTGGCTCGGTCCGTTAAGCGTCCGACTTCGGCTCAGGTCATGATCTCACAGTCTGTGAGTTCGAGCCCCGTGTCAGGCTCTGTGCTGACAGCTCAGAGCCTGGAGCCCGTTCCGGATTCTGTGTCTCCCTCTCTCTCTGCCCCTCCCCTGTTCATGCTCTGTGTCTCTCTCTGTCTCAAAAATAAATAAACGTTAAAAAAAAAAAAAGCATCCAGCTCTTGGTTTTGGCTCAGGTCATGATCTCACTGTTCGTGGGTTTGGGCCCCATGTCAAACAGAGCCTGCTTGGGATACTCTCTCTCCCTCTCCTTCTCTGCCCCTCCCCTTCTTGCTTTTCTCTCTCTCAAAATAAATAAACTTAAAAAAAAAAAAAACAACAACAAAAAACAGACTCAGGCCCAGCCCAGACACAGAGGAGAGGAAATAGACCTCACCTATCAATGAGAGGAGCGGCAAAGAATTTGCAGCCATCTCTAATTGACCACAGAGGTTTACCTCCATGTCTGTCAGTGTGTGTGTGTGTGTGTGCACGCTCATGCATGCACATGTATGCATATGCATGTTTATGCATAGAGAATGATGTGTGGAAGAGTACATACCAAGATGTAAATGATGGTTATCTTTAAGAGGATGGTTACAATATGGTTGTTATTCTCTTATTTATCCTTTCATGTTTTGCTTTTTTCTCCCAGAATTTTCCAGAATAACGTATGTTACATTTATAAAAAAGAGTAATTTCCATATTTTTAAAAAAGATTTCATTTGTAAGTAACCTCTGCATCCCACATGGGGCTCAAACTCACAACCCCGGGATCAAGAGTTACATGCTCCACTGACTGAGCCAGCCAGACGCCCCAGTAATTTCCATATTTTGAAAAAATATATGAAGATTTAAAATGAATATGAGCTAAAATTGTGATAGTTCTACCAAAAGAAGAAGAAGAAGAAGAAGAAGGTGAAGAAAGAAAAACACTAGCTCAAATCTACACAGCATTAATAAAATCAGAGCAGCTACATGTAGAACAAAGGTCCTAATCCTACTCCCCTCAGCAATCAGACCACACTGAAGTGTTACATGCACTGCTGGATTCTGAACTCTAAGAAAGATTCACAAAGGGAAACACAACATATGAAGGTGTGAAAGGGGAGACAAAGGGTCTCTAAACTGTTTCTCGTGGAGAAGGATTTAAGTATACTTGGGTTGAAGAGGCTTAGAGGAGTCATGATACAGTGACCTGAGCCCTCATTCCAAATGCAAGGAGAGGTGCCATGGGGAAGAGGCATTAGTATTAGTCCTAAAGAAGTAGGAACATTTTATGGAAGTGACACAAAGGCAGATGTGAGATTCTTCAAACAAAGAAGAACTTTCTAGGTTGAAAAAGAATAAAGCTGGAATGAGCTTCCCAGCAAGGTAATAAACTCCCTGTGCAAGTAGAGACCAGACACCCATGTCTCAGGGTTCCTAGAGAGAGAAATTCTGCCTTGGGGAGGTGCCTGACCTAAGGCCCTTCCCAAATCCCTTCCAAATCCCAGGCTGTATGACCGTAGGCTTACATGGGAGTGAAAATAAAACATATGACCATTTATTTAGGAAGCTTCAGCCTTGTCTTGGCTAAAGGCAGTGGCCCAAAATAAATGAGTTCTTGAGATTCCTCTAATGAGTCTATAAGTGGATATTGCCCTTGCTGCAAAAACATGATAAGTCAACAAATATCATCAAGTGAACAATAGATACACGACAATGTCTGGAGTATTAAGATGTGGTCTCTCGGACCACAGGTTTAAAATTGGTTTTTTTTTTTTTAATGCTTATTTATTTCTGAGACAGAGACAGAGCGTGAGTGGGGGAGGGGCAGAGAGAAAGGGAGACACAGAATCCGAAGCAGGCTCCAGGCTCCGAGCTGTCAGCACAGAACCCGACGCGGGGCTCGAACCCACCAACCGTGAGATCAGGACCTGATCCGAAGAAGGTTGCTCAGCCGACTGAGCCGCCCAGGTCCCCCTCAGACCACAGGTTTAAAGTTTAATAAAAGAGGAAAGACATATAATCACTGTATAAACTTAACATTCTTAAATACTGTCATTACAGATGAGTACCTGTGGGCCTGGCAGGGGCCCAAAATGTAAATGATTGATTTGTAATAGCAAAGAGAGCTTGAGTTGGGGAGAACTTCCAGTTGCAACTAAGAGATGAGAAATAAGAGGCTGGGGGGAACAGTTGGGGGGGGGAGGCAAACGAAGAGAGGCCTTGCTCCATAGCTTCGTGTTAACGTGAACAGCTCTGGTGAAGGAAAGAAGGCTGCGTGCCAGTCTCCTGGGTTGGGCTTTCCTAAAAATAGATCACATTCTATATTTACTATAATTGTAACCACTTCCATTTACTAAGGATCTACTATATGGTAGTTGCTTCACATATCTAGTCAGTAACCAGGTAGAGCAATGCCTATTATTTTCAGGGATCAGGGTCCAGAGGAAGGAGGAGCAACGGCCGACCTCCTTTGGCGTGCCTGCCTCACTCACACGAACCTTGGAACTGCCCCTTGCCTCAGCAGCCATCTGTTTAGCATGAACCCTGCTCTCCTGCCGTCAGCTGAGTCCGAGCTCTCCCCCCAGGCATCCGGAACTGTGTCCAAAGAGAGATCTAAGCTTTCCGTGAACTGTAAAATAGACACAAGGACACTGTGGGTGGCCATATTCTGTTATGCTGAGACAGAGAACAGAAGAGACAGAAAGACAGACAGAGAAATCAGATACGCAGAGAAAAAGAGACAGGGAGAGTGCACCACGTGCTGCCTGGTAAGCAGTCACCACTTCCACGGCTCCGTTCTTTCCTGGGACCTGGATGCCTTCCTGCCCTCCAGTATTAAGAGACAGCCCTCTATCTTTAAGTTAAGTTGACCCTTTTTGCATACACTAGCTTGAGCGTCTATTCCTGGCAACCAGTAAGTTTTGAACTAATACAGTGTTTTGTCCATCTGTTAACCAAGGGGCCAGTCTTCCAACTTAGGTTCGTCCATGGGGATCTCCCAGCCCCTTTCTGTCTGCTCCAGAGTGGCAGTTTTAGGGTAACACTTCCTAAAAGGAGGTTTGGCGGGACGGCTTGCTCTCTGCTTCATCAAGGTGGTTTCTGTGCCCGTCAGGGGTCATCTGTCTCATAACCAGCTGCGCTGATGAGGGGAGAGGGCTGTTCAGCAGCTGCTCAACTCGCTCAGACCGTTTAATAGTTCCCCACATCACATCGCCCCCAGAACGTGCACCTTTCCCATGATGTTGTCGCTCTCCAGGTTTCAACGGCACGCCACAGAAACAGATGCTTTGGGAACTTGGGTTCCTAAGCTCCTAGCAGCTACCGCAGCATCTCACCCTGGACCTGCTCCCTATACACTGCTGCTGTCAACCTTGCTAGACCTTCTCGAAAGCCTCTTCCTGGCTCTGCCCACAGGCTCCCCACCTCATTGGAATCGCCTGAACCTTGTACCAATGTCGGTGAGAGCTCTGATGACATATTCCTGCTTCGTCTTCCAAGCTACCTGTCTTGGAAGGGCCTTGGGGCAGGGTCTGCGTCCTATTTGTTTTTGTGTCTCTAGCCCCTGTCGCAGTGGATGGCACATGGTTGGTGCTTAATAAGCGTTTGTGGACGAATCATTAAACCAACGCGTTTCTCTCCTGGACTCATGTCATTCACGGTCTCTTCACACGGATGTGCTGACACACCAGCAATACTGTTTTACTTCACTAATATCATTTCTTTTGGGACAAGTTTTTCTTCCCTGTTTTGTCCTTGTCTGCCTGACGGGCTGTAAAGCGAAGGCCTTCCTCTCGCCCTCTTTCTCATCCCTAGCACAAGGCTTTACGAACAACTGGTGTCGATTCGTGGGGGTTTTGGGGTGTATGTTTTGTGTTTGTTTTACAGAGCTCAAAATAATGATACCGTGCTTATGCTTTCACAGGTAGTTTCTCTGATGGCAGTTTCTTCACTGTCCTGTCCTTTTCCCTCCTCTCGTTGTGGCCGGCCCCCTCCTGACAGTGGACATAGTTCAACACAGGGCTTTGGATTCAACGTGAATGAATCCATTACACAACCAGACAGGAATTTACTCAAACGTCCAGGAATAGAGATATCTATTTAATTGGCCTCATTGAACTTGGAAAAATCTATGGCATCATGTTCCTGAACTTTTTGACAGAGCAAACAAGAACCTCCCAAGTGGCCACTGGGAGATCGCCGCCGTCCCCACCAGTCAGGCCGCGGCTGCGCACAGCGCACTAGGCGAGCTCCCCCGCCTCTGGCCCCAGCTGCTGAAGGTCTTTCACAACAAGGCAGAGACAGTGGCTTGAGAAGATGGAATTGGAGCAGACGGGGGAGAACAGGAGAGGGGAGAGGCTTGCCAGCCAGCAGAGGCCTCCATGAGTGAGAAGCAGCTCCGTGGGGGTTATATTGGCCACCCCCACCTCATGGTGGCCAGGGTACCACCATTCAACCATTCAACCGAAGTTGAATGCAACTTCGGTGCTGCTGCCTTGCCCTCTGAGTCTTTGGGTTCTCTGGGAGGCAACAGCCCCCTCTGCATCACATCACCTTCTTTTTAGGTGAACCGAGGCAGCCGCCGGAGAGGAATACATATGACAGAAGAGAGGGAAACTGACATTTAAGGACCTACTTTATACCAGGCACTGTTGTAGGCTCTTCCTTTCTCTCTCCTTTCCCTTCTTCCCTCCCTCCTTCTTTTTTCTTTTCTTTCTCTCTTTTTCTTTCTTTCTTTGTTTCTTCTTTTCTTTCTTTCTTTCTTTCTTTCTTTCTTTCTTTCTTTCTTCTCTCTTCCTTCCTTCCTTCCTTCCTTTCCTTCTTTCTCCCTTTCTTTCTCTTCTTTCTTTCTTTCTCTTCCTTCCTTCCTTCTTCTTTCTTTCCTTCTTTCTCTCTTTCTCCCTTTCCTTTTCTTCTTTCTTTCTTTCTTGGAATACAACTAAGAGCCTATCTATGAAATTTTAGGTACCTTCAATTACTAATAATGAATTAATTAATTTCTTTTACTATGTCTGGCTTGCTAGATATTATTCAAAATCTCAATGGCCCAGCATTTCAGCAAAATGCTTGTGATATTGTTCAGCTTTTCAGCTAATATACACGAGGGAATTTCCTTTTGTTTTTCTGATCTTCTATGTAGCTCTGAGTGTATGATCAATATCTATAATCTCATTCTATTCTCAGAGCTGAAAAGTAACTTGAAGGCTTCAGATGGAAATTTTGGGGATAATATAACTTCAATTACCTACTGATATCTGTTCTCTCCTTTATCCTTGCCACATCTCCCAGCCTTCCTTGATATAATGGCCACGTGGCTAAATTTCTTCCAAAAAAAACAAAACTGTGAGCAGAAGGGCCGTATGCCATAGGCCTCTACCTGTGAACAGGCTGTGCCTCGTTCTTATTCTTTCCCCTCTTCCCACACACGGGGATCCAAATAAGGTCATGACTTAACTTTGACCATGCAGACAACATCAAGGCCTAGGCGATGGAGAAGCCACAAAATGGAAGAAACTTCGATCCTTAAATGTCAGGTAGATCAGAGCCCCCCACTGCCTGGAGCACTCACCTTGGACTGTCACCTGACACAGAACTAAACTTCTGTCTTCTCTAAGGCATGGGATTTTTGATGGGTCTCTTTGTTAGAGCAAACTAACCTCACCCTAATGAATACAGAAATTGGTACCAAAAGTACGGTATTGTTATTATAAAAACCAAAAATATGTGGCATTGGCTTAGCAGTTGGGAGATAAGATAATTGATGTGGTTTACTAGAGAGACAGTGTCCTTGTTATGCTGGGGCAAAAACTTGTCAAGATTGTCACCTGCCATTATTTGAAGGACAGACCAATTGCCTAAGCCCCTAAATCTACATGAAGTCGTTGCATAAAACCACATTGTTAGTATATACTGGCTGCTCCTTCCTGTTTTTTAGTAATACACTACAACAGAGTGCTGGCAGACACTGGCCAGACCGCCACGAACCCAGAAATAGGGATCTTTAAAGTCAATTGCCTCTCTACCCAAAACAAGAAGAGATAAAACTATAGTCGTCTAGAGCATTTTTCAAAGGTCAGTTAATACTTCTTAGCCGAACCAAGAGCCAGGCCTGTGGCAAAGGTGAGACTAAGGGTCTAGGAATTTACCCTGAAGCCTATCATTTCAGATGGACTCAAGGTAGCCACTATTAAAATGAGAGAGAGAGAGAGAGAGAGAGGGAGAGAGAGAGTTATTGATCAATCAAGGAAGCAAAGAAATAAAGCAGCTTTACGAACGATGTTCAGAAAAGAACTTTGGTAATGGTGACTGGTTCATGGAACTGACTGAAGCTTTTACGGTTTTTAGACTTTTACATTGCCAAAGAAACAAGCCTCATCCAGAAAAAAAAAAAAGTCTCTAAGTCTTCAAGGCATAAAGAAACCCTTGGCCTTGAGCCTCTGACATATGCCCCAGTAGGAAGCCAGCTGTGAAATTTGCATGGCACCAAAGAGGGCTTAATCCAGAGCTCACTTCAAATGCTGCCAGGAAGAAAAATAGATGGCAGAATAACCTCAAGAAGGCAAAGCCATCAGCCACGAAGGTCAATGGACATACCTCTTCCATACTCTTTACCACTTCTTGCCAGCTGGGATTAATCACGTTGTTTGCATGTAGCTATTGGTCATTTTCATTGGCTGATGGTATTCCTTTGTAAGAATACACCATAATTTAGCCATTCTATCTTTTATAGATATTTAGGTTGTTTCTGGGTCTTTTTGTTATCATGTTATGAACATTCTTTTACATATTTCTCGGTGCACAAGTGGACAGAGTTCTCTAGGGTAGATTCTTAGGGGTACAATTAATGGGTCATTAATTACTCAGTAATGTCAAACTCTCATAGTGATTGTGCCAATTACAGCCCCTCCTACAGTGTATTTGTGTTCCCTTTGTCCCATACCCTTGTCTGATGTGTTATTTCTGGATCTTCTAATATTGTCTAACTGGTAGAGGCATAACGTTGTGTTGTTGGGGTTTAATTCACATTTCCCGACTTCTAATGAGGTTAAATATCTTTTTATATTATTTATTGGCCATCTGGACTTGCCCTTTTGTGCCTATTCAAAACTTTTGAGTAGAACTATTGGGTTGTCTATCTCTTTCATATTAACTTTTAGGAATTCTTTTATTTAACAATTAATTATTACATAATGTTGCAAATATTTTCTCCCACCTTGGGGCTCATCTTTTCACTCAGTATCTGGTCTTCTGATGATGATGAGAAGTACTTAATTTTAATGTGATTAAGCTTAATTTTTTTAATTCCTCAGTGTGCATTTCCCTATCTATGGTTCATACTCAGAATGTCTGAGAGATGGTCTAATTATCTGCCCAAGCATAGTATAGGGCAATGTGATTGGAAGATATTCTCACGCAAAACCATTTTTAGGTGGCCTACAGGTGTCTGTGTTAGGATCAGTGCTAATCTCTGGGCCTATTTACTATTCCTAAGGTAGGGGAGTACCATTTAAAAAAAAAATGAGGGGTGCCTGGCTGGCTCAATTGGAAGAGCATGTAACTCTTGTTCTCAGAGTTGTGAGTTTAAGCCTCATGTTGGGTGTAGAGATTACTTAAATAAACTTAAATTAAAAAATTAAATAAAACAATAACTGACGGGACAGGTATAAATTAGACAAAGGACAATATATTTAAGTTAAGAAATGTTACTTAATAACAACAAAGCTCTTGATAATCCATATCCAGAGATGAAGAAAATAAACAGAAAACTTTCTAAAAATTATGTCATTCCATAGTGTGGGATTTTGCAGCTCAAGTATTTGGTGATTGAATACTTAACAACAACAACCTACCCTAAAATGCAATTTGCAGACAGCTGATTGATTAGATTCTGGTGATTGCTAAGTTAGTGCTGGGAAGTAATACGGTTAACATTTCATGAAAGTATTTTGAAGTGACTACAACTGCAATCTAAAAAGTGGCAGACCATGGGGTGCCTGGGTGGCTCAGTCGGTTAAGCGGCTGACTTCGGCTCAGGTCATGATCTCGCAGTCCGTGAGTTCGAGCCCCGCGTCGGGCTCTGTGCTGACCGCTCAGAGCCTGGAGCCTGTTTCAGATTCTGTGTTTCCCTCTCTCTCTGACCCTCCCCCGTTCATTCTCTGTCTCTCTCTGTCTCAAAAATAAACGTTAAAAAAAAAAAAAAAGTGGCAGACCAGAGTCTAAAAAAGGAGAGTCCATGAGTTCAGATTTGCCAGTGTTCATCAAGGAACTTCCAAGAGAGAGCAGGACTGGATACACAAGAACGTTCCCATCACTTCAGGCAGCTCTGTTTCAGTTTTAGAAAAATAAACTATTCAAATCAGAAGCTCAGGTGAGGAGGGGAGCTTTCAGAGACCTGTGTGAGGAGAATTGCTCTACAGACAAGACGCAGAGAGCCAGAAGGGAACTGTACTAGGATCAGGAGTTTATCCAACCCAACAAGCATTTCTTGCCTGCCATATCACAGACGCTACGGTGGATACAAAGTTGAAGATAAAGTTCAGTTCAGTATCCTTGCGTGGCAAGTTCCAGAGAATGAGGCTCCAATTAATAAGTAATGTTTTTTTTGGCTCATGTCTACAGAAGTTCAGGCTTCAGTGTTGGATTAATTCAGTGGCTCCTGGGTCATCTTCCCTCTGCGTACTGACCTCATCTTCAGGTTGGCTTCCCACGTTGTGACACAGCTCTTCTAAAGGCCAGGATTTCCCAAAGAGAGGAAAGCTTTCATGGAGGTTCACTTTTTCTTTTTTAATTTTTTTTTAAAGTTTATTTATTTATTTTGAGAGAGAGAGAGAGAGAGCAGAAGTGGGGGAGGAACAGAGAGAAGGAGAGAGAGAATCCCAAGGAGGCTCCACACTGTCAGTGCAGAGCCGGATGCAGGGCTCGAGCTCACAAACAGAACTGTGAGATGATGACCAGAGCCAAAATCAAGAGTCGAATGCTTAACCGACTGAGCCACTGTCCTCCAGGGGCCCCTGGAGGTTCACTTTTAAAAGCAAAGACACTTTTTTCCCAGAAGCATCTAGCAAAGTTAACTCCATTTTTCATTGGTCCAACTGGACCATGTGCTCCTTTCAAAACCAATCCCCACATCCAAAGAAATGTCATGCATTGACTGGTTCAGAAACCCAAGCCTAAACCAATTGCCTCGGCACAACAGGAACTACCTCTAGGCAATAAAATCCCATCTTTTTGGTTGGGGTGGGGGAGTGGAGTCATCCTTCCCCAAAGCTAATAGGCCAGAAAGTAAATACCTGAGTGAAAATCAGAGTGGTGTCAAGGAATCGCACAAAGGATGCAGTGCCATTTTCCTATTACAGTCTCCCTCTGCAAGGAGTTTACAGTTGAAAGGGGGAGACAGGGTTGTAATCTGCTCATAATGAAAAGTGACAGGAGGCGGGGGGGGGGGGGGGAGCGTGGGTGGCTCAGTCGGCTATGCGTCCCACTCTTGATTTCAGCTCAGGTCATGATTTCACGGTTCCTGAGTTCGAGCCCCACGTCGGGCTCTACTAAGATCGCAGAGCTTATTTAGGATTCTCTCTCTCTCTCTCTCTCTCTCTCTCTGCCCTCCCCCCCTTGTGCTTATGTGCAGGCACTCTCTCTTTCTAAACAAATAAGTAATTAAACAAACAAACAAGCAAAGAGTGACAGGAAAGATGCAAAATGCTACAGGAGACTAGAGGAGAAGGCCACTTGTGTTACCTGAGGGTCAAGGAGCTGAATCATGACAGATGCATTTTTGAAAGATACGGAGGCTAAGAGTGTTGGATCCAGAGCACAGGAGGAGAAATGCAGTTCAGAGGAAGGAGGCAGGAAATTAGTTAGGTCTATAGTAACATTCAAACATCCAAATGAAAATGTCTGAAATCTGCGTAGTACTCCGGGCAGCATTTTAAGGAAGTAGGTAAACAGAAAACGACTGAGAGACATCTGACGGTAGCAGTGGTGATTATTATAACACAGTGATACTTGGTGATCTCTCAGTGTCTTTTATCTGTCTCTGGTCCAGGCGAATAAATAGAACAGCAGCCGACATGCATTAAATGCTTTACTGACGTCATTCACTCTGCTGAGTATCCGACAGGCGTTAACTTGTTAAAACTTCACAGCAACACAGCAAAGTGATTACTCTTACTGTTCCCATTTGGCAGATGAGGCACAGGAAAGTTAGTTTGCATTAAAAAGTGGGTAATAGGGATGAGAAAAAACTATTCAGTATTGAAAAATGTCTAAATGAGAACGCACTCACTACAGTGCTCAGGACTGTTAAAACGGCCCTGAGAGCTGAAACCGTGCAAAGGGATGTGTGTAAACAATGAGAAAAATTACAATTGTTTGGTGACCTTCTGACCTTCAAATATTTTTTTAAATGTTCATTTATTTATTTTTGAGAGAGAGCACCAGTGGGGGAGGGGCGGAGAGAGAGAGAGAGAGAGAGAGAGAGAGAGAGAGAGAGAGATGGAGACACAGAATCTGAAGCAGGCTCCAGGCTCTAAGCCGTCAGAACAGAGCCTGATGCAGGGCTCGAACTCATGGACTGTGGGATCATGACCTGAGCCGAAGTTGGGACGCTTAACCGACTGAGCCACCCAGGTGCCCCGACCTTCAAATATTTTTGTCAAAACATTTAAAATTCTCTGCCAGTTGTAAATGTATCGGGACATGAAAAAAAAAAAAAAAAAGCAATGCTAATGTTTATTTAGTACCCTGCAACTTAAAACATTAGACACATCACAAAGTATTTTATTTCTTTCTAAACAAAAAAAACATATCAGGAGTAGTTTGAACAGTGCCTTCTCCTCATGTAACATACAACACAGACTGAGCATTTTTTTAATGCCTTGGCAAACTGTCAACTTCCTTTCTAAGATTGGATCAGTTTCCAACATTTTATCATTTGGACTTTCCATTTTGTGAAACACCTCCCAGAGTGCCTTCCATGTGAACATTTTCCTGGTGTCACTTCCTCTCAGACACCATCATCCTTTTCGTCACAACCACGTATGTCCCTGAGCTTGCCTTTGCCGACATCCTCCAGCTGTATCTGTGGTCTCGGATGGTGGGAACACCAACATACCCACAGTCGTGATCTCCCATTTCACCTTCAGTATTACCACTTTCCATGTCTCTGGTGCATGTCCATCTCTGTCGGCCAATGCTCTCTTTCAATTATCCATTTTTGTACAATGTCGTGTGGGTTTATTCCTGGGGGACAGGCAGGCAACTCAGCACAGGCTTCCCTGTCTGCCAATGAGCCCAACAACAGATGGGCAGTGACCAACAACCAAGCGACAGCCTTTAAAAGAAGTGATGGGACAGCTCACCGATCGTGACATGCGTCGGTTTTTTATGCAGTGATTTGAGCACTGAAGAGCTGGCAGCAGAACGTGTGCTCTACGCAATTACTCACGGTTAATATACCGCGGTAACTGAAATTCGAACTGTGTTGTGGACGGACTGTTGTTATCTAACTAAACCATGGCAACCACAATCCATGCATATCAGAACCATGCAAAGTGAAGACCGCCTGTGTATACAAGGTAGGGCAATTCTCTGATAAACCCCCATGTATCCATCACCCGGCCTCAATAATTATCAACCTCCGGCCAGTCTGGTTTCTGTGAGACCCCACTGGCTCTCCACTTCCTGCATTATTTTGAAGCAAATCCCAGGTATTTGATCATTCCAGACGTAAATATCTCTATTTGTGATTCAAAATGGGCATTTAAACACAGCTCTGTCAAATTCCACCGTCGAAGCCCTTAACAACTACATTCTCCAGCTTCCTGAGGAAGTTAGTAGACCCAGAGAAATGGAATAATACATTAGCAGTATTTACTCTTTTCGTCCTGACAACAACCCTTTGAAATATTATTGTCTCTATTCTTTCCAATGAGGAAACTGAGGCACAGAGGAGCCAAGTAACTTGTCCAAGATCACCCAGTGAGTAAGAAGTTGAGTCGGACTTTAAATTCAGATCTCCTGATTCCACATCCCTTCTCTTTTCTGTACATCACAGCTGCCTGGGAGGGGGGCCTTAAACTTCCATCGTTTACTTTCTCCTGTCCCCAACCTCCTGCATCACTCAGCCCCCAGCTATGGCCGAGAACTGGGGAAACCATATAATATCTCTTTCTCTCTGCACTTCCAGTCTTATTGGAGTGTGCTTCCAACGGAAAAACAAAAACAAAACCAGAAACAGAAAATCATCACGGACTCAGTACAAACCCTTGTGTAGGTGTTGACTCTTCCCAGTGCTGGGGAAATGGTTCCCATTGGCTCTGAGTCCGTCACCAGGGCCAACTTGCTCAAACCCAAGCCTGGGTCTGTCAGCAACCCCTCCTCCACAGGTGTCTTCTCTGTCACGGACTCAGAGCAAAGCCCCACCGTGCGGGTTACTGGATTGAAACCTGGCATGCCCTCCACCCCCAGGCCTTATCTGGGCCTGAGTTAAATCACTCTCTGCTTCCCGATTAAACACCTCAGCCCTTGAGTGGGGCACTCTTTGTGCCGAGCCTCTGGCAAGGGGAGAAACACTGCCTTGAGTTCCCTGATACCGTGGAAAAACTGCAGAGAAGAGAAGAAGCAGGAGGAGAGGGAGGAGGGGAAGGAGAAAGGGAACCCCACCTATCAGTCTATTGGCCCTTCCCTGAACCCTGCCACTAGTTCTTTTTCTCCTGTAATTAAAAAAAAAAAAAGTTTATTTATTGATTTTTTTTTAATGTTTATTTTTGAAAGAGAGAAAGAAAGACAGAGCACAAGCAGGGGAGGGGCAGAGAGAGAGGGAGACACAGAAGCGAAGCAGGCTCCAGGCTCTGAGCTGTCAGTGAGAGGCCTGAGAAAATTAAAACTTAAAAGCTTAAGTTATGGGAAACTGAAACCTAACCAAGCTTAACCAGCTTGTTCCGCTTCTGTACAATTGCTTGGCGCGCCCATGTATTCCTGATCAATCATTATTGCCTGGCACATCCGTATACTCTTGATCAACCATTGTTACTTGGTACATCCGTGTACTCCTGATCAATCATTGTGATACCCGTACCCCCGGTTGTGGTCTGACCTAAAGGCAGGAACCAATCGAATACTGTTAAGTGTCCAACTTTAAACACCAACCAATCGCAGCTCTGTAACTGTGGAAAATTCCTGATTTCCCCATGACTTGTTTGTACCTGTCTATAAAAGGGGTATAAAAACCTCTCTCAGGGCCTCTTGGCGTCACCGGCAATGGGGGCGCAGAGGTCCAGGTTCGAACCTGCAATAAATGACCCTTGCTGCTTAGCTTTGACTCTGGACTCTGGTGGTTCGTTTTTGGGGGTCTCTTAGACTCTGGGCGTTTCATTTGGTGCGTTGGCCGGGAAGGACCCCCCCCCCCCAAACCCACCAGACCCCAAGTCAACGGGTCATTTCTGAGACCGATCGGTAAGTAAGCCGGCTCTGTCTGTGTCTGTGTCTGTTGTCTGTTCGTTTCTGGCTCTCCCGCGCGGGATCTGTATCAGTGACTGACCTAGCCCTGGCGGACGCGCTATAGGGAAGTCAGTCGGGACCAGTAGGAGACGTCCTCTGGCTCCCATCTGGGGCACTATTTTGGCCCATCAGAACTCTTTGTTCGGGTTACGGACACCCGTTCTGTATCTGGTCTCTTCTCCAAGGCACTTTCTGTTTGCCGCCGCGCTTGCGATTTAACTTGTCTCTTCTCCCCTGCAGGTATATCCAACTCACTTCCGGAACAGAAACTAACTTGGCCCATTTATTTTTTCCTATACAGGTTATGGGACAGAACCAGAGTACGCCTCTCTCCCTTCTTCTAGCTAATTTCAAGGATGTCCGGGCTGGAAGAGGGGAGAGAGGCCATAACCTAAGCCTGGACATCCGCCGGTCGAGACTCTTCACTTTCTGCTGGTCTGAGTGGCCCACTTTCGGGGTGGGCTGGCCTACCGAGGGCACTTTTTGTTTGCCTATAGCTGCCAGGGTCAGGGCCACCCAGACCAGGTTCCCTACATCCCCGTCTGGAAAGATCTTGTTGAAAACCCTCCACCCTATCTTCCCCCTCCCCTTGCACCCCAGGCCCTTCCGCAGCGGCCGCCCCACCTGTTGCCCCGCTGGTTGCCCCTCAAGGGGAACCGGGGGGGGGGGGGGGGGCGGGAAGCGGCAGCTGTGCCAGAACCAGGGAGGCTACAGGCAGCAGCCGTGCCTAGCCCTATTAAAAATAAAACCAACCGTGAAGGGCCAGCCGGCCAAACTCGCGGGCGCACCCAGTGTGAGCCAAGCTCTCGCCTCCCCCACTCCACTGTAGCCTTACCCCTGCGGGAAATAGGACCCCCCGATGAAACGGGCAATCCCCGACTCCAGTATTGGTCCTTCTCCACCAGTGACCTATATAATTAAAAAACCCAAAATGCTCGGTTTTCTGATAACCCTAGAGATCTTATAGCCCTCCTAGAGAGCATAATGTTCACCCACCAGCCTACCTGGGATGACTGCCAACAGCTTTTGCGAATCCTGTTCACCACGGAAGAAAGGGAGAGAATTCAACTTGAAGCGCGGAAGCTGGTCCCGGAGGAAGATGGTCGACCCACTGTTAACCCTGACCTCATTAATGCAGCGTTTCCCCTGACTCGGCCTGATTGGGACTACAACTCGGCAGAAGGTAGGGGACGACTGCTCATTTATCGCCAGACTCTAATGGCGGGTCTCTGGGCTGCAGCACGCAAGCCCACCAATTTTGCCAAGGTGTACTCGGCAATACAAGGTAAGACAGAGAGCCCTGCCAACTTTTTAGAAGGTTAATGGAAGCCTTTAGGCAGTACACTCCCATGGACCCTGAGGCCCCTGAAAATCTGTCTTTTGTAAACCAGGCTGCCCCTGACATCAAAAAGAAACTCCAAAAATTAGAGGATTTAGAAGGAAAACAGACCCAAGATTTACTCCGCATTGCTCAGCGGGTATATAATAATCGGGACGCTCCAGAGGATAAGCAGAAAACTCGCCCCCCTAGGCGCCCCCTAGACAAAGACCAATGCGCCTACTGTAACGAAAGAGGACATTGGATTCATGACTGTCCCAAAAAGAAGCAACTGCGCTCGGGGTCAGAGCCATGGCAAACCAAAGCGGCCCCCATCCTATTTACCCAGAACTCAGGAATTCCTGGGGTCTGCGGGATTCTGCCGGTTGTGGATCCCAGGTTTTGCTGAAATGGCCAAACCCCTTTACGCAGTCTCTAAAAACCAACCATCATTTGAATGGTCTGCGGAAGCTGAGCAGGCATTCCAACAGATAAAGAGAGCTCTCCTATCGGCCCCAGCTCTAGGACTGCCCGATATCTCTAAGCCCTTCCACTTATATGTGGATGAGCATAAAGGCATAGCCAAGACAGTGCTAACCCAGCATCCAGGTCCGTGGCCCAGACCAGTGGCCTATCTCTCAAAGAAAAAAAAAAAAAAACTGGACCCTGTAGCCGCAGGATGGCCCCCTTGTCTCCGGATAATAGCGGCTACAGCCCTAATGGTTAAAGACGTCGATAAGCTGTCCCTGGGTCAAGAGTTACATGTCACCACACCCCACGCCATCGAAGGAGTACTCAAGCAGCCCCCCGATAGGTGGATGAGCAATGCTCGGATGGTCCACTATCAGGGACTCCTGTTAAATCCCTTGCGGACCACATACACCCCTCCCCGAACTCTAAACCCGACCTCGCTGCTACCTGACCCTGACCTGGACTCCCCGCTCCCTGACGGTGCCGCCATCCTAGCGCAGATCCATGGAACAAGGAAAGACCTACAGGACCGGCCATTACCTGATGCTGAGGTCACCTGGTTTACTGACGGAAGCAGCTTCGTCCATCAAGGACAGAGGTATGCGGTATGCGGGGGCAGCAGTGACATCTGAGACTGAAGTGATATGGGCAGAGGCTCTGCCCACAGGGACTTCTGCCCAAAGGGCAGAACTAATTGCATTGACCCAAGCATTAAGAATGGGGCGGGACCGCAAAGTGACTGTATATACAGACAGCCGGTATGCCTTTGCCACGGCCCATATACATGGGGCAATATACCGTGAGAGGGGACTACTCACTGCTAAAGGCAAAGACATCAAAAATAAAGATAAAATTCTGGCCCTATTGGCCGCTATTTGGGCCCCTAAAAAACTGACTAACCTCGCTGACCAGACTGCATGCCAGGTAGCACAAAACCCCATTCAAGTACTCCCTGCGCAGCTACCAGACCCAGGGCCCCGAGATTTACCCCCATAACCTGAATACTCAGAAGATGATCTTATCTGGATGCGCGAGTTCCCCATGACCCAAGTTACAGACGGATGGTGGAGGGACTCCAGAGACCGCCTTATCCTTCCCGAAAAATTGGGCCACGCAATCCTGACAAAAATACTCCAGAACGCGCACCCACACGCCACAGCCCAAGGCCACTGAAAAAGAGGAACCATACCAGGAGCCCACTGGGAAGTGGACTTCACCGAGGTAAAGCCCGGCAAATACGGCTATAAATACTTAGTGTTCGTAGACACTTTTTCAGGATGGACTGAAGCCTTTCCAACCAAGAAGAAAACGGCGCAGATAGTAGCCAAAAAGATCCTAGAAAAAATCCTGCTCAGGTATGGTTTTCCAGTCATGATAGGGTCAGACAATGGACATGCATTTGTCTCTAAGGTAAGTCAGGGATTGGCGTCCGTACTTGGGGCAGATTAGAAATTACATTGTGCCTACCGGCCCCAAAGCTCAGGACAAGTAAAAAAAATAAATAAATAAAACATTAAAAGAGACCCTTACTAAATTGACTATGGAGACTGGCGCTAATTGGGTAGAATTACTCCCCTACGCTCTGTACAGGGTTCGCAACTCCCCATACAAGTTGGGACTTACACCCTATGAAATCATGTTTGGCCTACCCACACCTATCATACCTACCTCATCATAACTACCTCATTCAATTAGACCAAGATAACAGCCTCTTGTCTTTTCTCAGGGCTCTACAGCGGGTTCATGAGGCCGTGTGGCCTAAACTAAAAGAACTGTATGAGACGGGGCCCCCACCCACTCCTCATCAGTATCGTCCAGGAGACTGGGTCCTCGTCAAGTGACACCGGCAGGAGAACCTTGAACCCAGGTGAAAAGGACCTTACCAAATCATCCTGACGACTCCCACCGCCATCAAGGTAGATAACCTCCCCACCTGGATTCACCACACCCACGTGAAGCCTGTCGACCCGCGCTATCTGACCTCGTGGGACACACTGATAAAAATACTACTTGGACTGTAGACCGGAGTAAGAAAAACCCCCTCAAACTAACCTTGTGCCGTGCCTCCCCTAGACATGTTCAAGATAGTAACCCTTGTCCTACTAGCCCTCAACCTCAACCTCCTGGAGGGAGGACTAAATGCCCCCGTTGACAAACAGAAATTGTACGGAGCTCTGTATGGAAGGCCCTGTGATTGCAGAGGTGGCGTAGTTAGAACCCTTACCCTGCCACATGGTAACAGACTAGTAGCCGGCTCTGTAGGAAGGGGTGGTCACTATCAGCGAAGATACACTCAAACCCAAGACTCGCGGGCGCACTGTGAGACCACAATTGCTCACTTAACCCAGACCTATGACATCACAGGACCCCCAAAACAGCAGTGGTTATGTGTTGACAAACCTGAGCCCCTTCCCCCCACAGCAGAATGCCCTTGCTCTACTTTCCAGGAGTCGATGCATAGCTCTTGTTATGACTCCTATCAGCAATGTATAGGGCCAGACAACTCCACTACCTACTTTACAGCTATCCTACAGAGTAACAGGGCAGCAAAAGCTAGTGATAATAATATGCAACTTCAAGCCGGCTGCCGTGGCTCAGTTGGAGCCGCTGTCTGCTGGAACCCCCATGCCCATCCCTAGTTTAAACTTTGCAACTGGCAGATCCAAATGAGCTGTGGTTGTTATCCCCCTCCTGACAAGCCTAGGAATTACAGGTGCATTAACTATCGGGACAGCAGGATTAGGAGTCTCCATACACTCCTATCTGCGACTCTCTCGGCAACTAATTAATGATGTCGAGGCCTTGTCAGGGACAATCCAGGATCTGCAGGATCAGCTAGATTCCCTAGCAGAAGTGGTGTTACAAAATAGAAGAGGGTTAGATCTGCTAACCGCAGAACAAGGCAGCATCTGCTTAGCCCTACAAGAAAAATGTTGCTTTTATGCCAATAAATCAGGAATAGTTCGGACCAAAATTAAATAGCTCCAAGAGGATCTCGCACACCGAACAAAATAATAAACTTTATCAGGGACAGACTAAACACCATTCAGGTTATGGTCCTTAGACCACAGTATCAGCTCCTAGACATGGAAAGCGAGCTTGATTAGGTAACACTGTAGGACCCAAGATTGGGTCCTCAGGTACTTGAGAAAGGGGGGAATGAGAGGCCTGAGAAAATTGAAACTTAAAAGCTTAAGTTATGGGAAACTGAAACCTAACCAAGCTTAACCAGCTTGTTCCGCTTCTGTACAATTGCTTGGCGCGCCCATGTATTCCTGATCAATCATTATTGCCTGGCACATCCGTATACTCTTGATCAACCATTGTTACTTGGCACATCCGTGTACTCCTGATCAATCATTGTGATACCCGTACCCCCGGTTGTGGTCTGACCTAAAGGCAGGAACCAATCGAATACTGTTAAGTGTCCAACTTTAAACACCAACCAACTGCAGCTCTGTAACTGTGGAAAATTCCTGATTTCCCCATGACTTGTTTGTACCTGTCTATAAAAGGGGTATAAAAACCTCTCTCAGGGCCTCTTGGCGTCACCGGCAATGGGGGCGCAGAGGTCCAGGTTCGAACCTGCAATAAATGACCCTTGCTGCTTAGCTTTGACTCTGGACTCTGGTGGTTCGTTTTTGGGGGTCTCTTAGACTCTGGGCGTTTCATCAGCACAGAACCCGACGCGGGGCTCAAACTCACAAGCCGTTAGGTCATGACCTGAGCCGAAGTCAGATACTTAACCAACTGAGCCACCCAGGCGCCCATATTTATTGATTTTTTAGAGAGAGCGTGAGAGTGAGCAGGGGAGGGGTGGACAGAGAGAGACAGAGAATCTCAAGCAGGCTCTGTGCTGGTTGAGCCCAGCACGGGGCTCAATCCCCAGAACCGTGAGACCATGACCTGAGCCTGAATCAAGAGTCAGCCACTCAACTGACTGTGCCACCCAGGCACCCCATCCTGCCACTAATTTGGATGGGACTTGCTGTGCCCCGGCTCACGATTCCTCAAGCACTAAGAGAATAGGCCTGATAATGGCCTCTCTGCTCACTTTCCTTTACCACTGCAGCTTTCGGATTTCCCTGTGAGCCTTCCTTCTATTCCAGAATGAAAGCATATTTTCTCTCCTGCTCCTGGATGGAGTCAAGCGGGGCAGGGTCCTTTGTGTCCCCTTTGGCTGCAGTTTCCCTACAGTCCCAGAAGTAACTTTGGGTGTGCCTGGGACAAAAATACTTAAGAAAGGAGGTAGGAGACACCAAGAACAGAGGGACTGGAAGCTGCCAAAAATGGAAGACATGGGTGGCTCAGTTGAATGTCTATTTTGGTACCAGGCCCTGTTGCCTTACATATAGCATCCTGTTGATTGAAATAGATGGCTGCTATTTTGTCTGACCAAATTCAGCACCTTCCCCCCTCCCCCCCCACCCCTCCCCCTCCCCACACCTCAATTCTTATTTTTGTTAACAGCATTTACAAAGACCCTTTCCTCTAGGGAATTTCCTCTCCCCATTGCACCAGTAGATTCTGGTGGGACTGCCAATACAAAGCCCTTCTCCCCTCCCAAGGGTGGTCATACAACCCAGATATGGCTAATCAGAGACTTCTTTGGGCTCATATATACTAATGTGGAGAAAGAGAAGTCCTCTTTCCCTCTGAGTTGCTGAGCAGAAATTAAAGAAATCAAAGTATTTGAAACCACTGCCACCACTTGTATGGAGGAAGCTCATTTCTAGTAGGAGAAAATGAGGGCAATTACAGAAAGAAGCAGAGCTGATTGTGTGTGTGTGTGTGTGTGTGTGTGTGTGTGTGTTGTGTGTGTGTGAGAGAGAGAGAGAGAGAAGAAAGAATGATTGAGATAGATATCTTTATCTAGCCATCTAGCTAGCCAGCCATCTATCTATCTATTTATGAGAGCAGGTAGGGAAGTAATCTGAAACTATTTTAGTCTCTGGGTTAAGTCATAAATGTAAACTGGCAACACCTTTGGGTATCACTCCTTGTATAAGTCATTTATTTAGTCAGTCACTGGTGAGCCAAGATTCGCTCCAGGTTTCTCTGATCCCCTGGCCTCTGCTGCTGGCCCTCTGCCAAGCTGCCTCCTAAAGGTGGGTAAAACTTGGTCCTGCTCCAAAGAAACAAAGTCTGCAAGGAAGTTAGACCTTTATAAACCACTACAAAGCAAAGCAGAACACAGCGCTATAATGTAGATACAAGTAACATTCAGTGGGATGTACAGGGGAGTGATTATGCCTCAAGTCAGCCCGGGGCCAGCTTTGGGGGATTCCGAATACTTGGATGCCCAGATTAACCCCAGAGTGGTCCCCTCAAGTCACTTTGGACTTGTATGGGCACTGGCCATTCATTGATGTGCAACCAGCAATTATCACAAACTTGAACAGAAACTTATTGCTTCGAGCAGTGGCCACTGTTTGTAGAGCTCAGCGTTGTTTGTGACTCTGCCAATCATATTTACAGTTGCCCCGAAACCTTTGCTCTGAAGTCGGCCCCACCCCACTGCCGATCACCACTCTGCCGCCTGATCCGTTGGACGGCATTACTTCCTGCTCCAGCCACAGTGAGCCTGCAGCCGAGTAGCGGTTGGAGAAAGGTAAGTGTGGATATTTATTTCCCAGGCATTTACCAAGGGAGTTTGCACGTGCCATTTACAAGCTACTTGCAAAACATGCAGTAAATTTAGTTGATTATTCCCAGAGTCTAAAACAGTGGTTTTCAATCTTGTCTTTTTCCTCCTTGAGCCCACTCTAAGCCGGGAAAGTCGTCCATAGCCAATCAATCTCTTCCTTTCCCATGTACTAATGGAAAAATAATTCAAGAATACTATTGAGGGGCCATTACAAAGTATGTTTTGGGAGATTAAGTGTACACTTGCTTTAGCAATTAGGGCATAAATGATTCATATTCAAACAGCAATGCATGATGGTCTTTGAGTCTAATTACTGGAAAATTAAAAGCCAAAAAATACAGTTGAAACAACTATGCAACGCTAGTCGCTTTAACCAAACACATCACAACTAACTTGATAATGATGAAGCAAAGTTAACAGTAATTATAATTAGAAGCAAGAATGGCAGCACTTGAAGACCTCAACTCACACAGGGCAGTATAGAGTAATGACAAAGCGCCATCCAGAGAAAGTGGGCAAGGGTCCACCAGAACTTTCTCTGAGAGCCAGACTTCTTGGTGGAATATTAAATTAGAATCCTCAGTAGAATTTAGTAGCTTGTTGATTCTGGTTTATGAATTCCAAATTAGATTAACCTTTCATAATTCACTTAGCATGCTATTACTAAGTAGGTCTTAGATCTACATAAAAGCAATCATATGCATTTGTAAATAGTTTGTCCCAAAGGACTAACGAGAAGGTGAACTTTCTCAGGTCAGTTTGAGGTCCATCAGGTGTGCCTTGGGTTGCTTTTGAGAATCACTGGGTGCAAGGCTCTGCAACACAGCTAATTGCTATTTGCAGGGGTCTTAGACAAGGCAGGAGTGAGATATGAGAGCCAGGGACATTAATTCCAACTCTCTTGACTTCTACAGTAAGAGTTAAGCCAGGACCTCAGAAGAAAGCAGTGTTCCAACCTGACACTCCCAGTTAAGTTAGCATGGAGGTCAGCGTGACTTGGAAATTTTCACACTTGTTAATTAAAAAGAGCAACCTCCTCAAAGCAATGACGATGGATGCTGGCAACTCCCAGATTTATGATATTCTATTTGTGATGACGAAATTAAATGAAGGCAAGACTAGGAAGCAGTCTGCCAGAAAAATCTGGCTGTACCAGTCTCCAGAGGGGACAATGCCCTGTTTTTCTACCTCAGAAGAGAACGCCTTACAATTGTAACACTTTCAACCTTTCAAAATACATTTGCGTATGTTACTTAATCTCCAGCGAAGAGGTATAATTTCTGACATGACCAGAGGGTTTGCAGCTCCCTGCCCTCTTTACTTCCCCTTTGTTCAATATTCTCCTTCCTTCTTGGGTTCATATCCCTTTTAATCAGTCCTTTCTCTCTTGTTCTTTCTGCTGGCTTTCTTAGCTTTAGCAGCTCACTCAAGGCCCTGCTTAGTCTGGATTTTTCAGGGTTACTCAGAGTTAAAAGAGGTGTCTGATCCCGGAATCAAAATCTAATTCAACCTAGATCTGTTGGGTCCTTTAAAAAAATTTTTTTTTGGCTTTCCAAAGGAGTCGAGTAGAACCCTTCATGTAAAGTGACTTCACTCCTGGATAAATGGTCTTAGGTAAGTAGGCTTATGAATTGAGAGTGATCATGCGTACATAGCGTAGGCTGTCTTGTACCTCTAGCCTCGAGCTAACCAGCTCGATAAGAGCTTCCATGTATCTTGTGAAATGCAAAGGTCAGTAATTTGAGGAGTGATATGGGTTGACCTGTGTCCCTCACCTCCTACCTCCATCACAATTCACGTGTTGGATCTTAACCCCACAGTCCTTCAGAATGTAGCCTGATTTGGAGATAGGGCCTTTAAAGAGGTAATCAAGTTGAAATCAGGGCATTAGGGTGGGACCTGATCCTATATGACTGGAGTCATCATGGCAACAAGAAATCTGGACACAGAGACACAAATAGAGGGACAACTAGGTTAAGAGATACAAGAGGAAGGCAGCCATGTACAAGCCAAAGGGAGAGGCCCAGAGCAGTGCTTCCCTCATAGCTCCCGGAAGGAGCCAACCCAGCCCACACCATGACCTCGGACTTCCAGCCTCCAAAGCTATAAGAAAGTACATTTCTATTGTTTAAGCCACTAAGTGGTGCTTTTTACAGCAGCCCTAGCAAACAAATACAGGGAGCAACAGAGACAAGAAGACCAATTTTTCCTACCCCTTTGTGGGATTATTTTCAGAACTGAATAAGCTAATAGATGTAAGAGCACTTTGCAAATAGTTTAAACCACCATGAAGACAAAAGGGATTGGTAAAAATAGAGTAGCATTCCCTAGCTACCATATTTTAAACTACCATTTTGTTTGAAGTTTATTTATGTATTTTGGGGGAGGGGGAACAGAGAGAGAGGGAGAGAGAATCCCAAGCAGGCTCCACGCTGTCAGTGTGGGGCCCAATGCAGGGCTTAGACCCGCGAACTTCAAATCATGACCTGAGTCAAAATCAAGAGTTAGGATGCTTAACTAACTGAGCCACCCAAGTGCCCCAAAACTACCATTTTTAAGAGTCACCCCCTTACACACATGCATACTTAAATCCCCTTCCCTGATTTATTTTCCTCTATATAACTCTTATCACCTTATGACATAGTATATATTTTACTTATTTATGTTGCTTATAGTCTGTTTCTTCCCAGGAGTGTGAACTTTCTATTTTGTTCATTGCTATCTCTCCAGCACCTAGAACTTTGCCTGGTATGTGGCAGGTCCCAAAACACACTTAGTGATCGAATCATAAATGGATATTCACATCTTCTCCTCTCCATGAGGCCATCACCTACTAATCTTTTATGACAAATGGGTATCTCCTCCCTTAGGAAACCTCCCAAGGTCACTATCCTCTTCCATCCTCTTAAATGGGTTGTTCCCTCATTGCCCTGACCACATCACACTTCCATGCCTCCCTCACTGTGGGTTCTTGAAGGTAGGGTCCACCAAGACATATGTATCCTGTATCCCAAGCAAATGGCTCTGAACCTGAACCTTGGTGGGTGCTCCATACTTGATTATTGAATGAGCCAGTAACTGGGGAAAACGGAAGGGCAGAGAAGGATCAGAATTGGCTCACTAGGATAGCAAGTGCTGGTGAGGATCTGGAGGAAAGGGAGCACTGTTGGTGAGAATGTTAGTTGATGCCACCACTATGGAAAGCAATATGAAGCCTCCTCAAGAAATTAAAAATAGAAGTACCATATCATATCATCCAGCCATCCTACTTCTGGGTATATATCCAAAGGAGATGAAATCACTATGTTGAAGAGATATCTTCTCTCTCATGTTCATTGTAGCTTTATTTATAATAGCCAGGATATGAGGGGCACCTGAATGGCTCAGTTGGTAAAGTGTCCGGCTTTGGCTCAGGTGGTGATCTCTCGGTTTGTGAGTTCAAGCCCTGCGTTGGGCTCTGTGATGACAGCGTGGAGCCTGGAGCCTGCTCTCTGCCCCTCCCCTACTCATGCACGCATGCATGCTCTCTCTCACTTTCAAAAATACATAAACAGAAAAAAATGTTTTAAAGAGCTTAAAAAAACAACAGCTAGGATATGAAAACAGCTTTAAGTGTCTATGGATGAATGGATAAATAAAATACTGTATACACACATACACACACACACACACACACACACACACACTGAAATATCACTCAGTTATAAAAAAGAAGGAAATCTTGCCATTTATGACCCGGATGAACCTAGAGGGTGTTATGCTAAGTGCAATAATCTAGACAGAGAAAGACAAATACCGCATATTTCATTTATATGTAGAATCTAAAAAAGCCAAACTCATGGAAACAGAGTACGATGGTGGGGGTGCTGGGGAATGGGGAAAATGCAGGTCAGGGCACAAACTTTTAGCCATGAGATGAAGAAATTCTGGAAACCTACTGTATGGCATTGTGACTCTAGTTAACAAAACTGTATTCTATATTTGAAAGTTGCTAGGAGACCAAATCTTAAATGTTCTTACTACAAACATAACAACAAAATGGCGATAGTGTCCGGTGATAGATGAGTTAACTAATCTCGTGGTAATCACGTCACAGTATTTACAGGTATCAAATCATCTCACTGTGCACCCTAAACTTCCAAAGTTATATTTCAACCTTATCTCAATAAAGCTGAAACCAACAAAAAAAAAAGCAGTGGCTCGCTAGCTACCTGGTAGCCTAGGCTGTGCCCCGTGAGCGGTCAACAGTACTGAGCATTTAAAAGGAAAGCCATCCTTACATACCGTTTTGGGGGCCCCAGAGGAAACGAGAAGTTAACAGTGAGATGAGCCATGAGGAGGGCATCATGGATCTGAAATAAAAGAAATGAAATTAAAATCAGTTAAGCAGAGAAGAGATAGGCAGTCACTTTAAATCAATCAAAAAAATGAGTATCTCCTGGATTTACAGAACAGGAGTCTCATCTGATGAGTATACGAACATAACTGAATACGGAATGAATTCCCCTGGGGCTGGGGTGGAGAGTGGGGGTTGTCACCCTAGACACTTTGGTTAGGAAAGGGAAAACTGAGGGGCCTTTGTCAGCCGAGCCTGGCTTAGAGAGTGCCTGCACTGGGGGTGAAGATGGGACTTTCCTGGGAGGTTTTGATGGGAACTAAACCCCAGGGGTGGGGGCAGGGCCCACCTGGGAGAATGGGAGAGCTCTGTGTGACCTGCTTGGTAGTGCCGATGTGGGGCTCAAACATAATAGAGTCATTCAGGGTAGGAATCCTCTGCTCCTGGAAGCATGGTGTTGGCGTTTGCATTTGAAAGGGAAAAAGTACAGAAGAGAAAAATCTGGAAAGGTCGCTGTGCTCTGGGTGAAGAATTAAGGATCTCAGGCTGATGCTTCTTGTCTGCAGAGAATGACCAAAGGCACCATGCTTGCCAGATTAACCTACCTGTGGGCTTTCACCATCCCAGGGAGTGAGAGTCATCATTTCGTCCGTTCATTCTTTCATGCAAACATTTTCGAGCCAGACTTGGTGCTAGATTCTGGGGATACAAAAATAAATGTTAACAAGGAGCCCAGCTAAGAACTTTGACCTCCTGGATTTGCGTAATCTAGAACCCAACGCCGCAGATGGCCTCTGGTATTCCCCAGGGGGTTAGGAAGGCGGCTATAACATGGTGGGGGGAGGGGAGGGGTGGCTACAAGGCTGATCAAGCAGAGCAGAAAGTTGTTGGAAGAGTAAAATGCCAACCCACTGGAGGACCTGCCTCACAACCTCTTGCTGGGAAAGTTGACTGGGACCCATTAGAGCAGAAATACAGCTCTAATAAGGCTATAGGCACTGCCACTAAAAATCACTTAGAAGAGGGAGCTGAAGTGGAATGTGATTCCATAGGAAGCTCTGAAGTGAGATGGCCCTTCAGAGAGGTCCAGAACTGAGGCGAGGGAGATGTGCCTTTGTAGAATGTCATTGGGTGTGGGCCTCCCCCTCCTGGGAGGGAGAATACTTGGGCAAGACGGTTCCCTTCGGGGGAGGGAAATTCCTGGGGAGGGACTCAGCGATGAGCTTTCAGCTGGCGACCTCCCCAGAAGTTGGGGGGATTTGTTCCTCAGCCCTGGAGGTGGGGATCTGGGTGGCACACCACAGTATCCGCTATGAGGGAATATAACACAGTAACACAAAATACGACGGGCGCCTGGCTGGCTCAGGTGGAGGAGCATGTGGCTCTTGATCTCAGGGTCATGAGTTGGAGCCCCACGTTGGGTGTAGAGATTACTTAAATAAATAAACGAACAACTTAAAAAAAATACAAAGTGTGATGTGACACCATGGTGCTGGAAGGCAGGTACAGGTGCAGTAGAGTGAGCTCTCAGAAGGTGGAGGGATCACATCTGAAACGGGGAAAAGGGAAAGCTGCCTGAGGAAGTTGAGGTCTCTGGGTCTGTGCCAGCCTCCTACCCTTGCCTTAGAAGAGCAGAGGTGATGGACTTGCATGCTCCCAGCTGCTGGGGAAGGAGAAGAGAGCAGGTGAGAGAAGAGATGTCCACAATTGCCTCCTTCCCCAGCACTTTCGGAGCTGCTGTCCTAATTCTCAATCGCTTCTAGGTCCAAGGTTCGACGGGCTCAGGTTAGGAAGCCCCTGACAGCACTGGTGAGGGCTGCCCTCGGGGACCTCTCAGATATGTCCACGGACTGCCCTGATGGACTTGATTATCCTGCCCTAGCTATCCCTGTTTGGTCCAGGTCATCCGAGAATTCTGAGCTAGACGGCACTTTCCTCAGACTGTGCCTTCCATTTTCACTTGTTTTCGTTCCTATCAAGCCAGACTGTTCTTCCCTTCTTCGGGCGGGGTGGGGGGTCAGGTCAGTGGACCTAGAGCCGCCTTCCCGGGATCAGAATAGATGGAGAAAGGGTACACTGCTCCACCCTGGCGAGTCGGTGGGGATTGTTACCAGTTTTGAGATTTATCCTCTTGTTGAGACACCTCCAGGCTAACGGAAACAGCTTTTCCATGGATTTACTCCCCAGTCAGCATGTCTCATGGCACACTTTATAATTCTGGTGTTATGCCCCTTTAAATTCTCCATCATAGGCAAGGCCAAAAGCTGGTGTTTATAAGCCGAATAATGAATTCTGTCTCAGGGCTGTGCATGAATCTGTATACTCCAACATACAACTTTCCATGTCACAGTTCAAAAGTATTACTTCAAGTAGGCAAAATTAAACAAAGCGAAGCACTCTAGCCCCTATTCCAGATAGGGTCTCGTTTTCCTTAACTGTGTAAAATACAGAGACTGGTCTTACTCAATAATCTTTATTTGCTAGGCCTTTCCATGCTAAGGGCCACTGAATCATATTTGCTGAAGCAGCTGATTGAGGCTGTATACTGGGAGGTATAACAGTTATCTCTTGCTGAATAACAAGTTACTACAACATTTAGTGGCTTAAAATAACAAATACATATTATCTCAGTTTCTTTAGGTCAGGAATTTGAGAGCAGCTTAGCAGGAGGGTTCTGCTCAGGGTTAGTCAGGTGTCAGCAGGGGCTGCAGTCTTTTTTAAGGCTTGCCTGGGGTTGGAGGATACACTCATATGGTGGCTGAACTCACAGAGCTGTTGGCAGGAGGTCCCTGCTCTATGACACGTGGACCTCTCCTCGTGACATGGCAGCTGGCTTCCCCCAGAGCAACGGATCCAAGAGAGAGCAACCAAGAGGAAAGCCACATGACTTAGTCCTGGAAGTAACACAGTTATTTCTGCCATACTCTGTCCATGAGTAGTCACTAAGTTTGGCCCATAACCAAGGGGAAGAGAATCAAACCCCCTTCGCCGACTGAACGGTGGTTGATCAAAGAATTAGTGGACCTAATTCAAAGCCACCACAGAAGGGAACGCGGAGGAGAGTTGTACGAAGCTACAGGGTGAGGCTGGAGCGAAGCTGTGAACTGGGGGCTCCTTCTGTTGCCAATGCCACCCACCCCAGTGCTCTCACGACACCCATCCTCACTTCCTTGGCCCAATGTCTCAGATGTAGTCTCTCCTCCCCCCATCAGTCCGTCCCATGCACTACGTTATGTCTTCCCAGAGATATCCGTGCCCCTGTCAAGATGGTCAGGTATGCTGACATACTAATCCTCTCCCAGGGAATGCCAGCATCTCATTAGAGCCACCTGCCTCTGCTGTGAAAGTAAAAGCTATCTTCTTGGAGGAAGAATGAATTTAGAGGGGCAACTCCCAGGAGGACATTGTGGGCGACTGCCCGGTGTACTCACAAATATAGGGCCTCTCACACACCTGGGGAGCCGGTGTGAGGCAAAGGACCAAGAATAAATGTCCAACGTGCCATGTTTCCCCAAGCCTTCTCCGTTCCCTTCTAACCTCTGTGGTGGGATAAGCTCCCGGTCCGGCAATGGCTCCTTCCAGGAAGGTCCTTCCTGTCAGCTTCTGCTTCTGATCCTGCATTGCGACCACAAACCCAAAAGAGATGCCTCAAGCCCCTACTGAGTGAGCACAGTTCTGCTCCCTGAACCCCCTTGGCCCTCTCCCACGTTTCCTCTGTTAAGCTGAACCACCTCCCATCCCAGAGTAGACATCAGACTCAAACCAGATGCTTGGAGTCCTTCTGGGTTGGGCCTCCTGTGCCCCGCTAATAGCTGTGTACTGTCTGGGGCCAACCAGCCAGGCCTGGATCCAGCGGGAACACAGGGAGCTGAACCTGCAGACGACCAGTAGTTTTCAGATTTGCCTTCAGCACTTGGTTCCAATCACCAGTTGATAGAATAAGTCCTGCTGGTGTTCTTCAGGTGTCCAAAGAGGAGGTGGAGATAATCTAACATCTGGGCTGGATCTCCTCCTCTGTCCCTTGCTTCCTCTCCTCCCCCGACCACGTGCCGGCTTAGGCTCTAGTGACCTCTAACCAGACGATTGCAAGGGCCTCCCTACTGCTCTCTAGGTTCTGTTTGGTACACTTCAAGTGACACACTGCTTCTGGCTCGCTCATCCCCTTATGTCCAACGATGACTTTCAGCGGCTTTTGACTTCATCTCCCAAATTAAGTGTGCATTCTCTTCCCTAGTTTTCCAGCTGCATTCCCCCCCACTTGATTTCCTGTATGTGGCTATCCAGCCAGATGAATTGCTGGGTTGTTTTCAAAACCTATTCTGACATTTTCCCACCTCTGCTCATTGTTCTCCCATCTGTCATGTCTTCCTTTCTCAGCTTACTTCCATTTCTTCCTCTTTCAAATTTCTTCTCACTTTCACTTCAAGCCATGTCTCTCATAAACAGATATAAACAATTCTGACCAAAATTTTAGCAAATCAAATCTAACAGTATATAAAAGGACAACACATCATGACCAAATAGGGCTCATCCCAGGAATGTAGAGTTGGTTTGGCGTTGAAAAATCAGCCATCACAATGCATTGTATTTGTTTCCTATTATTGTGTATAAAATTATCACAAACTTAGCAGTTCACAACGATGCAGATTTATTATCTCACAGTTTCCATAAATCACAAGTCCAAACATGGCACAATTAGATCCTCTGCTCAGGGTCTCACTGGGCTGAAATCAAGGAGTTGGCCATCGCTGTAGTTCCCATGTGGGGCTTTGGGTTCTCTTCCAAGCATGGGCTAGCCCTCTTTCCTTAGCCCGTTTTATTTTAGAAATACTTGCATTTTTGCCTTATCCCCACCACAGCCCCTGCCCTGAAGGCAGCAGCTGTCTTCATCATCCCGGTGTTATGGAATTCAACGACAATGTCCAAGTGTGCTGGTACTTTCCTTTTCTGCTTGAGCATTTTGTAACAGTGAATAAAGAGAGAGTCATTTCACATTATATATTTCTACCATTTTGCCACAGAACTTGTCTGCAGTCCTCTCATTTGGCAGCCCTTTTCCCAGTCTGGTAGCCAGCATTTCTGGCAGCTGCTGGGCACGGCTTTCAATTAAATATGGCCATCTGTGAAAGGTACACTGCCACACAGCTCATTACTGTACAAGAGATGGTGATGGGAGCAACAATTACTATTACTTATTTACCGTCTAATGGGCCAAGGCACCTTTTTTTTTTCGTACCCGAGCAGGGGTCTACCATATCTAGATTAAACTTTCATTTTAAGAAATTTCATCAAATTGAACAAGGCACAGGCATATGTGAAACTGGAACAAATACCCATACCCCCAACTGCTCTCTGTTGACATAAACTTCAGAGTGGATCTAGACCGCCCCCACCCCCTGCCTCCTCAGCTGTATCTACTTTGAGACCTTTTCTCCTTTTCATTTCTGAGTGTTGGGGGTAGGCAGGATTATGGCGATGGGAGCCACCAGGCACTCTCCCTCCCTTTCCCCTAGAGATCTCTAGCTGGATGAAATAAGTCAGTCAAGGAGGCTCACGTGTACAATACTAGTCAACTGCTCAGACTTTGGAACCCAACTGTCTGGGATTGAATCTTAGGACGTGTTTTTAATATTTGTACCTCAGTTTCCACAGCTGTAAAATGGGAATAGTAATAGTACTTATTTCATAGGCTTACTCCAGAGACTAAATAAGTTAATTCATTTAGAACAGTGGCTGGCACACAGTACTCAGTAATAAAGGTTAGCTATTGTTATCTCTAGAACTGTTGTTCTCAACCCCATTTGCATATTCAAATTAATTGGGAAGATTTTGAAGAACGCTGATGCTCAGAGCAACACCATTGACATTTTTGGTCAGATAATTCTTTGTTGTGGAGCGGTCCTGTCCTTGTAGGATCTTTAGCAGCATCTCTGGCATTTATCTGTTAATGCCAATAGCAAACCTCCCCCATTCTCAGTTGTGATAACCAAAGATGTCTCTAGACATTGCTAGATATCCACATGGCGGGATAATTTTACCTCAGCTGAGATCTACTGCCCCAGATCAATGAAATCACAGTCTCTGGAGATGAGGCTTGGGTATGAGTCTTCCCAAAGGCAGATCCAGGTTTTGTGGGCTTGAAGCTTATAAAATTTGGGGGCCCTTCTTTTAGAAAAATAATAAAAATTTAAAAATTAGATCTGGAAGTGAATATTCATTTAGAATGAGTAAATAATTTACAACAAAATACTTGTGTCTTGGAGATTCATATCCCTTTCTTTTTTTTTTTTTATTTGAGTCTATTCATTTATTTATTTTGAGAGAGAAAGAGTACACGCACATGCGCGTGCACGAGCAGGGAAGGGGAAGAGAGAGAGGGAGAGAGAGAATCTCAAGAAGGCCCTGCACTTAGTTCAGGGCTCAAATCCACGAACCATGAGATCATGAGCCAAAATCAAGAGTTGGATGCTTAACCGACTGAGCCACCCAGCCCCCCGCCCCATACACCTTTCTTTTGAGATCACAGTAGACAAGTTACCAGCAAAAAATTCTCTATGACAACCTGCTTTCTCTACCCACCTAGAATACTCTACACCTCCCACTGCTAACAGACACCCTCAAGTTTAAGCATCTTGAGCAAGTGCTATGGAAAATCTATCTCCAGGTCTTTCCTTGCTGCAGCACACTGCTTTGGATAGGGGCCCGGCTGGGCAGAGAAGGCACAAAGCCCATGAGGCCTAGTTACCTTAATCACAATTTCAGAAAACTTGGCACTGGAAGGTAGGTTGGAGGCGGGCAGGGAGTACAGCTAAATAAAATTGAGATTGCAGCAAAAAACAACTCAAAGTCTGGAGAACAGTGACCCTGGCCATGAAATGCATAGTTCCAACCCGCTGACCTTTGATTTGCAGCCTCAGCACCGAGGTCCTGGTTGGGATACGTGTCAAAATTCAGGACTAGGTGTGCCGAGGGCCAAGCAGTGAGACATGTGCCTCACAGATCAACACGATCACCCTCTGTGCATTCCTCAGGAACACTGAATCCCAGGTCTTCCCAGAAACTGAAGAAACAGGGCAATGGTTACCCAGCAGCCATAATTAGGGAGTCCGACTCCAGGTGTTAGAGACTAGACTTACTTCTGAACTCCATGAGATGAGGTTATGGGGACAGGCTAAGCCTGTAAATACCGAAACCTGCTATATACTGAATGTTTGTGTCCTTCCCCACCCCCCACCCCTCAAATTCATGTTGAAATCCTAAATTCCTAATGTGACGGTATTAGGAGGTGGAACCTTTGGGAGGTTCTAGGCTCCACTCTCACAAATGGGATTAGTGCTCTTATAAAAGAGATCCCAGAGAGCAACCTTGCCCATCACTGTGAGGACACAGGGAAAAGATGGCTTTTCAACGAACCAGGAAGCAGGCTCTCACCAGACACTGAGTCTGCCGGCACCTTGATCTTGGACTTCCCAGCCTACAGAATTGTGAGAAATAAATTTCTGCTGTTTATAAGCTGTCTCATTTATGGTACTCTGTTATAGCAGCTGGAGTAAACTAAGACAGACTCCTGGCCTCAGTTAGGATGGGCTCCAGCCTGGGTGTGAGGAGCAGCAGCTAGAACTGGGTACAGGAGTAAAGCTAAGATGTGCTAGGAACTGGGGAGGAAGAGGAGGAGGAGGAGGAGGAGGACACAGATGCTAAAGGTGGTTTGCTTTTGAGGGAATTCAATATCAGCTTTTCATACTTTTGAATGTAAATCTCCATCAAAATATTATTAATAATTGATAAGATAATAGCCTATAAGTATCTGTACAGTTACCTCACAGGACTGGTTTAAGGCTACTATTAATATTTAATAAGGCATGATACCTTATTAAAACTTCATGATTATTTAAATCTACTTCAGAGCTGAAGTGAGGAATGGAGATAAGTATATAATGTGCCTGACACATAAGTGATATTTATGAAATAGTAATTATTACTGATGCTATGAATTAGAAACACATGCTCCAACTTTGAGCCAGGCAGACTTGAGTTCATGAGACCTTGAGCAAGTATTTAAAGTTACAAAACCTCAGTTTCCTCATCTATCAATCAGGCAATAGTTCTTACTTCATAGTGCTGCTGTGAAGATTAAATGTGATAATGCTATGATATTTAGCATTGTGCTTCTTATGTAGTAAATGCTGAATATACGTTGGTTATTATATTAATGCTTCATGAGGCCCTCTTCACTATGTTTTTGTTTGGTTTGTCCCTGATGTCATCACATATACTGTTTCCTTGTTAATTAGGCCACATGTCTTCCCCTCTCCCCCTCTTTTGGAATATCAATATTTTTGACATTCTGAAATCGACCTGGAAAGATTCCTTCCTTCTGATCCTCACTGAGTCTTTTTTCTTTACTTTTTTTCCCTTTAAATTCTCTAGGTCGCCTCTCTTGGCCATTATTGTGTTAATTTAGAACACTCTTGATACACAACCCATTATTCAAAGCCAGTACATCTTATAACTTGGAAACTCTTGGTTTCATAACAGTCATGCCCTTGACACTAGGTTCATGTCTGCAGCAGTTGTTTGCTCCAACCTCCCACCTCCCTGCCCTTAATCTCTCCATTACCATCTCCATTACAATGAGTGAGAACTCAGCATTGTTTTTACATTATCTTAGTGGTACCTTTCCGCAGGTACAGGTACTCAGATGGCCTTCTCTCACCTGTGGCTGTCATCCTACCTTGTTGTCCAATCCTTCTCAAAGCCTGTTTTCTCTCTGTGTGTCCTCTTCTTTACAGTTTCCACTTCTTTGTGAGTCTATAAGAATGTGATTTAAATGTTGGCGCCATTTACTAAACTCCAGCTTCCAAATTAAAAAATACACTAGCAGAAAGATAGAAGTACACTATATTATATATAATGATTATATTCTCATTAGCTATAAATTGAGATTTTGCACATAAAATTTTACTCTAGATATCCTAGGGGAGCTAACTATGTCCCATAGTGAATCCTTTTGCAAAGCACATAATCATCCACTAATTTGTGTTTGTACATAAAAATGTGAAAATGTGGATATTGTGTCAGACCTATTATTCATTTGGGATTCTGTCTCTAGGAAGCGTTTATGAAGACTGTAGCTATCAGACCTACCTATAAGTTGAAAGAAGCCCTACAGCTTGCAGCTTTTTTCGTCTCTTAGCCATAATTTTTAAAGTGATGATATATGAAAAATAAATACACTTCTGGGTAACCTAACGAATTAATCATATTTATTTATTTCTGTTTCTTCTAAAATATCACTAAAATGTTAAGGGGGGGATTTAAAAAAGATACAAATCCACAAAGAAAAAGAAAAGAATGGGGACCACAGCAAATGAGGGATGTCAACAACATTTTATTGTTGATGGAAAGTGGATAGGTGGTGATAAGTGGCTTAGTAGAGAGGAAGTCCTAGCCAAAGCAATTAGACAAGAAAAAAAAAATCCCAGTCAAAATCTCAGCAAGTTATCTTATGAATATCAACAATCTGAATCTAAAGTTTATGTAGAGAGGCAAAAGACCCAGAATAATCAACCCAATATTGAAGGAGAAGAAGAAAGTCAGAAGACTGGCACTACTCAACTTCAAGGCTTGTGATAAAGCTATAGTAATCAAGACAATGTGGTATTGGTAAAAGAATAGTGAGACACCCTATACAAGTAGACATACATTGATCTTTGACAAAGGAATAAAGACAATGCAATGGAACAAAGATAGTCTCTTCCATAAATGTGGAACAACAGAACATCTAGGTACAGAAAAGTGAATCTAGACACAGACCTTACACCCTTCACAAAAATTAATTCAAAATAGATCAAAGACCTATATGTATAACACAAAGTTATGAAATTTCTAGAAGATAACATAGGAAAAAAAATCCAGATGACCTTGGGTTTGGTGATGACGTTTTAGGTACAACACAAAGGCACCATCCCTGAAAAAATAATTGATAAGCTGGACCTCATTAAAACTAAAAACTCAGGGTGCCTGGGTGGCTCAGTCAGTTAAGCATCCACCTTCAGCTCAGGTCATGATCTCACAGTCTGTGAGTTAGAGCCCCACCTCAGGCTCTGTGCTGACAGCTCAGAGCCTGGAGCCTGCTTTGGATTCTGTGTCTCCCTCTCTCTCTGCCCCTCCCCTGCTCATGCTCTGTCTCTCTGTCTCAAAAATAAAAATAAAAACATTAAAAAAATTTTTTTAAATGTTTAAAACTAAAAACTCATGCTCTGTGAATGACAATGTAAAGAGAAAGAGAAGACAAGCCAGACTGGGAGAAAATATTTATAAACAACACATCTGATAAAAGATTGCTATCCAAAATATACAAAGAACTTTAAAACTCAGCAAAAAGAAAACAAACAACCAAATTAAAAATTGGGCAAAAGACTTGAGCAGATATCTCACCAAAGTAGATATGCAGATATTAGTAAGCATATGAAAATATACTAAATATCATGTGCATTATGGATTTGCAAACTAAAACAATGACAGCCACTAATACCTATCAGAGGTACCACAATCCAAAACACTGACAGCACCAAATGCTGGTGAGGATGGGGATAAACAGAAACTCTCATCCACTGATGGTAAGAATGTAAAATGGCACAGCCACTTTGGAAGACAGTTTGCCAGTTTCTTAAAACTAAATACATTCTCACCATACAATCCAGACATCATGCTTCTTGGTGTTTACTGAAAGGAGTTGCAAACGTATGTACACAGGAAACCCTACACACAGGTATTTATAGAGACTTTATTCATAATTGCCCTCACTTAGAAGACACACGATGTCCTTCAGTTGGTGAATCAATAAACTGTAGTACATCTAGACAATTGTGGAATATTATTCAGCACTTAAAGAGAAATGAGCTATCAAGTCATGTAAACATGGAGAAAACTTAAATGGGTATTACTAAATGAAAGAAGCCGATCTGAAAAGGCTACATACATACTGTATGATTCCAATTATGTGGCGTTCTGGAAAAGGCAAAACAATGGACATAGTAAAAAGATTAGTGGATGCCAGGATTTGGGAAGAGGGAGGAATGTACGGGCAGAGAACGGGATTTTTATGGCAGTGAAACTATTCTGTCTGATACCACAGTGGCAGATATGTATCATCATACATTTATCAAAACCTATGGAATATACAACACTAAAAGTGAACCCCAATATAAACTATGGACTTTGGATGATTAATGACGTATCAGCATACATTCATTGATTATAACAAATGTACCACTCTGGTGCATGATATTAATAGTGTAGGAGGCTGTGCATGTGTGAGGGGGTGGGGCGTTATAGGTTATAGGTTCAATTTTGCTGTGAACCTAAACCTGTTCTAAAAAATAAAGCTTATTAAACAAACAAACAAACAAGGACAATGTGCACATATGAGAATACATGTAACATGAATTAGTCTTTAATATAGCATCTACTTTACATTTGTCTCTTATTTCCTAATACATAATAGTTATTGAAATAAGGTGTGTCTTTTTGAAACCTTAAGGCTCAAGCCAAACGGTCTTCCTAATGCTAAATGCAACTCCAGACACCTTTTATCCTCTTTGGCTTTTAGGGCTTTATTCACAATGCTAATCTCAAACATTAAAGGCATTTTGCAATCAATCTTAGCTTCCCTGAGAACCCATTATAAGCCAAATATTTTTCATTAGGAGAACACATAAATAAATGTGAGAATTAATTCCACATGGTATACACATACTATAAGGTCATTAAAATAAATTCATTGGGGTGCCTGGGTGGCTAAGTTGGTTAAGCATCTGACTCTTGATTTTAGGTCAGGTCATGATCTCGTGGATTGTGAGATTGAGCCCCACGTCGGGCTCTGTGCTGACAGCATGGAGCCTACTTGGGATTCTCCCTCTCCCTCTCTCTCTGCCCCACCCCTGCACACATGCGTGCTCTCTCTCTCACTCTCTCTCAAAATAAATAAACATAAAAAAATAAGTGCATTTAAAATGTATATTTAGACATTGTGTGTTAGATGATTACTAGATTACACGATTACTAGATTACATGATTACTAGAAGTGCTAGGTCTTGGAAACATGGTTAGTGGCAACACCAAGTGGTACATTATTGTATATAGTATGCTATTTTTGCATCCATTTGTATTTACTTATATTTTTAATGACACCATTTATGCAGAGTATAAAAACACAATAATAGTAACCTATGGGAAAGGAAGAAGGAGGGTGGGTGGGATTGGGGCAAGAACACTGGGACTTCAACTTTATTTTCAAATTTTTCAAAAGAATCTTTTATGATACTTCTGGTTTTCTCCTGAAGGGTCCTGCGGGGTAATAGTTCCTTAAGTTTCCTGGACATTTTGGAAGGTAATGCTCTCATTTGACATGAAGTTGCCCTTTCAATGTTGACAGGCATACCTAATTCTGACATTCTGAAATTTGTGAACTTAATTTGCTCATTCTATCTTTATCATTGCAATTTTATCATTTAAAAAAATTTTTTTTATTTAAAAAAATTTTTTAATGTTTGTTTATTTATTTTACAGACAGAGAGACAGAGCACAAGCTGGGGAGGGGCAGAGAGAGCCAGAGACAGAATCTGAAGCAGGCTGCAGGCTCTGAGCTGTCAGCACAGAGTCCGATGCAGGGCTCGAACTCACAAGCTGTGAGATCATGACCTGAGCTGAAGTCGGAAACAACCGACTGAGCCACCCAGGCGCCCCTACCATTGCAATTCTATTGGCGGTACCCATATACAGTATGTTTAGAGCTTATTAGACCTAGGATTAAATCCTAGTTCTATCACTTTTTAGTGGCTTGGTGTCAAGTAAGTTATTTAATTCTGTTTCTTTGTCCGTAAAGTGGTAGCAACAAAGACATTCCTCTCTGGCTGTGAGGCACTTCGTGGTGACTGACGTGGAGCTGGTCTCAAGAAATGCCAGCTTTTAAATTTTTTTTTTTTTCAACGTTTATTTATTTTTGGGACAGAGAGAGACAGAGCATGAACAGGGGAGGGGCAGAGAGAGAGGGAGACACAGAATCGGAAACAGACTCCAGGCTCCGAGCCATCAGCCCAGAGCCTGACGCGGGGCTCGAACTCACGGACCGCGAGATCGTGACCTGGCTGAAGTCGGACGCTTAACCGACTGCGCCACCCAGGCGCCCCAAGAAATGCCAGCTTTTTAAAGACTTAAAGCATAGTCTTTCTTAGTCTTCAAACTACTTGTAGAATGAACGAATGAATTAATGAATGAATGCATGCATGCATGCATGCCAAGAGAATTATATTGTCTACAATGAAGTAGGTATACTGAGAGAGCAGCCCAGGGATTTTTACATGAAAACATAAGTAATAGAGTAAAACAGCAGTTAGAGTTCATGCCTAAGTGTGTTTTAGAGGTAATGGAAGGATAAGTGAGCACTTTCAAGCACACCATCGAAGGGGAAGCTGATATGTCATTGTAAAATGTGTGATGCAAGAAACTAAGTTATCTCTACTAGCCTCAAACTACCATCACCAGCACGGGTGTGTCCCGTTATGTTAAATGATACATCACATAGATTACCTGCATTAACACAGAAGTCATGATCCAGAGTTAAATGGGTGCAGTGGTGCCTGGCTGGCTCAGTTGATAGAGCATGTGGCTCTTGATCTCAGGGTCGTGAGTTCAAGCCCCAAGTTGGGCATAGAGCTTACTTAAACAAACAAACAAACAAAAAAAAAAAAAAAATCAAAGAAATGGAAAGAAGAGGTAGGGAACTGTATAAGTTTAAACATAAAGATAGGATTTGGTTTTGAATGTAACAGCAGTATGTTTAATATATGATCATCTGAAGTTCCTAGGCAATGGACAGATAAGCCCTTTAACAAACCCACAATCAGAAAATTCAGAACAGTAAAAGTCCTGATCCCTTCTCTGACCACTTTAGGTTCTGAAGCCTCTTTGGAACAGAAGGTGGCTACTATAAGTGTGGTCTATATCACCAATAAGAAGCAAATGGGTATCATGTACCTCCTGTAGAGGAGATATTCTGAAAAGGACACATCAGCTATGTAGGATTCTAGCCAAAAATACATAACCCAAATCTAATCACTAGAAAACATCAGTCAAACCCACAATAAGGGATATTCTGTAAAATAATTGGCTTAAAAATGTCAATGTCATAAAAAAACAAAGATAGGCTCAGGCACTGTTCCAGATGGAAGGAGACAAAAGAGATGTCACACTAAATACAATATGTATGTGGCCCCTGGAGTGGATCCTGTATGGGGAAAAAAGTTGTGATAAAAGGCATATTGAGGCAATTGATAAAATTGGAATATGGATTGTATATTAGATAAAAGTATCTTATCAACGTTAAATTTCCTGAATTTGTTAACTGACCAGTGCTTACGTAGAGAGAACATCAAAAAAAATTTTTTTTATGTTTATTTATTTTTGAGAGAGCTGTTGGGGAGGGGCAGTGAGAGAGGGAGACAGAGGATACAAGCCAGCTCTGTACCAATAGCAGAGAGCCCGATGTGGGGCTCAAACTCATGAACCATGAGATCATGGCCTGAGCTTTAGTCGGTTGCTTACCCACCTGAGCCACTCAGGTGCCCCAAGAATATTCTTATTTTTAGGAAATACACACTCAAGTTTTAAAGAGTCAAAGAGGTATGATATATAACCTACTATCAAATGATTTAGAGAAAAATTTTCTAGATAGAGACAAATAGAGGAAAAAAGAGAGTAATAGTGTAAAGGTAGCAAAATAAAAATTGATGAATCTTTGTAAAGCCTATATGAGTTCTTTGTGCTGTTTTTGCAACATTTCTGTAAACTTAAAGTTACATCAAAATTAAAGGTAAAGTCGGTTGAGCGTCCGACTTCGGCTCAGGTCATGATCTCATGGTTTGTGAGTTCGGGCCCCGCATTGGGCTCTGTGCTGACAGTTCAGAGCCTGCAGCCTGCTTCGGATTCTGTGTCTCCCTCTCTCTCTGCCCCTGCTCTGCTCACACTCTGTCTCTGTCTCTCAAAAAAGTGAATAAACATTTAAAAAAATATTTTAAAAGTTAAAGGTAATTTTATTTATTTATTTAAAAAAAATTTTTTTTCCAACGTTTATTTATTTTTGGGACAGAGAGAGACAGAGCATGAACGGGGGAGGGGCAGAGAGAGAGAGGGAGACACAGAATCGGAAACAGGCTCCAGGCTCTGAGCCATCAGCCCAGAGCCTGACGCGGGGCCCGAACCCACGGACCGCGAGATCGCGACCTGGCTGACGTCGGATGCTTAACCGACTGCGCCACCCAGGCGCCCCAGTTAAAGGTAATTTTAAAAAGTGCCCACGGATCACCTGAATCAGAATACTGGATGGAGTACAGGTGTCACTACAGATGCAGACACATGGGCCCTGCCACTGACTTCTGAAGTGGAAAGTCTGGGGGTCGCGCCTGGGAATTTTCATTTAAAAAAGTGATTCCTGGTGACTGTTAGTTTGAACACCACTGGAATGGACTTGAAACAGTTTTCTTAGCTTCATCAACAAAATGCCTTGAAGAAGAATATTCCTCTTCCTGCACCTAATAGCTAAAAGGTATTATGTGCTTATCATATGGTAAGGACTGTATATATTTTCTCCAATTCTCACAATCATTTCTGTGAACTACTATTTGCTCTCTTTACAGATGAGGAAGTAGGGGCATAGAAAGGCTAAGTCAATTGCCAAGGTCACATGCTGTTAAGAGAGGGAGCCAGGGTTTAAAATCTAAGGACAGACTGTCTTCAGGGCCACATTCTTGCCACTACGCTATTGAGCCCAGCTGGGAAAACACATGTTCAGATTATAGGCTTTGGCTATCATAAAACTGACATGTTGTTTGTCTCCTATAAATTCAGTCCTTAATTGCATATTAAGGAAGGACACAGTGATGCAGCCAAAGCAATGAGCCTTATGATAAGGCATGGAAGTTCCCCTGCCAGTTCTCCATCCTGGTGACAAGCCTTGGCTCTGTGATTAAGATAAGGCCACAGCCTGTTTGTTCTTCCAGATCACTATTGTGACTTTCCCATCCATTTTGTAGATCTTCTTCAGTCCACAGGTACCAGGCCAGGGAAGGTCTGGAAATACCTTCACCAAAAACAGATCCACTCTCAGCTTGAGAGGGTTTCCTCAATGAGGTGAAATGCCATAATAGTTTAAAACTTTTTTTAATTTTTTTTTGGGGGGGAGAGAGAGAGAGGGTGGGGGAGGGGCAGAGAAATAGAGGGAGACACAGAATCCAAAGCAGGCTCTGAGCTGCCAGCACAGGGCCCAACGCGGGGCCGAACTCATGGACCGTGAGATCATGACCTGAGCCGAAGTTGGACGCTCAGCTGACTGAGCCACCCAGGTGTCCCAATAATAGTTTTAGACTAAGAAAAATTATCATCAGGAATTATCCCTGATGAAACCAGGGAAATGCCGTGACTAAAAAGAGGTAGGTATTTCCCAAGGAAACTGCACAGCCGGCCCTGCCTCCTCTGGGCGAGGGCCCTGCCACCTCGCTAAGGCTCAATCCTCTATAGGGGAAACAGCCAGCCTACAGAAGAAAGCCCCAGGAAGCAGCTGGCCCCTCCCTGGACTCTCAACAATAACCCTGTAACAGCACTGCTTATATGGACAGAGCTGGACTAAAAACCAGCCTTCCAATTCTAAATCCAAGGAGGTCTTTCCATGAAATCAGGCTGCGTTCTGAATGAAAAAGATAAACACTGACAGTTGTTTGCAGTCATGATCTCATGTATTTTCATAGATGGATAAGTGCAACCCTTGTGGTCAAAAAACAAAACTGTGTTTCTCAGCTGCATTAATTGAAATGTAATGTGTAAAGAATTAGTGGTGAATTTTGTAATTGAGGACTCCTCCTTTCTAACTGGAATAATGAAGAACTTCCAGCAAAAAACACATCTCTATTTTGAAGGAATTGAAGATCCACCTCCAGCTTAGTCCTAACGTTGTGCAGTTGTTGTCATCCCTAAGAACCTTCAGGTGGCAGGTGACCATGATCTTATCTACTGAAAACCCTAAGGAATCCACACAAAGAAACTATTACAGCTAATACATGATTTCATCAAGGTCCCAGGATACAAGATTAATACACACACAAAAACGTTTTCTATATACTCACAATAAAAAAAAAATCTGAAAATGAAATTAGGAAACCATTTCTATTTACAATAGCATCAAAAATAAAATACTTAGGAATAAATTTAATAAAGACATATAAAACCTATACTCTGAAAACTACAAAATACTGTTGAAAGAAATTCAAGAAGATCTAAACAAATAGAGACTTAATGTGGACACTCCCCCCCCGCTCCCAAGTCCCAGGGTGCCTGGGTGGCTCAGTTGGTTAAGTGTCCGACTTCGGCTCAGGTCATAATTTTGCAGTTCGTGAGTTTGAGCCCCATGTTGGGCTCTGTGCTGACAGCTCAGAGCCTGGAGCCTGCTTCAGATTCTGTGTCTCCCTCTTTCTCTGCTCCTCCCCTGCTCATGCTCTGTCTCTCTCTCAAAAATAAATAAAACATTAAAAAATATATATTGTACACTCCCCAGGACACCTTGGATGCAACACAATCCTTATCAAAATCCCAGTTGTTGTTTTTTCAGAAATCAACAAGCTGATCCTAAAATTCTTCTGGAAATTCAAGGGACCCAAAATAATCAAAACAATATTGAAACAGACAAGTGAAGATGAAAGATTCACACTTCCCAATTTCAAAACCTACTACAAAGCTATAGTCATCAAGACAATATGGTACTAGCATAAGTAGAGACATATAGATCAATAGATAGAATTGAAGGTCCAGAAGTACACCCTCACATTTATAATCAATTGATTCTGACAAGGGTGCCAAGGCCATCCACTGGAGAAAGAATAGTCTGGGACAACTGGAGAGCCACATGCAAAAGAATGAGGTTGGACCCCCACCTCACATCTCATACAAAAGTTAGCTCAAACTGGAGAAGCTAGAGCTCAAACTCTTAGAAGAAAACATAGGTGTAAATCTTTGAGATCTTGGATTAAGCCATGGTTTCATAGATATGACACCAAAAGAACAAGCAACAACAGCAAAAAATAGATAAATGTCACATCATCAAAATTAGACATTTTTGTTCTTTGCCATCAAGCAAGCGAAAAGAAAATCCACAGGACGGTATAGAATACTTGCAAATCATATATCAGGTAGGGGACTTGTATTTAGAATATGTAAAGTACTCTTACAACCTGAATATAACAAGACAACCCAATGTAAAAAGGGTAAAGTGTCTGAATAGATACTAGTGGCCAATAAGTGTATGAAAAGATACCCAATATCATTAAACATCAGGAAAATGCAAATCAAAACCACAATGAGATATTACCTCACGCCCATTAGGATGCCTAGGAGCAGAAAGAGGGAAAATAGCAAGTTTTGATGAGAATGTGGAAAAACTGGAACCTTTACACATTCATTGCTGATGGCAATGTGAAACGGTGTAGCCATTTTGAAAAACAGACTGATAGTTCCTCAAAAGGGTAAACACAGAGTTACCATATGACCTAGCAATTCCACCCCCAGAAACATAACCAAGAGAACAGAAAACACATGTCCATGCAAAAACTTGTGCATGAATGGTGATAGCAGCAATGATTCATAATAGCCCCAAAGCAGAAACAACCCAAACCTCCACGGGCTAATGAACTGGTAAATACAATGTGGTATTACTTAGACAATAGAATATTACTTGGCGATAAAAAGAAACACAGTTCCAATCCATTCTACAACATGGATGAACCTTAAAACATCCTGCTAAGTGATAGAAGCCAAACACAAAAGGCCATGCACTATGTGATTCCATTTATATAAAATGCCTAGAAGAGGCAACTCCATAGAGACATAAATAGAAGAGCCATTTCCTAGGGCTGGTAGTTTGGAGGGAAATGAGGGAATGACCGCTAATAGATATAGGGTTTATTGTTGGGGTGATGCAATGTTCTAAAATTGATTTTGATGATAGTTGCACAACTCTGTGAATATACTAAAAACTGTTCAACACTTTAAATGGGTGAATTATATGGTATGTGACTTGTAGTCAATGAAGCTGTTTAACATCTATATGTGCCTATATATACCCATATATTTGTATATATGACCATATATTTATATCCATACATTCATAAGGACCTCAGGTCTGTGTTTTTTCTTCCTTTCCTCTCAGTAAGAGCAGTTGCTCGGTAGGTACTCTTCACTGCTTATAAGTTTAATGTTTTAAAAATAGTAACACAAAATGAGGAAATTCCTAGTAACTCTTTCACTTATTGAGCCTGAGAAACATGAATTAAAAGCTCTGTAGATCAAAAGCGCTTGAAGGTGGCTGCAGATAGGTTTCCAGCTGGGGTGTAAAGAGACGACAAGGCCTTCTGCTGAGACTCAGGGGAGAGAATGCAATTAGAAGTTTAAGGTAAAGAGGATATTGTGTTTGAAATGAGACAGATGGAGGCGCCCAGGGGGCTCAGTCAGTTAAGCATTGGACTCCTGATTTTGGCTCAGCTCCTGATCTCACAGTGCTTGGGATCAAGCCCCGCATTGGGCTCTGAGCTGACAGCAAGTAGCCTGTTTGGGATTCTCTCCCTGTCTCTCTACCCCTCCTCCACAGCCTCTCTCTCCCTCAAAATAAATAAACATTAAAAAAAAAAAAAGAAATGAAACAGATGGTACGGAAGCTGATCATGGATATACAAAAGGATTTCCAAGTGGCTCAGAGAGCCTGATTGAGTCCAGATGCCATACTGTACTGGGCTGTGTGCTTTTTTTCCCACTGAGCCCAATATCGTCAATATGGGTTGGACAAAAAATGGATTTAGGGCCCATCCCTGGTTTTGCAGGGCAGGTGTAATAAGAATATGACCAGGAGGGCAAGTTGAGAGTACTAGTTGGAGTGATAAATGAGGTGAGAGATGCTCAGTGAGAGAGGGAGTGGGGGACAAGGGAAGAGTGGGGGGTTCCAAGTTGGGAGGGATGGACAGAGCTGGAAGGACAGGAGGTCATGATCAGAGGCTGGAACAATGGAGCTTAAGATATCATAACTGAAGCAGTTTTGGGTGTTGACAAGGCCCAAGGAGAGCCTGAGAGTGCGTTGGTGGTGGGTAGGTGCTACAGAATCCCTAAGTATGCATCCTTGGAGCTGCTAAATGCTAAGGCTGCCTTTGCTTTTCTGACTGAATCAATCAACATTGGGGATAGAGGCAGAATTCATTGTTACCTTTAAAAGAGAGAGAGAATAACATGCCTGCCTCTTCCACACACACAATTGACCCCTAGACCATCTAAACTCATCTTGGCCACCTTTGTAAGATTTCAGAATTTTTTCATTAACCTTATTTTTAGTGCTTTTCTAATGAAATTAAGTTAAAACTGCTAAATATAGCCAAGTAAAATAATTGGGTTCCTAGAGGGTATACTTTAATAATATTAAGGTATGCTAATTATTACTTTGCAAAGAAAACACTTATGTACTTTACATGTATAAAAAGAAATTTCTGCAGGTTTATTAGAGACTTGAGGTTAAATATAAATGAGAGAAAGACATAGCAGAGCTGTGTTTAAGTGTAAATTTTGATTCTATGACATCAAGCTTGTTTCATCATTGTTTGCTCCGTTCACAGTCCTCACCTCTTATTTCTAAAGCCATCAATTCTTTTTCTGGTGCAAAAAGGAGAGCAGCAACAAATAAGTTTTATATACTGTTTCCTCTTGCTCCTAAAAAGATGGGACAACTTGCAAAGGATGTTAAAATTATCATAAAGCCACAATGACAATCCTGATAATAATTTGCTTAGATATCTTCAGTTTAGAAATATGAGTTAAGAAAGCAGGGAGGGGCATGGGGAATTAAAAAAAAAAGAAATATGAATTAAGAAAGGAGACAGAAGCAAATGATTATTTGGAAATACCACGAGAGGCACGGTTCCATACCAACAAAACCTAGGTAAGTAGTTCATGGTAACTATTAGACCACTTTTTTGTAGGAGGAAAACATTTTAGAGCAACTCCAGGTACGAGAGCTCCTGGCTTCACTGACAGCAAGTCTATTTGGGATGAGGTGTGGTTCATAGGCTATAAAGAAGACTGTTTTCCTTGTGGAACACCTTGATCGAAGGCTCTCGCTTAAGGCAGCAAGTTAAGGAGCAATAATTTTTTCTTTATAGTCTTTGATTCTTGTAACAAAGGCCCAGGCCAGATAGTTTACACTTTGGCTGGGATGATATCCTCTGGGTCTACCTTAGTGTTTCAGTGCTTAGAACAGTGTCATTAGACTAGTCCTATGCGGAATTTAAAGTTCAGATTTGACTTTTACACCTGAGTTAATCCATGTAGTCTTGGAAATAGCATTTCCAACCTCTCACTGTGCCCTGCCAACTTTACCTCCTAAACTTCTCTGAAATGTCTCTTCTTCTCAACTCCGTAGCCACCACCTGAACCCAAGCTACCATCCTCTCTCACCTGGATACCCCAATAATCTTACTGGTTTCTATCTTCCTACACTTAGTTTTCCATACAGCAGCCAGTATGTGAGCCTTAGAGAAAAATGAGATCATGTAACTACTAGGGTGACAACCCCAGCCTACTTTCTTCTGATCTCTTTAACACGAGAAAGAAGTAATTTTATGTCTTCCTTAAGTTACCATTACTGTACTTTGGGCTTTTCTGTCATGCACAGCCAAACCTGATTCTAATGACTAAAACATGTACTTGAAAGTCAAGAATGCAAGAGTTTAGACATCAGGTTGCCATCCTGGTTTCACTTCTTATAAGCCCTATGACCCCAGTAGATTAGTTACCTAATCTTTCTAAGCCTTTCCCTTCTCACATGTGAAATCAAGATAACATTCCTCAAGGGTGGTTGTGAGGAGCGAATTAGATGGACTATATAAAGCATCTAGCACTGTGCACAGTACATTCTTCATAAATGTACTCTGTCTAATTATATCCGGGGATTTTGACAGGCCAATATGGGACACGGGGACAACTGTGGACATTCAGAGGTTATCCACATCTAGAAGGTTAGCATGGCAGTAGTGGACCTCATGGCTTGGAAGAAGAATAGACTAGAAACAGAGAAATGCTTCAAAAATCTCAAATCTAGCCAATGGCATGAACAATGGAACTGAAGCGGCTACTTACTGAGCCCATTTTTCTGTCCCAGGCACATTCTGGGGGTTAAAGCCACAATGATAAACAAAACACACATGATTCTTGCACTCACAGAATTTACAGCCTGGTGTGAGAATCAGACATTAAGCTACTAGTGAGCAATTATATGACAAACTGTGGTTAACTACTATGAGGGAGAGGAACAGAATGTCTAGAGACTTGTGTCAGGGTGGGGGTCCTAATGTAATGACGTAGGATTAAGCTGAGATATGAAAGATGAACCTGATTTGACTAAGGGAAAAGAAGCAGAAAGTACTTTCCCCACAGGGAAATGAAAAGCAAAGACTCTGAGGTGGAAATGTGCATAATGGGTTCCAGTAAATAAGATGAAGCCAGCGTACCTGGATTGGTGAGTCCCAGGGGGGGCCTTGCATGGGACAGGCTGGAGAGGCTGGTCTTACAGAGCCTCATAGGCCATTATAAAGGGTTTTAGTCTAAGGATGAGATTCTTCCAAAATGGTACCTACTCTCTTTCGGTGTTTCTTAAACATGCCCAACCATAAGAATCACCTGGGGCTCTTTTTAATTCCAGACTTTACTGTATACAAAATCCCCTGAGGAGAATAAGCTGGTGGTTGAATGTCATTTAATTCAGTGTAACAGAGAGTTACTGAAACTTTACCAAAGCCTCATGTAAGAATTTAAGCTATATAATTAATATGAATTGAACAGCACTAAATTTTTAAAATCTCATACTTGAAGAGGCAGCATTTTAGCATCACTTTTGCCCAGAGCTTTGTTTGATTCATGGTACTTAAAACAGGAACTTGTGTCTACAAGATTACACAATAGGAAACCAAATGATGAGATGTTCTTTATTGACAGTTCCTAATTTACAGTCAGGTAGTATTTCAGGGGAAGGTTATCAGTTTGCGTTTCCCCACAGAAGCAATATTCCGGGAGGGAAGGGGTACAGAAGCAGGGCCTGCCAGGCTTTGGTGACAGAGGGTGCGACCCTAACTCCAGGGCCTGTTGGTGGCTGTGTTGGGAGGGAGAAGCAGGTCCAGGATCCCAACCCCCCACCCCAGCCCTACTCTGGGCTTTCTCAAAGCTGTGTGGTGGCCAACAACTGATTCCAGACAATGTTTTAAAATTATTTTTTAATTTTTTCTAGGGGAACTAGTCAAACAGTTCATGAGCAGAGAAAAGTGTTTCTACTCATTTGTAAAATTTTGTTGGTTTGTTATCATGATAAGCGTACTCTTAAATCACCATCATTTATCTCCCCCATTCTGCATCCACTTCCCTTCTGGTAACCATCAGTTTGTTCTCTACAATTAAGAGTGTGTTTCTTGGTTTGCCTCTCTCTTTTTCTCTTTTGCTCATTTGTTTTGTTTCTTATATTTCACATATGAGTGAAATCATAGGGTATTTGTCTTTCTCTGACTGATTTATTTCATTTAGCATTATGTCCTGTACCCTCTAGATCCATCCATGGTTTTGCAAATGGCGTGATTTCATTCTTTTTTATCCATTCATCTTCTTTATTCATCTGTCATTGGACACTTGGGCTGCTTCCATCGTTTGGCTATTGTAAGTAATGATTGCAAACAATTTAGATCTCCATTTTGGTTTATGCTTGGAAGATGAAGTTTGAAAGAAACAAAGGATCTGAAAGTGTGTTTTATAAAATGTTTCTTAAAGACATTTCAAGAGGAAACTACTTGTAAGGAAATTCTTTCCTTACCCTTCTTACTTCTTTCAACCAATAAGTACCTGCCTATCCTCAAGGGGTTATTGTTAGCATTCAATAAGATGTGTGTGCATGTGTGTGCCTGTGTGTGTGTGTGTGTGTGTGTGTGTGTGTGTGTGAGAGAGAGAGAGAGAGAGAGAGAATGAGAGGTGGGGGGGTGGAGAGAGAGAAAGAACTTTGTTGACTATAAAGCACTGGAGAAATTCAAGGTGGCATAATTTTCATTACAACAGGGTCTCAGCCAACAGGCTTAGTCCTCAAGATAACAAATTAACTTTAAACACACAGCTGGATTATCAGCAGAGTGAAATTTTTTGTTCAAACCCCTTAGGATTTAAGCTGATGAGAACCACAGAAAGAGCCAAGCTACATCGCAGAAGACTTGGCTAAGAGAGGGAAATTTAACCCTGGTAAGGACAAGTAATATGCTTTCAAGGAAACATTAAACATGCTATCAGCCCTGAATGGTTTGTTAACTAACCTCTGGTGTATCAGCTCCTCAGGGAGCAGGTATAATAGAGAAAAGGTAGGGTGGGTAGGGAAGCTGGGTCTCTGTAACCTGCTAAAGGGACTTCTTGGGGACCCAGGGGTCAGGAGACCACATATGGTCATCAGCCATTTGCCAGGACTGAGTAGTTTCCTGGGATGTGGACTTTGAATGCTAAAATCATGAAAGTCCTGGGTCAACTAGGAGAAACTAGTCCCCATAAGGACAACCTAGCTCTGTTTCTGATACACTCTATGATGAACAAGCCACATCATTTCTCCACACCTTATTTCCCCTGTTCATAAGTGAAATTATCCTGTGTTCCTTTTCTACAGGGAAATTCCTCTTCCTTATCAGACATCACTAAATTCTACCCCCCACACACACCAGAATGTAGATGCTCCAGTGGGTTTTTTTTTTTTTTTTAATTTATGGGAAATCCCAGAAACATTGGATATTTATGGGATCAAAGATTCCAGAACAAGTTAGGAGCTTCTTGTCCATGGTAGGTCTTGGAGTTGTGAAAGGAAGCTAGAGATGAGATTCAAGGGGGTCTCCTGAGGATGGAGGTGAGGGCAGAGGAAGGGAGAAGAAGGTAGTTCAGAGCAGCTAGTCAGGATTCTGTTTCCAGAAATAAGTCAGTGCTGGGAAATTCTGTGCACAGAGTCCCGGGAAATTGCCAAGCTGGGATTCAGGTAACCGTGGAGAAAGAAGTCTTCTGCGGAAACTAAGGGGAACCCAGGACATTGAGAAGACTCAACTTTTGGAAGGGTCTAGAGAGGCTGAAGAAAGTGGATCTGGCTTTACAGGGGAAGGCGGAGCTTGGAAGGACAGAGGGATTGAAAGGATACAGCTACGAGAACGAGCAGAGATGAGTTGGAGCAGCTGGTACTCGTTGGCACTCTGAGGCGGAGCACCACAAGACTGTGCACCTGGAACTTCTCGACTCTGCGGTTTGAATGCTGAGACCTCTTTCAAGTGCAGGCTCCCAAGTGGGCGGTTAATTATGGCTATCCACTGCGACACGTGTGCAGAAGGAATGTGTGAAAGCAAAGAATTGAGTCAAAACCGTGAAGTGCTCTGGGTGAATGCAGTAGGAAATCAGAGAAGGGACTCTGGAGTCCTGGACAAGAAGACAAACTCCCCGTGGTTGATCGAAGATGGTCTGAAAGAAAGAAGGACGGTATTCTAAGTATGAAGAGCAGCCACGAAGTGAAGCTACGGGATGTGCTCATTTAAAAGCAGAGCAGGCTCGGGGCGCCTGGGTGGCGCAGTCGGTTGGGCGTCCGACTTCAGCCAGGTCACGATCTCGCGGTCCGTGAGTTCGAGCCCCGCGTCGGGCTCCAGGCTGATGGCTCGGAGCCTGGAGCCTGTTTCCGATTCTGTGTCTCCCTCTCTCTCTGCCCCTCCCCCGTTCATGCTCTGTCTCTCTCTGTCCCAAAAATAAATAAACGTTGAAAAAAAATTAAAAAAAAATAAATAGATAAAAGCAGAGCAGGCTGGGTGGAAGTAAATGAGAATTGAAGTGGAATCTGACAGTGTTTCCCAACCTTTAACTGTATGGCACTCATTAAAAACGGTCATAATAATGTAGGGTAAATGGAGGCTGCCCTCGCAGCACCAAGCTCTGCCACGTGAACCTAAGTGAAACCCACTGGTGTGCGTGACCCGTTGGCTGATAAAGTCTAGAAGGAGTGAGGGACTGGGTATTGAAGGCCCTGAAGTAAATCAGATAGAGACATTCAGACTAGATTTGTTATGACGCTGGGAGACATTGTCAAAACTTGAAAGGGAAAATGCAATGTTAAATATGGTACTTTAAGGAAAACACTATGACCACACAATGTAGGATGCATTGGGAATAGGTGATAGTTTGAGAATAGAGAAAGGATGCTATTTTAGAATAAAAGAAATAATATTCTTTTGCATAGTCCGTGATTCAGTTGAAGTACTTGTAGTTACTAAATATTACTGAAACAATCATGTTTAAAAGATTGAAATACATTTTGGAATGAATATTAGCAATCTTATTTCTTCTGGCTTGGTTTGGATGATAATGATGATGTCACCATCCTATTTGTCGATTAAAAAAAAGAAATTATTTAAACTTTTTTTTTTTTAGAGCACGCATGAGTAGGGGAGATGAGGAGTGGGGCAGAAGGAGAGAGAGAGAGAGAGAGAGAGAGAGAGAGAGAGAGAGAATCTCAAGAGAATCCATGCTTAGCATGGAGCCTGATGAGAGGCTCGATCCAAAGACCCTGGGATTGTGACCTGAGCTGAAATCAAGAGTCAGATCCTCGACCAACAGAGCCACCCAGGCACCCCCCTAAAAGAAAGTATTTAACATGAATAAATCAAACAAACATTGAGTTAAAAAATTTGTTTCCAGGATGCCTCGGCAGCTCAGTTGGTTGAGCAAACAACCTTGATTTCAATTCAGCTCAGGTCACAATCCCAGGGTCATGGGATCAAGCCCTGTATTGTGCTCTGTAATGAGCATGGAGCCTTCTTGAGATTCTCTCTCTCTCTCTCTCTCTCTCTCTCTTTCTCTCTCTCTCTCCCTCTGTCCCTCTCCTCCCCAATTAAAAAAAATTTTTTTTAATTCATTTCCTACCATATATAAGGCACTAAGCTAGACACCAGGAAAATAATAAGAAAGATGATGTAGAACTCCTAACCTGAGCAGAGATCCTGAAATATAAAGTATCCAGGCTTGTTAGAAGGTAGTAAGCACTGAGGCAGAAGCATACATATGGAGGAAGAGGCAATGAATTCTGAAGTGGTGGGAGACTGTTTGATATCTTAGCTGGACCACAAGGGATGAATATAATCAAATGGATGCAGAGAAGGGAAGAGCGTGAACAAAAAAATGCATGAACTTGTATGTGTGAAGTTGCACTGTGCATCCTTTCAAGAGGGTGAGAACCTTAGCATGGCTAGAATAATAGAGCACAGTGGGCGGTGGGGGGGGGGCACAAAACAGGGGAGGGCTCAGAAGGGAGTGATAAGAGGTGAGACTGGAAAAGAGTAGCATCTCTGAAACTTCCTCTCTCTCTCTCAGTGGAGAAGAGATTTTCCACCAATCTCTCTCAGAGAGGCAGTATAGTGTGTGGTCAGAAGCATGGGCTCTGGAGCCTGAGAACCCATCAAGAGAACTGGAAATCAAGTCTCAGCCCTGCCACGTGCCAGGCAGACCATCTGATCTCTCCATCCATAAAATATGTCTAACAATACGGTCCTTATAAGGTCTTTGTGAAGACTGAATGAATTAATTCAGGTATGCCATTGAGAACGGGGCCTGGAATGTAGAAAGTGATCGATACATCAGCTATTATTACCATTCTAACATAATCAGCAATAACATCATTATTTAGGCTCTTATGTTAGGAAAATACAATTTTATAAATTATTTATTTAAGAGAGAGAGAGAGAGAGAGAAAGCATGTGAGCAGAGGAGGGGCAGAGGGAGAGAGAGAATCTTAAGCAGACTCCACACCCAGTGCTGAGCAGGAGGCGGGGCTGAGCTGAAATCAAGAGTCAGACACTTAACTGACTGAGCCACCCAGGCGCCCCAGGAAAATACGATTTTAAATCTGAATCTGTCTTATTCATAGATGTACTACATGACTTCCTAGGTTTTGTCAGGAGAAGAACTTGCTGAAATAGCCTTCTCCAAAATATCTTACAAGAATACTCATCTACTACAGTACCTGAGAATCTACCACTGCACATGAATTAAGGCTCAGGGGATTTTAGGAGGGCCTTTATAAAGTGTTCAGACTTTAGGAAGAGGGAACACGTAGCCACGAGCAGCTCAGCAGGGATTAGTTTACCACACTAGATAGGAAAGACAGGGCTGAAACAAGGAAATGCAATGTTGGACAGGTAAGAAAGAAAGTTCCAGCTTGGAGGGTTGTCTGGTGTGGGTGTATGGGGGTTCTTAGGCAGGGTCTTCAGTGCCTTCTGGAAACTAGGGACCACTTTAGTATTAAGAGGGGAAAAGGGAAGGAAGTTGAAAAGGAGAGGGGTGCAGACAAGAAGAGAGAATTGTTTACTTCACAATATTGTTTAGGGCCAACCTTGTTAATAAAAAGTTGCTGAAATGACTTACATCAAGCTGCAGTCAAGTCTTGATGATTTGACCCAACTTGTCTAAAAAATATTAAGGCTATAATCCCTAATACATTTCATATAAAATGATTACTGACACTAATATAAAAGAAAAAAATATATTTTATATGTATATTAATATATATATTAATATAATATATATATTTCCCTTTTGATTTGAAGTTAAAGCCGACAGCTGTCAGAATTTGATTCTGTTGGGGTGCTAATGCCTGGTTTACAACTCTGGTGATGGGGAGGAACCATGCGAAGTCATCCTACACTTATAACACTGCCGACGGGGCTTCCCCTTAGACAGGAAATAGTCACAGGGGCTCCAGTGCAGAGAGCAGCCCGGGGAAGGTGAAATGTTTTTGTAATTGCTACTAGGAAAAGAGAGAGCCTGGGGGGATTCTTCTGCCCAAGGGAGTCCCTTCCTGGTTATAACCTAGTTTTGTTAGGTGTATGTGGACCAGACGGGTGGAATCAAACCTTCTGAGATGTTGTGGTTAGATTGTTTTAAAGTGTCTGGAGACTCCTGGAAATGTAAGAAGTCATATTTCTCCTCCAACGGACCATCTTCTTGTGGTCCAAATGTGGGCTTTTGAAACCGAAACTATAAGGCCTGTGGCTATAGCCACATATAGGGTGGCGTCTGTTCTCCCCTTTCCCCTATTGGAGGATATATGAAGGCTCTCAAATTCTTGACTTAATGTTTGTGTTTTGATAAACATAGCTCTAAGGTAGCAGGGAGCTATTGAGGAAGGTTCTTGCTTTCTACAGATCTCTCTAGAAAAACTGGCTTTCTCAAACTTCTTGTTACAGTCATTCAAAGCATTTATACATCTGGCTGCCTGTGCTGTTTTGGAAATAAGCTACCAAAAAAAAACCAAAAAACAAAAAACATCTCAGGAGGGTACCTAAGTGGGTTGAAAGGCAACAGGGGAAAGAAAAGGTTTACATAGGTAGGTATTTTATACCTAGAATGAACTCTGAAATACAATAAATAAAGCATCATCTGATATTGTTCCCTGAAGTCAGCTCAAATGCAGATTCCTAACCATTGTAGGTACTGAATTGGCTTGAAACTGAATGTGCTGCGATTAGAAAAATAAGCCCTTTTATTCACCCTGGACAACAAAAGACCAGGGTATATCTACACTTGGAATATGGTGTATTGCTTTGTTTGCTTAACTTCAAGAAAAGTCTAATGAGGCAGGAGCCAGTCAAGAGGAGAACAGTTAAAATAATCAGAATTAGGGCTTCTACATCCCTTCCATAAGGAGCTACTTAAACAGCAAAATTCTGCAGTGTAAACAGTAGAAGGATGATGTTATGACTGAACTGACACAGTTATGACTGAACTGTGTCCCCTAAAGCTCATATATCGAAGCCCTAGCCCTCAGGACCTCAGAATGTGACTGCATTTGGAGAGAGGGCCTTTAAAGAGGTAATTAAGTTAAAATGGGAGTCATTAGGGTGGGCCCTAATCCAATGTGACTGGTGTCCTTATAAGAAGAGATTGAGATACACAGAAATAGACCGACATCAGACACATGTGCACACACAGCAACAACCGTGTTAAGACATAGGAAGTAGGCAGCTATCTACAAACCAGAGAGAAGGGCCTCAGGAGAAAGCAACCCTGTTGGGAAGGAACTTCCTTCCCAGAGAGAGTGCGGCCCTGCCAATACCTTGATCTTAACCTCCTAGCCTCGGGAATTGTGAGAAAATAGATTTCTGTTGTCTAAGCTCCGCAGTCTGTGGTACGTTGTTATAGCAGCCAAAGCTGACTAATACAGATCAGAACAGATACGATCAAATAATGTAGAATTATGAAGGGTCTAGAAAAGAATGTAATTATCTCAGGATACCTCTAGGTCAGGTTTTCTTAAAGTAAGGTCTGCATATTACCCACATCAGAATTACCTATGATACTTTTCAAAATGCAGGCTCCAGACCCCTCTGGAAGTACTAACATGTTCTGGGGTGAGGTCCAAGAATCTATCCTTTCAATAGACATCCCAAGGTGTTTTGCATACTAAAGTTTGAGACCCACTATTCAAGGTCCTGCTCAACCTCTGGACCTTTTCTGGGCCTGGCTGGCTAGTACTAATTACATAGTAGCAAGTGCTGGTGTATCTGTGCTCTGGCAGATTCTCAGTGATCCAGGAACCAAGTATAAATCCCATTGTACATATTAAGTGTCAGCGAGTGTTTACCAGCATATGAGGAATCCTGAATGGGATAGATCAAATAGAATCCATGCCTTACCTATCTTATTCACTTAAGAATATAATGATATATAAAAAAGAACTTATACAACCCAACACCAAGAAAACCAACAGTCCAATTAAAAAATGGGCAGAGCACATGAGTAGACATTTTTCCAAAGAAACCATACGGATGACCAACAGACACATGATAGGATGCTCAACATCACTAATCAACAGAGAAATGCAAATCAAAACAGTAAGATATCACCTCATACCTGTCAGAATAGCTAAACTAAAAAACATAGGAAATAATGAGCGCGGGCAAGGCTGTGGAGAAAAAGGAGCCCTCATGCATTGTTGGTAGGAATGCAAGCTGGTGCAGCCACTGTGGAAAACAGTATGGAAGTTTCTAGAAAAACTAAAAATAGAACTACCATATATGATCCAGCAATTCCACTACTGGGTATTTATTTACCCAAAGAAAACAAAGACACTAATTCAAAAAGATCTATGCACCCCCATGTTTATTGCAGCATTGTTTACAATAGCCATGACATGGAAGCAAGCAACCATAGGTCCATCCATAGATGAATGGATGAAGAAGATATATATCATAGTGGAATATTACTCAGCCATAAAAAGTGAACTCTTGCCATTTGCGAAAACATGAATGATCTAGAGGATATAATGCTAAGTAAAATAAATCAGTCAGAGAAAGACAAATACCATATGATTTCACTCATATGTGGAATTTAAGGAACAAAACAGATGAACAAACAAACAAACAAACAAAACCCAGATTCTTAACTACAGAGAAGAAACTGGTGGTTGCTGAGGGGAGGTGGGTGGGGAGATGGGTGAAATAGGTGAAGGGGATTAAGAATACACTTACTGGGATGAGTAATGTATAGAATTGTTGAATCATTATATTGTGCACCTGTAACTAATATAACACTGTATGTTAACTATACTTGAATAAAAAAGAATATAATGGTATCTTTTGAACAACAATAATCTACAGTATGAATATTTTTTCTCTCACGAGATTTATTTAAAGATGTTACTATGTTGGTACCTATATTCTCAGAGAAAATACAAAGGAATAGAAAGGGCATATCTAACTTTTCTATTGCTACACATTAGTTGAAATTATACGGAAAGTTCTCTGATAGGGTCTACCCCTTTTTATGCCCCACACAACTGTATATATTAGTGAAAGAGATAAATAACATCTATAAATAAAACAAATTAATAATAGGTGGAAAGGAATTCTAATCAATTCTTTCAGCCAGGCTCTGTGCTTTCATGCATGGGAATAGAGGGAATAGAATGGAGGGAATGGGAATAGAAGGTATTCGTTCATACGGCATAAAAGTGAATGTTCTTTCTTTCATTTGTGGACCAAGGAGGGAATTAGAAATAGTTGAGAGTCCCAAGCAAACACAGTAACAAATATCATCAAAACAGAATAGGTGGCATTCTGATTTAAACGTGGCAGTTCGCTTAGGGACATGTAAAAACTGCTCCCCACCCATTAACAAATTTGATTAAGGGATATCATCCCTTTTTTTTTTTTAAGCTGAAATTTAGGTAGGCCATTTGAGAATGTTCAAGTGGGCAGGTCATTGGGTCATTTTGTCTATTCTCCTTATGGCCGTCCAGAATTTGAAACAGAATGCAGCTCCAGTGTCCCAGGAGTGACCTGGTCTGCCCAAGGGTACCTATGGCCACTATTTTTTGAGCACTTATTCAGTGGCAGGCTCTGCCTAAGTGCTTTTCCCTCCTTGACTAACTAAATTTCAGTGTCTCTGGGTAGACCACTCACTCATTCCCACTGGATTCCTATTTTTTTTTCTTTAGGGGGATGGGGGTGGGGACGTGGATGGGCGATTGGAACTGTCATTACTGTTCTGGGTGTTCTCCAGAAACAGGAATTCTGACCCTTAAGATGAATTGATTTTAAACTCTAGACCTTTATACTCTGGGGAGGTTCAGAAGAGAAGCCGTGAGAGCAACTGGGTTTTATTAGGAAAGGAAAGAGGGCATCCAGCCTTCCAGGAGACAGCTTCCCAGTTTGGGCAGTAATGGGTTGGTCCGACGCGGGAGAGCGCTAACAATGAGAACCGGCCGTGTGGTCTGAAAGGCGGCTCTCGATCGGACCGCGGCACTCCTTGTGTGGTGTAAGGACAGCTGCTCCTTACCAGACCGTTCTCAGCCGCCCTCCTCCTGGGAACGGGGCTCGGCGAGGTCCCGCCGGCCTAGGGACCAGGCAGCCCCAAGGGCCGGGACCCGAGGACCAGCGGGATCGGGGACGCGGGCGGCGGCTGCCGAGCCTTCATTAGAGGGCGCTCTGGGGGCGGCTCCGCCGAAGTCTCGGCTCCCGCCGCTTCCTCCCCGCCGCCCCTCCCCGCCACCCCGGCGAACGCGGCCGGGCCCCGGGGAGCGAGTCTCAGCGCCGCGGGGACCGGGCGCGGGCCGCGCCGCAGCCGGAGCGGGGCCGGGCCCCGCCGCCGCCTCCTTCCGCCGGCCCCGCCGCCGGCCATGCATTCTTCCGGCTCCTCTGGCTCCCGCAGCCCGGGCCGGGGCCCGGCCCGCCCGAGGTAACCTCCGGCTCGGCGGGCGCAGGCCCGGGGCTGCGGCGGCGCCGGGCCCGGAACGGCGCGGGGGGGGGGCGGGGAAGGGGTGTCGTCGTCGTGCGGTCCGGGGAGGAGGCGGCGGCGGCGGCATGAGGGACGAGGGCGCGGTAGGCCCCGAGGAGGAGGCGGGGGCGCGGGGCATCCGCCCGCCTCCCCGGACCCGCCCCGGTGACAGGTCCGGCCCCTGAGTCCCCGCCGTCCCTCTGTCCGCAGGCAACCGCGAGGGTTATAGGGTGCCCGCGCGCCCGCTCGCGCCGCGCCTCAGCCGCCGCCGCGTCCATGACCGCGACCCCTCGGCCGGGGACACCCGCCGCCGCCGCCGCCGCCGCGCAGCACCGCGCCCCGGGCCGCCGGCCCCCGGCCCCGCTCGCCCCCGCGCTCCACCGCCCGCCGTCCGCGCCAGCCGAGGTGAGCCCGGCGCGCGAGCCGCCCTCGCCGCCGCGACCCCAACCCCAGCCGCGGAAACCGCTGCGGGCGCCCCCCGCACCCCCCCAACCCCCTCCCGAGCGCTGCCGTCGCCTCTTCCTCCGCGCTTCTAACATCATCCCTGGCTTGCCTGCCCTCCGGTCCGGGACTTCATTCTCATCTGTGCCCCCCGTGCCTTCACCTCCTTCTGGTTTTTGCTCCCCTCCCCCTACTCCCGTCCTTCCTCCTTTCGCTGTCTTAGCCCCCACTTTCTTCCTCTCACCTTCCTGCCCTCTTTTCTAGGCCCTTCTCCTTTTTTTCACCCTGAGTCAAAGGTTAAACAAAAACCCCTTTGCCGCAAACGAACATTGTTAGCGTAACTCGTTTTGCTAAGGCGAGAGACCGTTCTAAGGCACGATCGATGTGCAGGAATGGTAGTGGTTCGGGTACCCAGGTTCTCCTAGCTGGGAAAGGGGATCGGGTCCCTGCAACAGCCTCCTTTCACTCGTGTCGTCAGTTTGGAAATACTGAGGGGGTCTGAAGCAAGTGGGTCTGTTTTTCCTCCCCAAAGTCCAGACAGCAGACTGCAGTGAGGCGCGGTGCGGGGACGGCCACTGATTAGTTAGTGGGGATAGTATTATCGTTTGCTAAATATATTATGACATACCCTGTGCCTCCGTGAACAGCTCCCTTGACCTTGTGCGGCTCCTCCTCCCTCGCTCTCTGTCCCCCTCTGGAATTTCCCGGAGAGATCACCGAGGTACTACACCGCGAAAGCTTAGACCCTCGATTTTTCTCGTGTTTTTGTGCTAGAGGCGATTTCTATGTTAGTGACTATTTGGATGTGGATGATCCATTTTCCTTTTTAAATGAATTTTTCTTTCACCTCAGAAAGACAGGACGGACGCCCATGTGAGAATGGCTGTGACTTTGGAAGAAGCTCCGTGGCTGGGCTGGATCTTGGTGAAAGCCCTATTGAGGTTTGCCTTCATGGTCGCCAACAACCTGGTTGCTCTTTTATCCTACCTCTGCTATGTAATTGTACTTCAGCCCCTTCGACTGCTGGACAGTAAGCGGTTCTGGTATATTGAAGGATTCATGTATAAATGGCTTTTAGGAATGGTGGCTTCTTGGGGATGGTATGCTGGATATACAGGTAAGAGTGTGAGCACTTTTGTTTAACGCGTATGAAACAATTTATAATGTTATGCCTAAGTCAGGAGCCATGATTAAATATATATTACATTTGGGGTTGAAGACGCCTTGATGCTTTGGCTATTAAAAAAATAAATAGAAAACAATTCTATTGAGTTTTTTTTTTTTTTTCAGAATCCCAATTTAGGAACGATGATATTTTCAGATGTATAATTTCATAGTTACATCCTGATAAATTCCTTAAATAGTATGTTTTTAATGTGATTGACATTGATTCAAACCGGTCTGCCAAGGCTCACCTAGAGGAATAGGAGTGGGTTATATAGGACTTGAGGGCTTATAAAATGAGATGACATATTTAGCCCATAAACACATTAGGAATTTAGAAAAAGGACTGGGCCATATTTGTGCTAAGATAGTTTAATAAGTTTTTTCATTTAATGTAGTATTGTGTTAACATTTTGAGTCAAGCAAAACATGGCTTTCTTTCTGTGATGTATGTTTCTTTTGTTTACTAGAATCTATATTTTAATCTCATACGTGTGTATTAGAATATTAAATATAAGAATTAAGTTTTATCTATGCCAAACTCATTTATGTTCTGAGTGTCTTTAAGTAGATTTATATTTCTGCCTTTAAATTGCATTTTGGGGAGCCAGATTAATGCTGTTCTGAAGTGGACTTTTAAAGAACTAAATGAGAAGTAGCGTTTATTTTTATTTTCTCTTTATAAGCCTTATGTGCTTTGAGAACTTGGGCCTCTGATGTGAAAATTCTTTGTTTATTATATTCATTTGACTTTTTCCCCCTAAGAATTACGAAGATGAAAAAAAAAAAGCATTGAGGTTTCTAGCATTTGTCTTAGACATTGAGGCTGTTATCATAGGATTTTATAATTGATAGTTTCCTTAGAGATCATGCTGCAGATGCTGTGGTCAGTGGAGTCTGTAGTTCACAGCTTGGAAAAGTGAGGAGGGTATGAGGGTGCTCTCGGGGTCACACAGCATGGCAGTTCCCCGTTTTAAATTCTCTGTCTCCTTCTTTCCTGCCCAGGCTGCATCTGTAGATTTTATCCATATACATAAAAAAAGGACTGACAACACATAGCTTTTATGGAGTCCAACGGACTCTTGCTAGGTCAGAGTGCTCTCAGTTGCCCCAGATGAAGTCTTTTTTCCTTTTGGCAATGCTATTTATTATTCTGCAAGACCCAAAGCTCCTGGGATAGTGTGTGCATTGCTTCCCTGTCACGGGTCTTGTTGAGATCCCATGCCCTTTGGGTACAGTAGGTGAGCTTCTAGTCCTCTTTTAGGACCTTGTGGTAGCAGTAGTAGTGGTAGAGGGGGAAAAAATGAAGTTCTCAACTATGGTGCTGAATTCTTACCTGAAGTACTGCTGTCTTAGAATCGCTTTGTTCTGTGTAATTTTAAGCTTCCGCAAATATGATATGTGGTACTCGTGACTTTGCTTTTTGTATTGTATACTTGTTGGCCAGTTTTAAGTCAACTCATAGATTAGAGTTCTAGAAGTTCATTCTACTTAAACACAATGAAATTAGTGAAATGTTTGTGCCCGTGTGTGTGGTTTGTTTGTGTATAAGTGTTAGCATGATGAGAAGCTGAAAAAAAATTGGCATTGACCTTGAGATTGTAGTGAGTGCAGTGATGCTGCTTGAAGTTAAAGTGAGTTAACCTTTGGCCACAGCATGGCTGCAAGGCATTTCTGAGGATATTTTCTTGTGGTGTCTTTCCCTTGCTGACTGTGGAACTGCGCAGTTTCTTTTGCCACCTGCTTGGAAAGTGGTCCTGGCATGATCTGCATATTTTAGTCTCTCTGAAGCATCTGTTCTCTTCAGGCTACTGCATTCTAACCATTTAAATATAGAATATTTTAGTGTTTATATTTTAAATGGTTTTCCAATAGGTAGAATGCTTTGAGAGGGTTTGATCATAAGGAAACACAATCAAGAGGTCAAACAAATGTAGAAATGACTTTTGTGGAAAGCCACAGCTGGGTCTAAAGCAACATAAGCAGGGGATTGGTGAGCAGATGTACCCATGAAGGAGCCTAGGAGGTTACATTAGCCTTTGTCTGGATTATGTATTCCATTTCTTCCCTTTGTATCAAGAGGAAGGTGGGATTCAGTTTTTTCCTTTCCCTGTGCTTAAGTTTCACAGACAGAAAATTGAACACTGCCAAAGGGATTCTGCTCAGCAGATCTAAAATGTTCATATTTCAGAATAGAAATCGCCAAACTTTGTTGAAAAACACTTCTAAGGACAACTTAAATATTAAGTAATGAAATGTTAATTGGGAAGTTGGAGATTGAATATTTGTGTATAATATCATTTTTTCAAATTGTGACATTGAGTCTAAGACAAGTGAGTTAGCCAGCTCTGCTGCTTTTGTTGATTATCTAACCTACGCTATCCCAAAGGTAGGTACTTGGGCGAATGCAGCTATTTAAATTTAAATTAATTAAAATGAAAAAAAACCTTAAAATACACTTTCCCAGTCACATCAATCACCTTTCAAGTGCTCTATATTAGGTGGGTGGTGGCTACTGTATTGGAGAGCACAGACACAGAACACTTCCATCCCCAGAGAAAGTTCCATTGGATAGATCTGATAAATAGTAAGTATGGCTTTTCCTTTTTCTTAGGAAAAATGCATTTGTCTTTATAAAAAGAATATTTTTCTGAACATAGTTCTAAACAGATTTCTTTGGGGATGATAGGAGGATTTGTTAAAGTCTTATAAAATTGTGTTTTAATTTTTTTTTTAATTTATTTTATTTTTTTGAGAGAGAACCTCAAGCAGGCTCAACACCCAGAGTGGAGGCTGATGTGGGGCTTGGGGCTTGATCTCACGATGCTGAGACTATGACCTGAGCCAAAACCAAGATTCAGAGGCTCAATTGACTGAGCCACCCAAGTGCCCTAAAATTGTCTTTTAATTTGAGGCAAATGTGACAAAAACTACTGCTTTAAACTCGGACTTGCTTCTTGGATGGTGAATGGCAAGGCCAGTCAAAGAACTTGAATGAACATTCTTATACTTAGTTTGTGTTTTTAGAGCTGGAGTACTGCCTGTGGACCCAGAACATGGAGAAAGAGATTTTCTGGTCTTTCTGCCTGTTTGTGACTTTCTAGGGGAACACATTTCTTTTTTTTTTTTTTTTTTTTTAAGTTTATTTATTTATTTTTGAGAGAGATAGAGAATGGAGGAGGGACAGAGAGAGATGGAGAGAGAGAATCCCAAGCAGGCTCTGCGCTGTCAGTGGGAAGCCTGATGTAGGGCTCGAACTCATGAACTGTGAGATCATGACCTGAGCAGAAATCAAGAGTCAGGTGCTCAACCGACAGCCATCTAGGCACCCCCAGGAGAACACATTTGTTGAAAGAACTCTGAGGACATTGGAGTTTGTTCATCCCTAGCTTGCTACTAGGTAGTGATGTAGTTGTTACCACATTTCCTTTCATGGGAAATGCTGTACAAACATCTCATGTTGAGGAAAAGTTGTATACTGTCTTTGACCTAATATTTTGAGAGCAAACAAGAAGAGGTACTAGCTTAACTAATGATCTTCTGTATATTTTATTCAGATCTGGGATAAATCACTTCCCTCCTCCCAATTTAAGTGAAGCATGGCAAATTTCAGAGAGTTTTTTTTTTACATAAAATGTGTTTAAAATAGTTCAATTTTTGTTCACTTTATTTATTTTAAATGTTTATTTATTTATTTTTAAGAGAGAGAGAGTGGGGGAGGGACAGAGAAAGAGAGAGAGAAAGAATCCCAAGCAGGCTCCACACTGTCAGTGCAGAGCCCAAAGGGCTCGATATCATGAACTATGAGATCATGAACTGAGCCAAGGTCAAGAGCCCACCTGAGCCACACAGGCACTCCCCATTCACTTATTTTAATAAATTTATTGTTCCCCATCCAAACACCTTTAGTTAAAGTCTCTTATACAAAATCATTTAAAAAATATTCATTGTAAGTGGAAGCTCCAGAATTTCTAAATTTTTTTTTTTAACGTTTATTTATTTTTTAGACAGGGAGAGACAGAGCATGAACGGGGGAGGGTCAGAGAGAGGGAGACACAGAATCTGAAACAGGCTTCAGGCTCTGACCTGTCAGCACAGAGCCTGACGCGGGGCTGGAACTCACAGACCATGAGATCATGACCTGAGCCAAAGTCGGCCGCTTAACCGACTGAGCCACCCAGGTGCCCCCAGAATTTCTATATAGAATAATTGTCTTTGGGCCATAGTCTGGTGGAAGGGAGCTGGGGTGTCAGGAGGCTTGCCACCAGTTTGTTTCTGCCCAGAAAACACTCTTTCCCTCAGATTGGGTATTTGTGGCTTTAGGGAAAGCGGATGGAGATTAGGTTTAGCTTCCCCCCATTCCCCAAGTGACAGCTGGCATGACTCCATTAGTCCTTGTGGGTTATTTGATTATTTGATAGTGTTTCACCTTTTTTGCTGGGATACACATTTATTGTGTGAGAAAAACTATTAGGAATTCTATCTGACATCAAAACTCTAGAGATTAAAAATATATCTCCTAGAGCAGTATTTTTCCACCTTTGAGTCATAAGCCAATTTAGTGTGTCAGGCTGAACATTGAAAAACAGTGAAATAGAATAGAATGAAGATAAAAAGATCAGAAATGTGTATCTGTACTGGGGAGTGCTACAGGATGTATTTTTTACTATAAGCCCACTCAACATTTGAAAGGCACTGTTCTAGTGGAAAGAGCCCTGCAGTTTAGAGTTGGGAGTCACATGGCTTAATCTGGCTTTAACTTTAACATCTCTGCTCACTGGTGGGGGTGAGATCCTTACCTGCTCAGTGCCCACAGCGCTGTGAACTCAGGTAGAGCTGTGGTCTTTATAACCCTAGAGTAAAGTTTCTTGCCAGAAGCTCACAGAGTTCCCCTTAAGTATTTCTTGAATGATTCCTTTTTTCTTGCACCTCCTTCCCCTAACTTCCTGAAACCTCTGATAGCAAACACATTGCAGTCCACAAAATGTAAACCCTGAGCTGGATCATGTTTTTCACACATGTACATAAATGCATATATATATCCATCTCTTACACTGTCACATTTGTTAATTTAACACACCTTTACTGAGCTTCTATTATATGTGGGAACAGGTGCCCTGGAGATGCTGAGATGCAAAAGACATAGTTGCTGACTGTAAGGAGTTCACAGAAGCCTTGGTGGGGAAGACAGTGCACCAACAAAGAAAACATCCTGGTATAATGCTCTAGTGGAGATTTACCATGGGATTAAAGAGGAAGGGCTCCTGATCTCATGCAGGTGGTAGGTGGTAGCAGAGAGGGAATAGGGAACTTAGGGACGGAGCTGCTTTAAATGCCTTTTTTTTTTTTTTTTTCCACTAGGGAAGTACTTGTCTGTGGGGTTAACTGGATAATCAGTAATTATATCAGATTTAAAAGACTTGCATAATGTGTCAGTTTGAAATTTGTATCTTTGTGATGATAATATTAGCTAGCTAGCATTTATTGACACATTAAACCAAGCGGTGTCCTGAGCGTCTCGGCCATTTAATGCCTACAACAGTCTTACCAGGTCGGTACTTAGCAGGGTGGTATAATGATAATACCTTCCTTTTGTTATTGTTGTGGAAATTCAAACACAGAGGGTCACAGTTATTTCCCTTTAAGCACTAACTGAGTTGATGTCACTACGGGTAGAGTCATTATTGATCTTTATATAATATTCCTAGAGTCTTTTAATCTTTACTACCTGTATGTCCTTTTGTTTCTGAGGCTTGAAATCTCTTTACTAAACTACAGCTTTTAACACCCGAAAGCAATGTCATTGCTATGGATTTCTGCAGGAGGTTAAAAAAAACCTGTTGCTTCAATAGAAATATTTGTAGTATACTATAAATTTAATGAAATGGCACTTTCTTAAATCTCTACCCTTACAGAGAATGACAGTTCAATTAGGATTTTTGTTTTTGAGTGCTTGACAATAGATTGTCAACAGAGTGAAGGGTTACTGCATGGTATTAGGTCCATAACATCATGGGCAGAAATCCAGGCAAGGAATTTTCAGTACAATGTTTTGATTTTTATATGAAAAAGTAGTATTAAATGCCTTGAACTCAGCAGTCTGGCAGTACTTTAAGTTTGGAATCTAGTCTTATTTCAAAGATCATATACAATTGAGTAATTTATTTAGATAGTTCTCTTTAAAAGTATACTCATTCATGCACACATACCCAGGAACACACGAAGCAGTATTTGCAGTTTGTAGTGGTTAAGACCACAGATTCTTGGGTCAAAAAGAGCTGGATAAAACAATTCCTGCTTTCTTTTTGTTTGTTTGGCTGGTATTTCTTTGCCCATTCTTTGTTTTCAAACTTTTAAAATTACTTTGATTTAGAAGTAGTCTACTAACCAACATGGAGTTAGGTTTTCACTTTATGAGTAAATTTGTAAACCTCTTTGTTTTAATATGAGTTGAATCTATTTATATTTGTATATCAGATATGCTTTGTTTGGACTCTGGCATTTTATTTTATGTTTTCTGTTGTTTTTTTTTTTTTTTATTTGAGAGAGAGAGAGAGAGAGTGTGTGTGTGTGGTGGGGGGGGAGAGAGAGAGAGAGAGAGGAGCAGAGGAAGAGAGAGTCTTAAGCAGGCTCAATCCCATGGCCCTGGGGTCATGACCTGAGCTGAAATCAAGAGTTGGATCCTCAACTGACTGAGCCACCCACGTGCCCCATTTCCTGTTTTATATAAATTTTAGGTCTTTCACTGTTTGTTGCTCTTTTGTTATTGTGGTATTTAGGAAGGTTTGTATTTTTCTCTTGTTAGTTGCTTTATATGATGTTCTTAGTTCTCTGTTGATAGTAACTCTTAGTTCTCTTCTAGGAACAAAGGTAAAATTCTGTTTAAATCTTCTCTCTTCCCCTTTCTCTTCTCCATCACCCAATCTTAGTCAATACTCAGTAGCATTTATTCACAATAGCATTTGCATTTATAATATTATGTATACCTCTAGTACTTGATTTTTGAGCTTTAAGATGACTATCTGTTGACTCCCAGCTATTATGTTAAGGTAATCAGCAAGCTTATTATACTTCCTGCTCCCAATTTTTGTTATTTGCATTTATACATTGTCAAGGCCTATAATATTTATGTTAAATTTATCACCCTTATCTCCCTCTGTTTTAGTCTTAATTCTTCAGTTAAATACATATATAATGCTGGGGCGCCTGGGTGGCGCAGTTGGTTAAGCGTCCGACTTCAGCCAGGTCACGATCTCGCGGTCCGTGAGTTCGAGCCCCGCGTCGGGCTCTGGGTTGATGGCTCAGAGCCTGGAGCCTGTTTCCGATTCTGTGTCTCCCTCTCTCTCTGCCCCTCCCCCGTTCATGCTCTGTCTCTCTCTGTCCCAAAAATAAATAAACGTTGAAAAAAAAAATAATTTAAATACATATATAATGCTAACCCAAGGACTTTTGCAGAAATTTTTCCCAGTCATTCTTTGGTTGGCTGAAGTTCATTCACTACTGGTTTCCCAATAAGGATCATGGGAACAATATGGGAATTATTCTTGCAACATGTTTAGAACTTCATTTTTTTGTTGCTTTATACTTGAAGGACAGCTTGGCAGGTAATAAAATCCTTGGCTCACCCTTTCCTAGAGTAATATAGTGTTATACAAATGTCTTCTGGCATTCACTGTTGCTGTGGAGGTGTGTGAAGCCAGCTTGTTTTTTTCCATTATTAATGATTTTATCTTTGTTGCCTATCTGCTGAAAGGATTCTTTCTGTCTAATATTTAGTAATTGTACTAAGATATGCTGGTATAGTATATGCTGGCTCACCTGTGCCCTTTTAATATGTGGCTTTAAGTCTCTTTTATTTAGGGAAGTTTTCTTTAATTATATCTTTAAATATTTATTTAGTTTGCTTGTTTTGATTTTCTTTTTTGGCGACCTAATTTTATATTTGTTGGCTCTCCCTTTTTAATCTGTCACTTTCTCATTAATTGTTTTAAACACTTTCTAATATGTGTGAGTTTTTAAGAATTTTTTTTAATGTCTATTTTTTGAGAGAGAGAGAGACAGAGTGTGAGCAGGGGAGGTGCAGAGAGAGAGGGAGACACAGAGTCCGAAGCAGGCTCCAGGCTCTGAGCTGTCAGCACAGAGCCCGATGCAGGGCTCGAACTCACAGACCTTGAGATCATGACCTGAGCCAAAGTTGGATGCTTAAGCGACTGAGCCACCCAGGCGCCCCTCATATGTGTGTTTCTATCTTTAATGTCTCTTACCATGTCTTCTGCACTGTCTCTCTTTGTTCTCATTTCAGTTTCTTCTTCATTTCTGTGATGGTTTTATGTATTCTTCTGTTTCTTTCTTGAGTTCTATCAGTTCATGCTTTCACTATCCCTGTTGCCTAGACATTTCTTCCTTGAGTTCTTATATTTATGCTTTGTGATTTTCTTCATAGTGGTAGTGACTTCACTGATTTTCTTAAATTCATACGAGATATTTAGTTATAATTTTTATCTTATATAGTGTAATATTTTTCTAGTGAGCATTCTTTGACATTTGGTACATTGTGCTGCTCATTTCTACCATTTTTCTTACGGTATCTCTAAGTGAATGCTGTGACAGTTACCTTTTTATTCCTTGTACCTTAATGCGTTGGATTCTTCACAGTCAGCTATTTGCAGGAGGTACGGGTAGGAGGGCCAAGGTAGATTCCAGATTTCTGCCTCAGAGAAAGTCTTTTTTACATATGGCACCTGGGTGTGCTTCTCTATGTTGCCACAGGTCCTCTGCTTTTCTCCAAACCAGACTGAATTTAGGTGGCTTTTTGCCACCAATTCTGGACTTCCCACTCCTTCCTTTGTGGCTGTGAATGGAGGGACACAGCCTGAGTGTGCCAATGTAAACCCTTCTCTTTAGGGAAGTGCGTTTTTGCTGTTGTTTTTGGAGATCTGCCACAATCCTCATCACATGCCATATTCTGTCTCTGTCTCTGTCTCTGCTTTTCACTCCCATCACAGATTCTGTCTGATATCAGTCTTGTTTGATCTCAGTCCTGATCTCATGATTTTTGGAGTTTTTATATATTTGTTTTTCTCCTAGGTTTGCTAAAAGAGAAGTTTTGTAAAGTTTTTTTTTCTCTTTTTCCTTGTTGCTATGTGTATTTTTCAGACTCTTGTCTATAACTCCCCATGTTCGTATCAGAAAATACAACACAAGATTTTTATTCAACTATGTGTAATTCAGATAGCTCTGTCACCATTCTGTTGTACTACTAGTTGATTGTTAGAAACTGGAGACAAGTTTTACCACTTAATTTTCTTTTTCTAAAAAATTTTTATTTCTTTTAGTTATCTCTACACCCAAAGTGGGGCTCGAACTTATAACCCTGAGATCAAGAGTTGCATGCCCCTCTGACCGAGCTAGCTAGGTGCTCCCCTAATTAATTTTCTTTAAGGTCTGTCTAAAATCAAGAAATAGCTTCCCTAATTTTTCCCCTCCTAGTGGTTCCCAAACTGTTTTGATTCTTGGACTACTTGTCAGTGTAGGTAAGACATCCACTCTGTTTCTACTTGGCTGCAGTAAAAAAAAGTCACCAAAACGAATGGAAGGAGTGAGTTACCTTTGGTAAGAATTCAGTAAGGAATATGAATGAAATGTAATATTAATACTAGTCTTTAGGGTCTGGTCTGTGGATCACCTGGAAAACTTTAAGGATGGACAAACTTTTGTATTCATGCTCCTCAAACCTCAGTAAGTATATTTAGAATATATTACATGCATTATATATATTGAGCATATGTGTAATATATATTAGTTATATAAATTATATTATATATTAAATCTGTTATAGTGTATTTGTAGTTTGTTATAAACTAGTTTCAAGAGTTTCTTTTCAGAGTTTACAAACTCGTGGCCATATTCTATAGCTGATGTTCTTTATTGGCCCTTTGCACTATTTCAACTTTTTTTAAATTAGTTCTCAACATTTTGAAATTAGGGAGATTTCACAGAACATAAAAAATAAAACCAAGACTTCCTTGGGAAATTGGAATTCCAGCTGTGCTGGGTCCTCATTCCTGTCTGGCAGCAGTTTGCTGGAGCTAAGTGATGGCCACCTCCTTTAGATGGGGCCTGGGATCTCTAGTTCACCTGAGATATCCCACTCCTTCCTTGTCTTCCTCTGGGCCTGCTTTGCTCATTTACATTACCTGCCTGCATCCCAGAGGCATAGATGATGTTCATTTAAAACAAAACAAAATGGAACCTCAAATAACAATTACTAGTCTCTTTCTGGTAGGCATTTGATAGTTTTGCATGTATATGCCTTACAAGTGCCTATAAACTCATGAGTTCTATCATTGAAAACTGAAAGTTTGTTAGAGACCTCGGCTGTGGATTTCATGTAGCAGAGGCATGTGATGGGAACTAAAAAATGAAGTGCCATTAGTAAGAACTGTGGCCACAAGGTTTTTCAATTCATGTACTATATTTCTAAGCTAGTGAAGTGTTTCCTTCTATTTGTACACTCATTAATTAATAGAACCTTCATTTCATCTTCTGAATATAATCGTATAAAATCTAGATTATTAAAATTCCTTCCCTTTGCTTTTCATATTTTGAAATATGAAGAACAAGGCAAGCCCAGTTGATTTCTGTATCTCTAAATTATAGTAAGATAGTTAAAAACTAGTATTGTAAAAAGCATGCATAAATTTTAGTTATGAAGTTATACTTTTTCTTAGGGTTTAATAGATCTGATAAAGTTTGCTAGCATAGCACCTTCTGTAAACTTTTTTTCTACTCATTAAACTTTAAGAAACCATTGTGAATCATGTACATAAGACATGTTTTGCATATGCTGTTAATTCGAAGCTTGCATTATTTGGCACTTTAAGGGAAAAAACATCTGTAGAGTTAAATACATCAAGATGTTTCTGAATCATCAGAGGACTAAACTATGATCAGTATGGATTTAGTGTTAAGAATATATAATATATATATATTTAAATTGAAGTATAATTCACATAGCATAAAATTCACTGTATTAAAATGTACAATTCAGTGCTTTTTAAAATTTTTTTTTTTCAACGTTTATTTATTTTTGGGACAGAGAGAGACAGAGCATGAACGGGGGAGGGGCAGAGAGAGAGGGAGACACAGAATCGGAAACAGGCTCCAGGCTCTGAGCCATCAGCCCAGAGCCTGACGCAGGGCTCGAACTCACAGACCGCGAGATCGTGACCTGGCTGAAGTCGGACGCTTAACCGACTGCGCCACCCAGGCGCCCCTCAGTGCTTTTTAGTATAGTCACAAGATTGTACAACCATCAGCACTGACTAATTCCAGAACATTTCATCACCCCCAAAAGAAACCCAAGCCAATTAGCAGTCACTCCCCATTTCCTGTTCCCTTCAAGCCCTGGCAACCATTAATCTGTGTTCTGTCTTTATGGATTTGCCTATTCTGGATGTTTCATATAAATGGAATTGTATAATATGTGGTGTTTTGTGTCTGGCTTCTTTCACTTAGCATAATGTTTTCAAGGTTCATCCATATTGTAACATGTCAGTACTTCATTCCTTTGTATGGCTGAATAATACTCCATTGTATGGATAGACTACATTTTGTTTATACATTCATCAGTTGGTGCATATTTGGGTTTCCACATTTTAGCTATTGTGGATAATGCGATGAACATTCATGTACAAATTTTTGTGTGAACGTATGTTTTCAATTCTTTTGGACCTAGAAGTCAAATTGCTGTGTCATATGATAATTCTATGTTTAACTTTTTGAGGAACTGCCAAATTGTTTTCCATAGCAGCTGTCCCCTTGTACATTTCCACCAGCAATGTAGAAGAGTTCCAATTTCTTCACATTTTCACTAATATTTATTATTTTCTGGGCTTTTGTTGTCCTTTTAATTTGGCCATCCTAGTGTATGTAATTATAATTTAGATTTCCATTTCTCCGATGACTAATGATGTTGAGCATTTTTTCATTTGTTCATTAGCCATTTGTGTATATTTGGAGAAATGTCTATTCAAATCCCTTGCCCATTTTTATGTTGGGTTATTTATCTCTTACTGTCTTTTTATCGAAACTTATTGTTAAGTTTCTTTCTATATTCTGTATACTACACCATCTGTTTTTTCATTGGTTGATTATACTTTTGGTGTAGTATCTAAGAAACCATTGCCCAATTCAAGATCATGAAGATTTACACTTAGGCTACCTTTTGAGTTTAGCTTTTATATTTAGGTCTTTGATCTATTTTGAGTTAATTTTTCTATATGATGTAAGATAAGGGTCCAAACTTCATTTTTTGTTTGTGGATATCCAGTTGTCCTAGTGTTTGTTGAGAACACTGTTCCTTTCACATTGAACGATCTTGGCACCCTTGTTGAAAATCAACTGGAATTGATTGGAATCAGTATGAATTAGTATTCAGATCTGGGTTATTAAGTGACCCCTTCCTACCTCTTTATTGAGGAGATGCTTCCTAGTTATGTGTTTTGCTAGTAGTTGTCTTAGAAATATGGTTATAGGGAATAACTATTTCTAGTTTGCTCTCTCAAGAAAACAGAACTTCAGTTGTATCTTGTGTGATCGATCAATCAAATATTTATTGACTGCCTGCTGCCAGTTAGTAAAGTTATTAATTTGTAAGATACTGTGCTAGAGAGTATGATCTAGATTAATTCCAACCAAAAGGATTTTGGACATAGTTTTTATTTTTTATAGATGCCTTTGGGAATACTTGAGTTTGCTATGAACTGTGTGTCCAAAATGTACCAGGTGCAAAGTTTTCTGAAAAAGAGATCAGAATGCGCATTTTCCCTTAAGGTGATGGTTCCATTTTTTAAAGTTAAGTTAGTTCCTTGCAGAGAAGAAAATTAACTGGAAGCTAAATTTATTTTGTAGAATAAAGTATGGATTACATAGATAAAGAACAAGGGTGTCATTTTCAATAAGAATTGCAGGCTGTTTTTTATGGGTGGAATAAAATTGCTTTTTGTATATGAGAGACTGAGTTGGGCAGTCATTTTATTTTTATTTTACTTTTTTTAATTGAAGTATACTTAATATACAGTGTTGTATTAGTTTCAGGTGTACAATACAATGATTCAACAAATTCTATACATTACTCAATACTCATCATGATAAGTATTCTCTTGGTCCACTTTATCTATTTTACCCATCCCCCCAGGGCAGTAATTTCAAAACTGAATCATTTAAAGAAATTTTAAGCCTCAGATACTTATATACAAATGTATTTTTAACAAATAATAGATATTGCTAAGTAAGTGTGATGTTAGAGATAGCATGATATATTAGAAAAAGTCCTTGACTTTTGAGTTAGTAGGAATTTAGTTCCTGTCACCACCACTTGCTAGTTGTGTAATTTCAAGCTACTTACTTATTTGAGCCTTAGTTTTACCACCTGTAAAAATGGAGGTTATATTTATCTCATATGAAGCTTAAGTGTAACGTGAATAGCATGGTATTTGTTATTCTATAAATAATAACAGTAATAATAATATTATTATTATATTAATGCCTAGGAAAACAGCTGTGTTAATCTCTGGGGAAAAGCATGTCTAAATGAATAAAAGCTAACATGGGATAGTTTGAGAAATACATTTGACAACACTCAAGTGTAGTTAATAGTATAGCTCAATAAAGTTCTCTAATCAAGAAATAAAAATAATTTATCATTAGTAATTTAAGCCATAGTCCAGCTGAAATATTAACTAGTGTTGATGTTTATAAGTTATGAAATCTTCAAAGCATTTATGTTTAACAGTGTTCTGACTGCCTCCTCTGCAGGCACTGTGCTGGTGGTGGGGGAATGGTGGCAAATAAAACAGCACTGCCCCTGTTCTTCTGCAGTTGACTTTTTCTGTGGGAGACAACAGGAGTCACATGGTAACCATGTGATCACAACTGTGAAAAGGGCTGCAGAGAACAAGTGTAGGGAGTAAGGAGGGCCAGGTTGCTGCAGCATGGAGTGAATGTGGCAGAGAGGAGCAGGGTTGGGGGATGAAGGGAAGCTGAGGAAGCCAAGTCCATTGAGGTCGTGTAGCGCGTGTTGTGGATTTTGAAATTTATCCTAAGAGGAAACTATTCAAGGATTTTAAGTAAGGGAATGACGGAATCAGATTCACATTTGTAATTCTGTACTCTGCCTGCTTTGTGGAAATGGATTAGAGAAAGTGAGGGTGTGCAGGGGATGCCCTTGGGAAGATTCTCACTTTATCCGGGTGAGGTGACAGTAGCCTGGTCTAGGTGATGGCAGTAGAGATGGAAAGAAGTGAACCAATTGGAGAGTTTTATAGGAGGAAGATGGTCAGGAGTTTCTGAGCGATAGGACATAGAGGATGTAGTAGAAGGGCAGGTGACAGGGATGACAGGGTTTCCAGTGTGAGCTGCTGGGTAGATGCGGAATCTCAGAAGAGGCAACGTTGAGAGGAAAGATAAAAATTTGGCATGGGGTAGGATGAGAAGCACCTTAGTGGAGCTCTGCACTGTAAATGGATATACAGTCCAAAACACACAGGAGAAACCTGAGCTAGAAGGAAGAATTGGGAAATTAGCAATAGTATTTAAAGCCAGAGGCTGAAGGAGGTCACCTAGAGAGATTGTAAGTACTGAGTGATGAGAGGCCCAGGACCAGACTGAGGAAATGCTGACATTTTGGAGGTTGGGGAGAGCGGGATGCTTGAGCCTCAGAAGGAAAGGCTAGAGAAGCCAAAGGTGTGCCTGCCCTAGGAATGTGGTGGCAGAAGTCAGCAGCGTTTCAAGGGAAGGGCTGGGTGAATGCTGCTGACAGTCTGTTTTGTAAGATCAGAGCTGATTTATTCTTTTACTGCATTTTGCAGGAGCAGCTTCTTCGAGGTGGTAGGAGTGGAAACTAGATTGTAGTGCATTGGAGGTGATGACAAATGGGAGGAGGTCTAATGGAAACATGAACGTGTGACTTACCAAAAGTCTGGCTGTCAAAGAATAGAGGGCAATAGTTGCATAGTTGCAGGAGAGAAATTGGGTCAAGAGAAGGCTTTTCAATTTTTTTTTAAATTTTTTAAGATGGAAAAGTCTAGATTTTGAACCACTTAGAGTAGTTCATGATGAAACCATGGTCATTTACTTACACAATTCAGATGTTTAGGAAACCATTCTTAGAGGAGATTGAATGAGGGCATACTTACCAGGGTTCAATACAATTCATGGAAAGCACTTAACCGTTGGCTCTGGTGGCAGAGACAGATGGTGATGCGGCGTCTCCATAATTTGGTCCGTTCTGAGCTCTTATTACTCAGGCTGCTCTCCCTCAACCCTTCTTCGTTCTCTCATTGATGTTCTTCCTCTCCCCTGTTAAATAACAAAGTTCAAGTACATTTGAAGATCTAATTGGCCTTATTAAATAATTTGTGAGTCAGCAGCAGCCCATCTGGCAGGTAGGGAGGTGTTCCCAGGATTTGTACAAAAATGGGACGATTTTGTAGTTGGGGGGGAAGGGCGGGGCAAGAAAGTTCCTAGCAAGCTCTTTTTTTTTTTTTTTTTTTTTTTTTAAGGCAAGGTGTCTTATGCACATTACCTCATCTTTCCTTAGGGGATAGAGAGAACCCAGAGTGCGTGACAGGCTCATTGGTGCAGACTGAAAAATTCCTGGCTGACCAGGTTAAGACTACATTTCTGGGGGAGGTTGGAACTGCAGTTAGATTACATATTAGGCACCAGTTTGAGAACTAGGTCTAAGTGACAATCATTTTGGGTCTGTGGTTGTATGTGTGTGTGTTTGAACACCCTCAAATCTGTTCTTCAGTTTTCTTGAAAATTTCTACCTACTTACATAAACCCCTGACATCCCGAAAGAGGACTTTGGCTTCCTCCCTTTTGACCTCAAACTTTTTAGTTGGGTTTTTCTTTCTAGCTTATCTCTTGGCTCAGGCAGAAGACCCTGAGGGCAAAGCATCCCCCGAGGGGAACCAAAATTACGCCCTCAAGCAACAAGGACTGCCCTGAGCCAGCAAGACCCCCATCCACGATTGACCCCAAGAGGATGATCAATTTAACCTTCACTGCCTACCTGCACGTACCTACCCTTCTTTGCCCCACATTTGCCTTACGTAATCCTGGAAGTCTTTTCGACATTTTGGAGACAGTCTTTGAGACTGTCCGCTGTTTTCCTGGTGTTGGCCTCCCTGATATAAATTCCTTTCTTGCTTCACCACCACTCGTCTCTCTGCCTTTGTGTTTTGTCACTGCCAGTTAACGGACCTGGTCTGTTTGGGATCCCCACACCAGGCGCTTTCACCCCTTGTGCCCTTGGCGCGCCGGCTACAGTCCCCCTCCTCCACCCACTATAGCCTCCACTGTTAACTTTCTTTCTGAACCACTTTGCCATCTACTCTGTAATTGTGTTCCTACCTGTTGGGCTGCACTGCTTCAGAGTTCTCTCAGGGTCAAGAATCCACATGCGTGTTAAGCGCTGTCTGTGGACGAATAAATGATGTGTCTTGTACATATGTGTTAATATTTTCCAAACATATGTAGCTGCTGTTTTAATTAATAAATCCCTTAAAAGCATCATAGACATTTTGTTGTTGCTTTTTGTTATGGAGATTTTCACTCAGTGGTAGAAGAACTACTGTATAGATGCCTGCCATATTTTCTGACATTAATAAAGACCGTTTGTGTTTGAAACAGTTAGGATATACTGCCCCACAAATAAAACATGCCGAATTCCGCTTCAGGTTTTTCACTGTGCTTTACTTTTGCTGTTCCTGTCTCTTTAATTTGTCAGTTTCTTAAGGGCAGGGGTTGTAGTTCTTCTTCCTTTTACCTTTCTTGGGCCAGGCTGCAGCTCTTGGGCCAAATCCAGCCCATGACTTGTTCCTTTTGTAAATCTCCATATCCTGGTTTTTACACACCACCATTTGCAGTCAGTCTGATAGGAAACACTTTGAACCCCAATTAAGTGAAATGTTACCTCCTCCCAAGAGAGAATTCCGTGGTTCTTATTTGTAGACTTGTATTGCAAAAGTTGTATTCAATTTTATATTTTTAATTTTGTCCACCAAAAATTTGTAGAAATATGTTGGCAAACAAATTTGTTATGGAAATACCTATGTAATATACTCAATATTGCCTCTTGGCCTTAATAGCCTAAAATCTTTACTATCTGACCCTTTACAGAAAAGGTTTACTGACCCCTGCCCAATAGCAGTAGTTCCCAAATTTGTCTGCACATCTGAATTATTAGAGGAGCTTTATGTATGTGTGTTTTCCTCCATCCTGGAGATTCTGATTCAGTACATTAATAAGCTGTTTAGTTGTTTGGGAGTCACTGTTCTTTCATGCATTTTGTAGGGTTAAACTCCAAGAGCTAATGAAATGGATATTGGATTAGATGCCAGAGGACAGCTTCTTATTTTCTTACTTCAACATGTACCAACTATGGGACCGTATCCAAGTAGTGACTTGTTTTGTAGGTTTTTAAAAAATTTCCAGTTCATCTGTTTATAGACAGTTTTGCTCTGTCCTCTACAGTAGTAGTTGTTTTACCCATTGGGATTCATAAGAATTGCTTTTAGAGTCTGATAAAAGTTATGGGCCCACCCCCTAGAACAGTGCACCTGTATTAATTTCCTATGACTGCCATGGCAGGTTACTCCAGAAGCGTGTAAAACAACAGAAATTTATTCATGCATATTTCTGGAGACCAGAAGTTCACGTCAATGTGCCAACAGGGCAGAGACTCCAGGTGACATTCCTTGCCTCTTCCAGCTTCTGGTAGCTGTAGGCATTTCTGGACTTATGGCTGCATCACTCCAGCCTCTGCCTCTGGGGTCACATTGCTGCCTCTTCTGTGTTCTGTGTGTGTCTGTAATAAGGACACTTATCATTGATTTAGGGCTATCTGGATAACCCAGAATAAGTTCCTCTCAAGATCCTTTATTCACAGGTTCCAGGGATTTGATGTGGATGTCTTGTGGGGTGGAGGGTGGGCATTTTTGGATTTACCATAGCACCTTTGCACATGCTCACAGTTTTACAGTTTCAAAGGGTTCACAACTCTGAGGTCCATGTATGGACTCCATGGACTCCAGGTTTAAACTCTTTGCTCAGTGAGAAGCACCTTACACCTACAGTGTATTCTAGTTATAGTCCCTATTCTCTCCTCTTATGTCATATTCTTTTTTTTTTAATTTAAGTTGATTTATTTATTTTGAGATACAGAGACAGCATGAGTAGAGGAGGGGCAGAGACAGAGGAGAAGAGAGAGAGAAGCCCAAGCAGGCTCCACGCTGCCAGCGTGGAGCCCAACGTGGAGCTTGAACTCACAAACCGTGAGATCATGACCTGAGCCAAAATCAAGAGTCAGACACTTAACCAACTGAGCCACCCAGGCGCCCCTCTCCTCTTATGTCATGTTCTTATATTCATCATGCTATTACCACTGAATCTTGAAATGGTGTTGTTTTCTTCTCATGACCTTAGATTCTTTAGGGTTTGCTTTTTGAGCTGGTTTCTCTGCTTCCTTTAGGAACTCTTTATCTTCTGATAAGATTTACTATTTTAAAAGAAAAGCCAAGTTTTTCCCAAGCCTTTCTACTGAATTCTGTATCAAGGAGGCTAACTTCTGTGCAAACCATATATAACTGATTATGCCTCCAGTGAGAAGAGAAACTTACCTGGAGTACGATGTGCCAGGCCTTCTAGCAAGTGCTCTCACGTGGCTTAATTAAATACTGAAACCCTTCCTCAGAGGGAGGTCATATCAGTCCTACTAAATAAGTGAGGAAATAAAGACTGGTGGAAGTTAAGTAACTCGTTCAGTGTGGGTGACGGAGCTAGCAAGGGACAGAGTTGGTCTGTGAATGAAGGTCTTCTGCCCATGCTGCTTTCATTATACCATGAAAACATAGCATACCTCCCTTTTAGTTGAATGCTTAGTAATCTGCGTAGACAGGGCCTATCTATGCTTTGGTGTCAGGAACCAGCAGACCTGGATTTCAGTCAGGTTTACAGTGCTTACTTATCGTATTACCTTGTACAATATCTTCTCTGATCCCTAGCTTTAAGTAAGACCGATACCTGGCTTGTGTGCCTTATGGGGCTGCTCTAACAACTGACAGACTATGAATGAAAGTTCCTTAAAATCAAAAAATCTTACTAATATGCAGTATAATTAATTCGTTTCTCATTTGATTATACTTTTAGTAGTTTCTTCTTTTACTATCCTAGATTTCAAAGTTTGGGAATATGGTCAAGCCTCCAACCAGAGGCTACATTAGTTCCAAGGCTGAATTTGTTTTCTTAAGACCTCTTGGGCGCTTGGCTGGTATGAGTGCTTACATTTGCTTTCTTCTCTTTCATTTTTAGGGGAATCCCCACTTTTGTCTAGTTCAGCTGCACTTAGGATATCTACATGTGTGATAAGTTTCTGAGCAGTTCTCTCTCCTAGGTTAGTTTTTAACTCCTCTCATTGCCTCTTTGCCATGGGTTTGGGTGGTGGCCTGGGACTATGCTCTGGAGACTCTTCCCTTTTCTCTACCCCCCCCCCCAATTTCTTGACACCTTCATTCATCCGGAGATAGTTTCTTATCCAAAGCAAAAATCCCGTCTCTCTTACTTCTCACTAATTATAGGCTCCTTCTATCTTTGCCCTTGTCTTCCAAGATATAAAGATACTACAGACATTCCATCCTAAAAAAATACCCCCATTTAACAAACAACTTCATTCCTTTCCTCCATCCCACATATGGCCAGTTTCTTTTCCCTGCTGGCTTTCTGTGGTTTATAAGATAATATTAAAAAACTTGGTGCTTTAATAACCTGGCTCAGGCCTGCTGCTCAGCCTTATCTTTTGGTGAGCCTTTCTTTTATTCTTCCAGTTACAGTGCAGAATGTCCTTTTTCTATCAAGAGCCTGTCCCTTTGTTTGGATTCCATTCCTTCTCGCTTGCTCAGGAAACTTCCTTTAGTGTTAAGGTCCTCTTTCTTCACCTTTCACAAAAACTCTCAAATTTCCAATTATACTTAAAAAGTTGTAGAATATGGTAATCTGGGTTCACATTCCCAGAGATGGGAGTGGAGCATGTGCTGTCTATTTTAACACAGTCCCATTGCTTAGGGGCACCAGGGTGGCTCAGTCAGTTAAACGTCTGACTTCCTCTGTCTTCGGCTCAAGTCATGATTGTGAGGTTCCTAGGCTCGAGCCCCATGTCAGGCTTTGTGCTGACAGCTCAGAGCCTGGAGCCTGCTTTGAATTCTATGTCTCCCTCTCTCTTTGTTCCTCCCCACCTCGTGCTCTGTCTCTGTCTTTATCTCTCTCTCAAAAATAATAAAAATTAACATTAAAAATTTTTTTTAAAAAAGTGTATCTGTTATCTGACCTCAGATTTACAGATATAACCTTATTTTTCATTCTTTAAAGTACCAGCTATCTGTCCCAGAAGGCGTCTACCTAGGTTGTGTTCCCATGTGTCTTTGGTATCTCTTCCCTTTGTGTGTTAGCTCACAGTGATTTCTCCTCCTCCTGCCACCTGTGGTACATATTTTCATAGATAATGCATTATTCCCCAGTGTGTCTTTTATTCTCAATAAGTGAGCAAACTTCTTGAGGGCGGGGATCATGTTACATCAATTGGAAAGTTTGCTTATGTTTTATATTGAAGAAAATGTATCTTTTAAAAAACTAAAATACAGCTTATTGAGATGCTGGTGAGTGGGATGATGGTATGACACGAGGGCACATGAGAGGTGAAATGACCAGGAATAGCAGATTCATGGCTCTGGTCGCAAGCTTACACAAGGGCTTTCTCCTGTGGACTGGAAAGGCAGGCAGAATTGCCTATACCATTTAGTATGTTCTCTGTTTCGGTCTTTCTCACTTCTCTTTTCCCTCACCTTGTACTTCTTCTCTCTCTCTGTCTCTCTTTTATTTTTGCTAAGCTCAGATAGTTGGGTAGTATGATTCCTCCCACTGTATTCATGAGTTAATTTCTTCATGATGGAACCCCAGTTTACCTTTATGTCTCCCACAGTGGTAGAACCCTGTTTCTCTATGAAAAGAATAAAACTAGTTGAATGAATGAATACAGGAAACAGTGCTTTGGGGGATAGTGAGCAGGAGGTGATGTAAATTAATTATACTTACCATCTCTATGTTTTTCTTTGCAACTAATTTGGTCAGGCAAGAAGCAGCCTAAGAGTTCTGTTTCTTATACTCGATTTAAAATACCTGTGAGGAGAGAGATTTGGGTCCAGCTATCTCTAAATTCCTTCCTAGTTCTAAGCTTTCTAAAATCACCCCCCTACCATTTGTGAAAAAAAAAATTTAATGTTTATTTATTTTTGAGAGAGACAGAGGGAAAGAACATGAGTGGGGGAGGGGCAGAGAGAGAGGGAGACACAGATCCGAAGCTGAAGTTGAACACTTAACCAACTGAGCCACCCAGTGCCCCTAAGACCCCCACCATTTTTAATGGTCTGATTCTAAAACTAAAGCTCTAGTAGCAAAGCAAAAAAGTACCTATACTGCACACTTATTTCCTGGCAATTTGGTATAATCTTTAGAAGTTAGAATTTCCCTTCTTCTAATTACTCATTTCAGGAATCTGAGGCAGATATTACTGAATTATGTTGCTTAAACTGTCCCAGTGGAATCAAATTTAAAGTAACTTTGATTTAAGTTCTGATCTCTGATTTAGTATAGTGTTAATTGTATAGTATAGGTAAATGAAAGAAGCTCTTTAAAAGGTTGAGAAAATAGGGGCGCCTGGGTGGCTCATTCAGTTAAGCGTCCAACTCTTGATTTCACCTCAGGTTGTGGTCTCATAGTTCATGAGTTAGAGACCCACATGGGGCTCTGTGCTGACAACTTGGAGCCATCTTGGGGTTCTCTCTCTCCCTCTTCCCCTCCCTTTCTCTTCCCCTCCCTCCCTCTCTCTCTCTCAACAATAAATAAAATCTTAAAAATGTCAAAAATTCTAAAAGGTTGAGAAAATAAAACTGAGCAAACTGAGGATTCTGCATAGAGTGAAGTACTTTTATTAGAACATACTAGAAAAAAAAAAAAAAACTTAAGATGTAAGTCTTGCTACTTTGACTCTCAGTGATTTAACAAAATAAATTTGGACCAGGCTGCTTTGGGGGAGAGGTTGTTAGTGTATGTGACATAATGAACATTAAAGAAACAAATAAGAGTGCAGTGTATTAGTAAAAGCTTTCATTATTACTTTGTTCTTGGGGAGCAGGGGAACTCTCTTAATTACAAAAGTAATAAGTCAAATGCTGAAAATTTGGAGAAACAAAACAATATAAAAAATAAAGGAAATAGGGGCGCCTGGGTGGCGCAGTCGGTTAAGCGTCCGACTTCAGCCAGGTCACGATCTCGCGGTCCGTGAGTTCGAGCCCCGCGTCGGGCTCTGGGCTGATGGCTCGGAGCCTGGAGCCTGTTTCCGATTCTGTGTCTCCCTCTCTCTCTGCTCCTCCCCCATTCATGCTCTGTCTCTCTCTGTCCCAAAAATAAATAAACGTTGAAAAAAAAAAATTAAAAAAAAAAAATAAATAAAGGAAATAAAAACAGAACAAAACTCATTCGTAAGTCTGCCATGCTGCAGTAATCACTATCCTTGGTAATCACAGTCTCCCCCTACCTCTAGACCCCCGACAAACTCAGATATGTTCTCCTTCACTCTAATTTTGTCTTTTTGAGAGTGTCATATAAATGGAACATTTTGAGATGGGCCTCTTCTCTCAGCATGCTTGTGAAAGTCATCCAAATTGTTGCATGTATCATTAGAATGTTCTTGTTTGTTGCTGAGTACTATTCCATTGAATGGATGTACCACAGCTTCATTCAGCTATCAAGGACATTTGGGCTGTTTCCAGTTTTTAACAATTATGAAAAATGGCAGTATTAATGTTCATGTTCAAGTTTCTGTATTACATAAGTTGCCTTTCTCTAGGGTAGGAGTAAACAAACTATGCCCCATGTGCCAAAATTTCCTGTTGCTTGTTTTTACATGGCCCTATGAGCTAAGAATGGCTTTTACATTTGTGAAGGTTTGTACAAACCAACAACAAAAGAAGAATATAAAACAGAGACCCTATGTGGCCTACAAAGCTTAAAACACTTAATGGCTGGCCCTTTACAGAAGAAGTTTGCTGGCCCCCGCTCTGGGGTAAATACCCATATTCCTGGGTCGTGTGGTAAGTGTCTTTTTAACTTTATGAGAAACTGCCAAACTGTTTCCAGAATGGCTATACCATTCTGTATTCCCAACAGCAGTATCTGTAAGTTCCAGGGTTTGTTTGTTTTCTTTATCCTTGCCAAAACTCAGTATTAACAGTATTTTTAATTGTGGTCATTCTAATCAATGTTTAAGGTTGCTCATCATGGTTTTAATTTGTATTTCCCTAATGATTAATGGTGTTAAACATCTTTTCATATGGTTGTTTGCCAATCTTATATCCTCTTTGGTGAAGCGTCTGACTTTTTTGGCTGGTTTTTAATTGGGTGGTTCGTTATCTTACTGTTGAGTTTTCAAAGTTCTTTATATATTCTGGATACAAAGATGCCAATCCTTTGTTGGCTATATGATTGTCTATATTTTCTCCCCGTCTTTTCATCCCCTTACCAGTATCTTTTGCCTAGCAAAAGGTTTAAGTTTTGATGAAGTCCAATTTACTGGTTTTTTTTCTTTTATGAATTGTGCTTTTCATGTTATGTCCAAGAACACTTTGCCTAGACCTGGATGATGGATATTCTCCTAAGTGTTCTTCTAGAGGTTTTGTAGTTCTGAGTTTTACATTTAGCTCTCTGATCTGTTTTGAATTATTTGTTGTATAAGGTATGGGTTGAGGTTTCATACTTTTGTAATTTTGTTTGTTGATAAGACTATTTGTTTCTCCATGGGATCAACATTACACCATTGTCAAAAATCACTTAGCCATATTTGTGTGTTCTATTTCTAGATTCTCTTTTCTGTTCTGTTGATCTATGTGTCTGTCCCTTCACCAGTACCACACCATCTTGATTACTGCAGCTTAATAGTGAGTTTTAAAATTGGGTAGTATGATTCCTCCAAGTTTATTCTTCTTTTTCAAATTTATTTTGGCTATTCTAGTTTGTTGGCCCTTATTTATAATAAAATTTATAAATCAGTAAATCTAATTGTATCTGAAAAAATTCTTACTGGGACTTTGATTAGAATTACATTGTATTTGTAGATTAATTTGTGGGAGAATTGGCTTTTTACTGTGTTGAATCTTTCAGTCCACAAACGTGATATTCATTTCATTTTGGTCTTCTTTGATTTCTTTCATCAATGTTTTATAGTTTTTAGCATATATATCCATTTATATGTTTTAATTTATATCTAAGTATATTTTTGAACTATTAAAATGGGATTTAAATATTTTTTTATTTCCTCTTGTTCATTTCAAGTATAAAAAAGATTGATATTTTGTGTGTTGACTTTGTATCCTGGAACTTTATTTTTTTTAAGTTTATTTATTTTGAGAGAGATTGAGAGAGAGCACAAATGGGGTGGGGGCAGAGAAGGAGAGAATTCCATACCTGTTCCATGTTGTCAGTGTGGAGCCCAATACAGGGCTTGATCTCACAAACTATGACCTGAGCCAAGATCACTTAATCAACTGAGCCACTCAGGAGCCCCATCGTGCAACTTTATTAAACTGTAATTAATAATGAAAGCTTTTTTTAGATTAGTTGGGATATTCTACATAGAGTCATGCCATTGTGAATATGAACAGTTTTATCTCCCTTTCCAACCTGTAGGACTTTTTTTTTCTTGCATTATTGAATTGGCTAGGCCTTCTGGAATACTGTGAAGTAAGAAAAAGGAGTTTGATATCCTTGCCCTGCTCTGAATCTTATGGATAAAACATTAGTATATAATTACTACTAAATATTATGTTAGCCTTGGGTTTTGGGTAGAAACACTTTATTACATTGAGGAAATTCCTTTCTATTCTTAATTTACTAAGCATTTTTATTATGAATGGATAGTGAAATTTGTTAAATGCTTTTTGTGCATCAGTTCATATGTGTCTTAGTCCATTCAGGCTGCTATACAAAATGTCATAGTCTGGGTGGTTTATAAACAACAGACATTTATTGCTCACAGTTCTAGAGAGTGGCAAGTCCAGGATCAAGGTGCCATCATTGTCTGGTGAGAGCTCTCTCTGTGTCCTTCTCACTGTGCCCTCACATGGTGGAATGGGCTGGAGAACTCTGTGGGATCTCTTTTATAAGGACACTAATCCCATTCATGAAGGCCACACCCTTGTGACCTAATTACCTCCCAAAGACCCCACTATTAGCATCACCTTTGGGGGTTAGGATTTCAACAAAAGAATTTTAGGGAGACACAACCATTCAGACCATTCAGACCAGAGCAATATGGTCAGAAGTTTTTTCTTATTTAGACTGTTAACATGGTGGATTGCATTCATTGATTTCTGATACTGAACCAACCTTGCATTCCTGTGATAAATCTTACTTGGTTGTGGTGTATACTGTTGGATTCCACTTACTAATATTTGTTGAGGATTTTAATGTATATTAGTCTATAGTCTTGTATTTTTCTGGTTTTGGTATCAGGGTAATGGTGGTCTCATAAAATAAACTTGAATGTGTTCTGTTTTCTGGAAGAGATTTTTTAGAATTGGTGTTCTTAAATGTTTAGTAGAATATGCCAGTGATAACCATTTGAGCCAGAAGAATTATTTTTTGGAAGGTTCTTGCCTGTGTAAATCAATTTCTTTCATAGAGATAGACTTTCAGATTATTTACTTAATCTTCAATGAATTTGTCAGTTTGTGGTTTTCAAGGAATTGGTTCATTTCACTCAAAAATGTCAAATTTGTGTTTGCAAAGTTGCTCATAATATACCCTTAGTTTTTTAAAGTCTTTGTGGTATGTGTAATGATGCCCTATCATTCCTGACGTTGATAATTTGGGGAGTTTTTGGTTAGTTTTGCTAGAGGTTTATAAAACTGTGTTGACTTTCTTAAAGAGCTCCATTTGATTTTATTGATTTTCTCTATTTTTTTTGTTTTCTATTTTATTGATTTCATTGGTTTCTGCTCTTTTGATTCTTTGGTACTCTGTTACCCACTTAGGACTTATTTATATCCAAAAAAGATTTTCGATTTCTGTATGAGTTTATTCACTGACTGACTCAAAGAACATATTAAAAAGTCATGTCTTCTAAATTTGTGCATGTGTTTTTTAGTCTGGCTTATCGCAGTATAATTTGCAGTAAATAAATTACAGTAAAATTTACCTTTTGTAGTTTATAGTCTGTGAGGTTTTTTTTAAATGTTAAGTAACCTTCCTTCCTCAGATTAATTCTGTTTTATGAGTCAGTATAATGGCTTTAGCATCACTGTTTTTAAGGAATTTGTGGTGGATTCTTATTGTTTTTATTTTCTTTTTGAGATGTGAACTATCCTGATCAATACTAGTCTATAACTTTTAGGGGAGGTTTATTGTTAAGTTAGAAAGAGAAAGAGAGAGAGCAAGTGTGTGTATGTGGTGGGCGGTAGGTGACGATCTTTGACTTTCATTTTTAACAAGAATTTTAAAAATTCAGTTACAACTAGAGAAGTTTCTTCCAGATTTTATTCAGTTGTCCTTCATTCCCTTTGGAAATAGTGGACCTGACCCAGTTCTTTTTTGAGAATACATTTCATAGAACAGTGTGTTAAAATATTTTTGTTCTTTCAGTCAAGTACAGTGTAAGAACTGGCAGGCATCCATAACTTCTATTCTTTAACATGCACATAATTCTATTCCTTGGTTAAGATATTGACTCCATTATTATACTTACTTTTTCTGGTATAGCAAGGTTTGAACTGAGGAACATAGCTACTTCATACATAATAAATTATTTGTCTCTACAAACATTTTTACCTTGATTTTGTTAGTCACATGACTTTCTAACAGTGATCTTTGAAGTATATAGTGGAATGGTAAAAGTATGGTAAAAGAATACCATAAATATTGGAAATTAAATATGTTTGGGTTTTTTGGAGTTTTTTATTTTAGAGAAAGAGAGCGTGAGTGGGCAGGGGGGAGAGAGAATCTTAAGCAGGCCCCACACTTATCACAGAACCCAATGCAGGACTCAATCCCACGACCCTGGGATCATGACCCAAACTAAAATCAAGAGTAGGACGGTAGGGGCACCTGGGTGTCTCAGTCAGTTGGGCATCTGACTTCAGCTCAGGTCATGATCTTACAGTTAGTGCCCATATCGGGCTCTGTGCTGACAGCTCAGAGCCTGGAGCTTGTTGTGGATTCTGTGTCTCCCTCTCTCTCTGTCCCTCCCCTGCTCACGCTCTCTCTCTCTCTCTCTGTCTCTCTCTCTCTCTCAAAATAAGTAAACATTAAAAGAAAAAGAGTGGGACCCTCAACCAACTGAGTCACCCAGGTGCCCCAGAAATTAAATTTATTGAATGAAATTTAGATTTTATAAAATTCAGGATGACTTTGTTACTATATCAGGATCATTTTTTAATAAAAAAGTTGTTTGAGCTACCTTTACTTATTTGATTTAATATCCCATGTGGGTCTTAATAAGTTGACATTTGGTTTGAAAAGAAATTTTGGCCAAGTTGTGGCTGTAAGATAAAACATATATTAGATTAACTCTTAATGATTATACCCTGAAAGGATTGTAGAAACTAACATTGAGAGCCATTTATAATGCATAACATAAGATGCATAACATTAGATGTCCGTTGAAATGTTCTAGATGTTTAAAGTACAGCGCCATTTTTTCCCTATATATGATAAGAAAAAAAAAGCTATAACTTGGGGGGAATAGAATGGAAAAGAGAGAAAAGGGATGGGGAGAGCTGAGGCGGCTGAGGTATATTAGTTTCAAGGGGCTGCTATCATATAACAAAGTAGTACAAGCTGGATGGCTTCAAACAAAAGAAATTGATTCTCTCATGGTTCTTGTTGGTTTGAAGTTCTAAAATCAAAATGTCGGCATGGTTGTGCTCTCTCTGAAGGCTCTAGGTGAGGATCCTTCCTTGCTTCTTGCTGCTTCTAGTAGTTGTCCTCAGTCCTTATGTTGTAGATCTGTCACTCCAGTCTCAACCTCTGTTGTCATGTGGCATTCTCCCTGTGTATATCTCTGTCCACATTTCCTTCTTCTTAAAGGACACCCGTCATATTGGATTTAGGTTGAGGGCCCGTTTACAGATATAGGATGGATATAAACTGGGGGGGAGGGGACGCTATTCAACCCAGTTCAAAGGGTTCTAAATTCAATTTAAATTTTGAGATAAGCCAACACACTAGATTTATCTGCCTTATACAAAGCAAACAGGTAAGATACATTTTACGTAAAAATTTTTTATTTGCAATTATATTCACTTACATGCTTTCCCATTGTGTAGGCCCACGCCTAGGTATCTAGCATTTTCCCTTCATGTGATAGAAATTACATTAAAGGAATATTTTGTTATGAAACCTCTGTTTATATAGATGTGGAGCCAGAAGACTTTCCACATTACCTCTTAATAGCTCAATATTTATAGAACCAAGCTAGACTTTTTTTTTGAACGCTTTAACTGCTATTAGAATAATAATTTGGGGGTGCCTGGGCGGCTCAGTCAGTGAGGCATCTGACTTCAGCTCAGGAGGTCATGATCTCACAGTACATGAGTTTGTCAGCTCAGAGGGTCATGATCTCACAGTCCAGGAGTTCGAGCCCTGCATCAGGCTCTGTGCTGACAGCTCAGAGCCTAAAGCCTGCTTCAGATTCTGTGTCTCCCTCTCTCTCTGCCCCTCCCCTGCTCATGGTCTCTCTCTCTCTCTGTCTCTGTCTCTGTCTCTATCTCCAAAATAAATTAAAAAACATTTTAAAAAATTTAAAAAAAGAATAATACTTTTATTCTTTTTATTTTTATACCCACGACATCTAACAGCTCCTGGTGCTGATTTATTGAATGAATAATGCATTAATGAAAGAATGGGGGGTGTGTTTGTGTGTGTGTGCCTGTCTGTCTCTCTGTCTGTCTCTGTCTATGTTGAAGGGTTGTCAGCAAAGGCATGATAGAATCAATTTTTATTTAGCAAACATATTTCCCTCTATCCTTTTTAAAACCCAACTGGTGGCATCCTTGACACACTGGTCTGAATTTCGTTGTTATTACTTTTAGTATATCATTTCATATTGGTATACAGATGCTATGATTCATAATATTCCTTTGCATAGATATATAATAATTTACGCTCCCTTTTTAATTTTAATTGTGAAAGATACAGAACATGAAATTTACCATCTTAACCATTTTTAAGTATATACTTTGGCATTGTTAAGTATATTCACATTATTGTGTAGTCAATCTCCAGAACTTTTTTATCTTGCAAAACTGAAACTCTACTATTGAACAACACCATTCCATTTCCCCCTCCTGGAAACCATCATTTTTTTCAATTTCTATGAATTTGAGTTAGTCTCTCTTTTGAATTGTTATCCTCTTTGCTCTTACAAACAAGGCTGCAGTAACTAGCTTTGCATATGTGTCATTCTGCACATAAATAAGTATATCTGCAAGATGAATTCCTAGAAGTAGAATTTCTGGGTAAAAAGATTTTTGCATTTCTCAGTTTTGATATATATTGCCAAATTGACTTCCCAAACTGTTGTACCAATTCAGACTCCCCACAGCAATGTACGATAGAGCAGCTGTTTAAATGTGTTTCAGTAGTTAGCATGTCAGCTGAGCTGAATTGGGAACTTGGGAAAGGAAAGGCCGCTCGGTAAGAAAGTTGGTGCTACTGCATTTTTCAAGGGGCTGGGCTCTCTCCCAGTATTCTGTCTCTATTCTTTAAGGATTATTTGATGTACTTTAGTGTAGTTTTATCCTGCATTCACTTAAAAAATTTTAAATAAAAAATTTTCCCACATAGTATATAGGCTATTTGAGTGTTGGTAATAAAATAGATTTGAATCTGATAGAATGATTAGAATACCTCACTTTGCAAGGAGGTCCTACAACTTAATACTATATGTTTAGCTCGGCTGAAAATTTCCTTAATACAAAATTCGAAGGTCTTTAAAATCAATGAATAGATGGGTTTTAACAGAAAGGAAAATCAACAGACTGCTTTTCTGAAATGCATTCTTTTTAAAAATTTTTTTTATTTTGTGTGAGAGAGAGAATGAGCGGCAGAGGGGCAGAGAGACAAGAGTCAGAGAGAGACAGAGAGAGACAGAGAATCCCAAGCAGGCTGTGTGCTGTGCTGTCGATGCAGGCCTCGATCCCACGATCCTAGGATCTGAGCCAAAATCAAGAGTTGGCCACTTAGCCAACCAAGCCACCCATGTGCCCCTCAGACGAACTCTTATGAGGAGCTCTACTATGTTGGGGTGACAATGAAGGGTGACTGGAGAAGGAAGAAGGCTGGGAGAGGCAGAGCCAGTGGGCTCCACATCTCCTCAAGCCTAGTTCATCCAGAATTATTACACACGGGTGGCTTGAGTTCTTTACTTTTAGCAGTGTGTGAGGTTAGTGAGTACTAATGTGTAACCAGCCTCTCATAATTCATGTCAGACGTTTGAGGAGCCCTAGAAGCTTTGTCTCGTAGAATCCTGATATGTGAAACTGATGCTCAATTATATTATTTCTCTGAAGTAAATTTACTGTAAAATGAGGCATATTAAAGGAGTTTCCTGCATGGAGATACCACTGTTTTCCTCAGAGTGTATGTATAGGTTTTAGTACAATGACTTTTCATCTGGAGATTTTAAACATTAGTTTTCTTATATTCAAATGAAACTATTTGCATATATTTGTGATGTTTTCACATTTTATTATAAAGTAGAAATACACTTTATTATGCAGTATATTTGAAGGGTTCTGGAGACCTTCTCCCAATCATGATCAACATCAGTGGTTTGGAATTCATTCCCTCAGACTTTTTTCAACGTATAAAATAATATTTAAATTTTATTCCTTCTTTAAAAAGGTGGAATCATGCTATATATACTGTTTTGTGATTTGCTTTACTTGATAACAGGTCCTTTCTGGGTTAGTGCATAGAGATACATTCTGGTCTTTAAGTGGACTTATACTCTTCTATTATATCATAATTTTGTTATCTGTTCCCCTGTTGGTAAACATTGGAGTTCCAATAAGTATCCCTTATGCATGTATCTTTACCTATTTGGACAAATGTTTCTGCAGGATAAATTCTAAGAAGTAGAACTTACATATCAAAGGATGACCATTTTACATCTTAATGGGTATTTTGGTGCTCTATAAAATGTTACATCAATATATCAACATCCTGATATTTATAGGAAATAAACTTAGCTCAGACTTTAAGAAGTTTTAGCGAGGTGATGTGTCATCATTGATGTATACCAGTTGTTCTAATATAAGGTTTCTAGTAATGTAAAACCTTTAAAGTGACAGCTTTTTTATTCTTACAGTGATGGAATGGGGGGATGATATTAAAGCGGTTTCCAAAGATGAAGCAGTAATGTTGGTGAATCATCAGGCAACAGGAGATGTATGCACTCTGATGATGTGCCTCCAAGACAAAGGACTGGTAAGCCATCCTGAACGCAGAGGTGGACGGGAGAAGGGGGAGGTTAACAAAGAATCAATTCAAGTATCTTACTGGGGTTTGGAACATAAACTTTAATATGTATACTTTTTCTGAAAATTGAGAAAATTTTAAAAAGAAAAATATATACAATTCTAAGTAATTCTGACTATAATTAGAATTCTAATCTATAATTCAAAATATTATTCGAACTCCAGGACAGGAATTTGGAGACTTTCAAAAAAGTAGCTGGAAAATAATGTGAATGAGCTGTTTTTTTAAAAAAATAATTGAAGTAAAAGCAGAGTTAATATGGTTCAAATCGGGGACTGTCTTGAGGTGAAGTGGTGGATCACTGGTTTGAGAAATACACAAAAAGCAGTAGTGTTTAAGAGAGAGGTCAGTGAATTAGATGATCTCGGGGATCTTTAGCCAGAAGGAAAAAAGGTAAATATTTTGGATTTCCTTTACAAAGGAAATTGAACAGAAAGATACTACACCCATTTCATTAAGTGTTACTAGGCTGTGTGTGAACTGTTGGTTTTACGTGACTTATATTAATAAGTCAAGATAAAATATATCCATCAACTGGGTGGGTTTAAAATAAATTCAGTCTTTAGCATTAAAAGAATTATCTATCACCTTAGAAGTTGAAGAGGTTGTGTTACTAGAAAACCAAATAAATGGAAAGTGTATAAATTAATGGAGTTAATATTTATCCTAATAGTAAAGAAACAAATCAAAGAAGTTTATTAAGTGCTTCATATTCATAATCAGTGACTGCAAGGATAGAACACCATCCTGTAAGACACTATCCTCGTAAAGGAGCGAACAGTCCAGCAGAGGAAAGCGTAGCGAAGTGAAGAGTATTCAGTAGAGAGGGTGCTCCCCATGATAGGTATAGAAGACTTTGTAGAGGGGCAAGGACATAAGCGTGGCCTAGTTAGAGTGGTGAAGCAGGGGCCTTCTTCCTTAGTGAAATACTCTTGGCCAGAACACCAAGGCAAGGATAAGCCTGGGTGTTTAGGTCCTAGAGATTTTGACTCAGTAGGTCAAGGAGGGGTCATAAAATGAGGTGAGAATAAAGGAAAATATGTTTGATTACTGCAGAATCTTTTCTTGTTTATCTGAAAAGCAGAAGCATAATCTCGAATGTGGAATAAATTCAATCCTTTCTTGAACTGTTAAAAGAATGTCGCTGTATAAATATATTTGCATTTATAATAATATTACTTGTGATATTAAAATTTTGTAAAAACTAGATTATTTGGTCTTGTATGAAAGAGAATCCCCAATTAACAGACATTTTTAATCTTATTGATAGGATCATTACACTCACAGTGATTATTCTGAAGGCTTACAGTGTCCTTGATTGGTTTTTGAATTTCAAAGAATGATTACAGTGGTCAGTATAAATACGCCTAACTTTAGTGCTCTAACCCCAGTTTGGCATGGATGATAACTGTATTAACTAGAATATTAGATAACCTGAAATTCACCAATTGTGTGAACAAAAGAAAATTTGGTTTGTTTGTTTCCTTTTATAAAAAGATTTCTGTTAGTTTGTCTTAGATTCATTTTTCTGTCCAGATTATGATCTGATATTAGTGAGTAGATATTAGTACAATCTTGAGGAATTTATTTTTATCTTCTTTCATAAAGGGTAATAGAGAAATATAAAGCTGGAAGCATTATAATTTCTCCCTCCTGCGCCTATCAAGTATAAGGCAATATTAATTTTCATTTACCAGTAAGAATGTTTGCTTGACTTATTGAATATTCCGTGGGTATATTCAAAGAAAGAAGGCTAATGCTAAATTGTGGCCCAATTTTAAAAAATATTAGTTTAATTGTGATGTGAGTGTAAACAGCTTTTAGAATTCAGGAATCTTCTTGTAACACCCATTAGTGTTACTCAGCGGGAGTCCTGTTGGCATTTTGGTAGGACTGTTGTGTTGTGTTCTGAACTGTCCTGGCTATTGCTGGATGTTTTCCATACCTGGCTACCACCCACTAAGTGCCGGTAGCATGTGCTAGTCAATGTGACAGCCAAAATTGGCCTTAGAAATTTCTAAAAGGGAGAACCATTGACTTTACTATAATTTCAGAAGGATATAAAGAACGGAGTCCTTCATGTAAGCCTCTCTAGATCTTTTGATATGTAGAAAATCTGTGCTTCCAGATAAAGAATAATTGATATGGGCCAATTTTGTTTCTTGAAGATACCTAAGAAATTTCTCAGTGACAGGCCTATGAAACGTTGACAAGAGTTGCTTCAGGCAGCTGGTATTTACTGAGCTTCTTTTGAGGAATATGAAACAAAGGATTAATTGTATTTTCTAAATGTGCTGGTACCTTTTAAATAAGTATCTGTGACTTGAGGCATGTTCTTTTATGGCAATTGATGATAAAACTAAAAACTTTTTTTATTTGTCAAAAGAACTTTATTAGACATGTAATAAACATTTACTGACTTGTAACATTTCCCCTAAAATAAGTTAGGACTTGGGGCACCCGGGTGGCTCAGTTGGTTGGGAGTCTGAGTCTTGATTTTGGCTCAGGTCATGATCTCACGGTTAGTGAGTTCAAGCCCTGCGTCAGGCTCTGCGCTGATGCTGCGGAACCTGCTTGGGATTCTCTCTCTGCCCCTCCCCCACTTGTGTGTGCATGCACTCTCTCTCTCTCAAATAAATAAACTTTAAAAAATAAATAAAATAAGTTAGGACAGAATTATCCATACAAATCTTAGAAGATAGCTTGGCTATCTTATTGAACTGATTTGTTTTAGGTGACCTTCTAACTGAAGAGGCAAATCCACTGTAAGTACAAGGTTAAGTTATATACATTAAATACATTAAAGCTAGAACAAGTAAAGCTTGTTCCTTTAGTGTTGGTATTTTAAACCCAGAAATTAATAAATTGCCACTAAACTTCATACTGTGTATAAAGCTCAAGTATTTTATAGGTTGAAGTCACTTGCTTTCTGTTTTGTTCCTTGGGGCACTTTTCAACAGATTCCATTTAGTTCAGATTTCAGTTAATTTAAACAAGTAGTCATCATTACAAAACAAGACTGAAAAGTGAGATGTTGGTGATCATTTTATTCTGTATTAGTTGACTTGGGGAATCAGTACTTCACTGGGCATGTATCTTTATTTTGTAAAGTGATTTAACATAGTAATGTGAATGAAGTATGAGTTGTGTAACTGACCTATTTAGTGATGCTGAAAAATTATGCTGGAAGCTTTAATGTTACATTCTTTGTCAGCTTTTTTAGTGTTTTTGTAAAAGCAGCAATGGTATTGATGCTTATTTTTTTCCTAATATTTAAGTTCATATAATTTGGTGTTTAGAGGTGAAGTTTACATATGTTATTCCCATAGAAACCAAAGTAGAGCTCTGTTGCACTCTTGATTGAGGTTGTAGCTTTTAATTAATTCCTTTAAGGATTATAACCAGGAATGCTATTTCCTCAGCAGGGAAGAACAATTAACCAGTTTATTAATTAGACCCCTGTTTATAGTTACTTATAATTTTGAAATTTGTTTGAAATAAAGTCTTACGCTCTTAATATGAATATTAATTCTTATCGGCAAGGGATACTATTTCTGTGTTTAAGAACTGAGGTGCTGTAAATTTTTTTAATTTATTCATTTATTTTAAGAGAGAGAGAGAGAGAGAGAGAGAGAAAGCAAGTGAGCATGGGGAAGGGGCAGAGAGAGAGAGAATCCCAAGCAGGCTCCACTGTGTGGAACCCCACACAGGGCTTGAGCCCACGAACTACAAGGTCTTGACCTGTGCCGAAAACAAGATTAGGATGTTCAAATGACTGAGCCACCCAGGGGCCCCAGTTCTGTAAATATGTTTTTGCTGGGGAAGAAGATAGCCTTGCATAAAGTAACAAATATTCTTCTTAATGTAATAGAATGTTAAATCATTCTATTAAATGAAATTTTAAATGTTCGTGTATTTTGGACATTTTTGTACTTTTATAAAATTTTATAATTTTACATTTATATGTAAAATACATTTATATATTTATAATTTATAACTTTTAATATTTTAGCTATTAAAGCCCCATTTTATTTTATTTTATTATTTTTTTAATAGAAATTTATTGTAAAATTGGTTTCCATACTAAAGTCCCATTTTATAAAGCTTTAGTGCTTATTAAACTTACTGCCCTCATTTGGTAACATTAGCCATTTTATTGTTTCCAAATAATTTTACAAGTTCTATAAGAATTACCAGAGACTTTGCTTAGGGAGAGCAAATTTGGAATGGTTAAGTCCAAATTTAAGAAGTTAATTCAGGAATTCCTGGGTGGCTCAGTCAGTTGGACGACTGTCTTCAGCTTTGGTCATGATCTCATGGTCTGTGGGTTTGAGCTCCGTGTTGGGCTCTGTGCTGACAGCTCAGAGCCTAAAGCCTGCTTCAGATTCTGTGTCTCCCTCTCTCTCTTCTCCTCCCCTGCTTGTGTTCTATCAAAAATAAATAAACGTTAATAATAATAATAATAATAATAATAATAGAAAAGAAAAAAAAATTATTTGTTGCACAATAACATACTTGGGATTTCAGGACTTGGAATCAATACCAGTAATTGTTCATAGAGACTTTGTGCTTTAATTGTAGAAATAAACGCTAGATTTAAGATATTTAGGTTAATTAAGAGTGTGGTTGGATAATTATATTTAAAAATTAGAGACCTGGCTAGACTATAGCAGGTTGCTTCTGTTTAACGTATAATTATTTCTTGCTTTTATATATTTTAGGTTGTTGCTCAAATGATGTGGTTGATGGACCATATTTTTAAGTATACAAACTTTGGAATTGTTTCTCTGATTCATGGAGACTTCTTTATAAGACAGGTAAGTAATGAGTATTCTTTTTTAACAGTGATAACCTGATTAAACTGACAATTTATTATAAACATGGGAATAACAAGACCAATTATAATAGATAGAGCCAGTTACACTATCTTAGGGAGCTCTTCCTCCGAATCTTTGTTCTCTGAAACATTTATTTCAATCTGAATTTGAGTATGCTCAAGCAGTGAAATGGTGACATTGCAAATACTTTAATCTCTATCCTCCTCCTCCTATCTAAACAGTGCAATGCTTAGTAACGATTTATCAAGCACCCGCCACATTCCCAGCTCTTCTGCTTCTTAGCCATGTGAATCAGGCAACTTATTTAAATTTCCAGTTTCCTCATTTTTCAGATGAGAATAATAGGTACTCCCCTCACTGGATGGGTGTGGGGGTTAAATTAAGTATACACTCAGAACAGTGCCTGCCCCCTTCGTTGTCATTTTCATCACAATTACCCCTATCGTCATCTGTATTTTCACTATTACTTTTATTTACAAGTCATTGTTCTATGATATAGAAGGTATCTAAATTACCAGTAGGTAGGTAGGGTAGGTAGGTAGGTAGGTAGACAGGTAGGTAGATAGATAGATAGATAGATAGATAGATAGATAGATAGATAGATAAATAGGTAGATAAATAGGTAGATAAATATATATATTTTGGTGACTCGTAGTAGGAAAAGTGAATCCATCAGCTTTTTATGAATACGGAAAATATTTATTTATTTATTTTTTTGAATCCAGAAAAACTGTAGAGTAGAAGATGATATTTGGCACAAATGTAAAGAATGTATATGGGTTTGTTAGAGAAAGGTAGATTGAGAGTGGGTCTGAAGTATTAGGGATAGTTCACTGTATGAGAAAGAATCCTACCTTCTTATCCAGTCAGCACTACATGATAGTATCTCCCTGTGTGCTAAGGATCACACGCTTTATTTTCTCAAAAACTGAAATACGATATGCAGGAGTTTTTATGTATGGTAATGCTTCACTGTTCTGGTATTTATATATTTAGCAGCTTCAGCCTTGCACATAATAATTACTTAATGAATAACTGATGAATCTGATTAAGCCTCATATGAGAACCACAAATTCTGGAAACCTTCTGGAAACCACAAAGCTGGAAGTATGTAGAAAAACTTCTAAGCTCTGTGAATGAATGTAGGTGTGAGAAAACACATATACTTTACTCCAGACAATTTTATGTGCAGAACATTTTTGTTTTTCATATGCTGTGCAATTATCTGGTTTCTTTTGGAAACACTCTTGGTGCTTCTGAGCAGAGAGATGAATAAAAGCACACGCTGGAGCCTTTCTGCAATTTTCCCTCCTACCTCTGTCTTCCTCACTCTTCACCCATCAGCCACACTGGCCTTGGAACTGTTCTTTGAACATGCAGAGCTCCTTCCCATCTCAGGGCCTTTGTCCTGTTTGCTCTTGTCACCTAGAAGACTCTGCCTCTCCTCTCCACTTGACTGGGACCCTCACATCTCTAGCTCCTTGCTCCAGTTTCGCCTCCTTGGGGCTGCTGACCCTGACCTTGTCGACCTTCTCTATCCTCTTACTCTTTTTATTCCTAACACATCACCAACTGAGTTTACACTTTGTAGTTCTCTGTCATTTCCATTTGAGTCAGTTCCGTGAGGGTCTCTCATTACCTCTCTATCTCCAGTGTGTGGGACAGTACAGTGCCTGCTGAGCAGTAGGGGCTCTGTAAATAGTCACTGATCTGATGAATGAGTGAACTCTCAGGAGCAAGTAGAGCAGTGTTTTTCTTTTGGAGTGCTAACGTAATATAAGCGCTAATCACTTGATTTTACCACTGTGGTCAGAAGGGGAGGGAAGGAGGGGGACATCACTATACTTTAGAAACTGTTGTTTCTATTTAATTTTATGGCATCTTAATTTCCAGTGTGTATCTACTTATTCTATATGTATCTGCCTTCATAGGGAAAATCACATCGTGACCAGCAGCTGCTTCTTCTCAAAAAGCACCTAGAAAATAACTATAGGAGCAGAGATCGAAAGTGGATTGTTTTGTTTCCAGAAGGGGGCTTCCTCAGGAAGAGGCGAGAAACAAGTCAAGCATTTGCCAAGAAAAATAACTTGCCATTTCTTACACATGTCACTCTGCCAAGGATCGGGGCAACAAACATTATTTTGAGTGCACTTGTAGCACGACAGGAAAATGGAAGTCCATCAGAAGGAGATGCTAAAGAATTAGGTATGATGGTTTTTAGCATTTTTTTTCTTTTGTTGGAACTCAGGGATTATCTGGAGTTCCAGAAGATAACATTATTGTTCTTTTTTATAATTTTTATCAAATAGAAATAATACTCAAGGAGAAGATGAAAATTTAATGTTTTAATGTTTCTATTTACAGAGTTCATGCTTATAATCATTTATTCACATAACCCAGAAATGCATAAAGTCAAAGGTGTCTTTCCTTACACTGCTTACCCATGCTTCTAGTCATTCCCACTTCTGCAGTAAACATTCATATAAATATCTTTACATATTTGTGGAAGTCTGTAGTATAGATTCCTAGAATGGAATTGCTAGGGCAAAGGTACAGGAATAGAAATGACTGATTTGAAAACCTAATGATAGATACACAAATGGAAATAGTAATAATGTATATTTCGTTCATTTATCAAATGTAGAAAGTTTTGAGGGTTTGTTTTTAAGAGTATGAACTTAATGCAGTTTCACAATGTTTATGAAGAGCCTTCAAATGACTCCCATCATTCCACTACAAATAATACTTATCAAAAGGAAATAATCTGAAATACCGGCAAAAGGGTTTATCCCAGCATTATTTTTATATATTTATTTTTAATTTTTAATTTTTTCTCAGCATTATTTTTAATAGCAAAAAATTGGAAATAGAGGGGAGAACAGAGAAGTAATATCAAATATCCAACCAACACAATATAACCACACGGCCATTACAAATGATGTATACAGAGGGGTTTTATGGCTTTGGAAAAGGCTCATGCTGTATCATGTTAATGGAGTGCGAGGGACATACAACTCTAGTGAAACTGTTATGAGCTCAAATGTGTCAAATGTAGGAGATGAGCTCAAGGAGAGATTCCAGATGTTATCAGTGATTGCTTCTCAGAGCTATAACTTTATGGATGATTTTCCCCCATTTCTTAATACTTTTCTGAAATTAAAATTTTAAGGTTTATTTATTTTTGAGAGAGAGACAGAGAGAGCAGGGGAGGGGCAGAGAGAGAGTGGGACAGAGGATCTGAAGCTGGTTCCGTGCTGATGGTGGAGAGTCCAACTCAGGAACCCTGAGATCATGATCTGAGCCGAAGTCTGACGCTCACCCGACTGAGCCACCCAGGCACCCCCTGAATTTTTTTTATAATGAGTATGTATTACTTTTATGGCCAGGAAAATGCAAACCATACTCAAAGATGCAACTGTCTTGGAGATAGCCTGGTGCATTGTGAAGGTTTGCAGAAGGTATTTGTGCCAGTAACACGAAGACTGTTTTGAACAAGTTTATCTGAGATACTGTGAAATTTGGTGACAAATGATAAATTAAAAAACTGAAAGAAACTCACCAGGCCTGTTTCCTCAGTAGTGTTTTACTGTTTAAAAAATATATTCTTCAGATAAAATAAAAATAGAAATGATTGACCCTCAGAAATATGTGTTTTTAAATGAGGGTTAGGACCAGACATAGAGATAATGCCTGTAAGATTGCACTGAGTTTTCCATTCATGTGTTTTTTTAAGCAGCTGCTTGGCAGTCAGCTCTCTTAATCTTTCATCATCTATTAAAAAGACAAATTGAAATAATCTTTTAATAGAAAAGGAAAGTTCAGAATAGCTTCAGACAGCCACTGTGGCAATGTCAGCCAAGCCAAGGCTTGAAGGCAAAGGTCTTCCAAATAGAATTAGTTGCACTAATAAAGACTGCTGTAGTTTTCTCCAGTCAATAATACCCTGTGGTGTCTAGATCTCAAAGGTAGGGGCAATTGTCATATTGATCACACAATAGTGAAGACATTTTTCTTTCTTTTGGAGAGAAACAATTTCTTTGTATAACCAAAGCAAAGTAGTTTATAATTTATCTTACCTTAGTTAAAATTTTTATTCTAGATGTTTAGGAAAAATAAGAAATTCTAGAAAGTTATATACCCTAAAACTAGTTTTACTTGTATTTTACCATTTTCTTCTCTATGTTTTGGTATTTTGTGTCTTATTTTCTTTAGTATTCATATTCACTCTTTAGTGTTTTGTTCCATATAAACACAAAACAGGCCTTTGTATCTGTTTTAATATGTGATCCATACACATATCAAAATTAAGTTGTGTCTGATTAAGGATTAGTATTTTTTTGTTTCTTGTGTGATTTAATATATATTAAACTGAACTCTGATGATTTTCCCAACCATTTTGTTATAAAACTTTTTAAGCATCCATAAAAGCTGAATGTTGTAGTTAATATCCACTAGCTGAGTGCTTGCTTCGGCAGCACGTATACCACTAGCTGGCCAAATAGATTCTATAATTAACATTTTGCTATATTTACTTTATCCTGTCTTTTTCTACCTTTCTATCCATCCATTAGTCCATCTTCTTTTTTTTAATGCACTCAAAGTAAGTTACAGACATCAGTATATACTTTACTCCTAATCATTTCAGCATGTACAATCATTGGTAACTTGTTAAAATGTGTTTCCTTACATAAATACTCTGTTCCTTTACCAATAGGTTACTTAAACATTATTATTATTTTACCTAATTTTTGTTTAAACCCTTTTTTTGATAGTTTATTTTTTGAAAAAGAGGGAGGGAGAGCATGAGCACAGAAGGGGCAGAAAAGAGAGGGAGAGAGAGAATCTCAGTCAGGCCCCATGCTCAGAGTGGAGCCCAACGTGGGCCTTGATCTCATGACCATGAGATTATAACCTGACCTGAAATCAAGAATTGGATTCTCGGGGCACCTGGGTGGCGCAGTCGGTTAAGCGTCCGACTTCAGCCAGGTCACGATCTCGCGGTCCGTGAGTTCGAGCCCCACGTCGGGCTCTGGGCTGATGGCTCAGAGCCTGGAGCCTGTTTCCGATTCTGTGTCTCCCTCTCCCTCTGCCCCTCCCCCGTTCATGCTCTGTCTCTCTCTGTCCCAAAAATAAATAAAAACGTCGAAAAAAAAATTTATAAAAAAGAATTGGATTCTCAACCAACGGAGCCACCCAGGCGCCCTTTCTTTTCTTTCTTTTCTTTTTTTTAAACCTATTTTTATGGGAATTTTTCCCCTTCAGAATATTATCAAAAAAAATTTTTTAACTCAAAGGTCAGCTTTTAGCTATTTGATATACACAAGTAAAATATCATTAATTATTACTGCACATTTAGTCTTATGTTTAAGTTTTATTTTTTTAGAGATCTCTTAAATACTTCAAACAAAGGACAGACTATCACACAAGTCTGGCTATCTGTACTCTCTGGGAAGATTCATCTCTCAATTCTTGCTCTAACTCCATGCTGGGAATAAAAGCAGCATGCAGAGGACCAACGTGAACAGAACTTTCTTACTGCCTCTCACAATAGCAGTTACCTGTTGTACCTACCAAAGGGTGGACAGTTTTATTGCTTTATTTGTATAGAACTCCTGCTAAAATGGGAGGAGTTTGTGTTGAATAAAAGCAGCAACTGACAATCGTGTGACACTAAAATGCTTAATTTGGGACCTTATTCCAGTATTTATTAATTTTTTTTTTTACTTTTTTTTTTTTTTTTTTACTTTTGTGGTGTGATACCTTAGCTTCTAACTTTTTGATAGGCCAGTTCTTATGACTGATAAAGTATAAATTAGACTTTGATAGTAATTGTATTGAATGCTTGAATGGTGCATGTCCAATAAATAATAGTGCTCTGTTATTTGTTAATTTATTTGAATTTCAGCCATTTTATAATATATTAGGAAATGCTTGGTTTCATCCTAAATGAAGATGATACACTAAATGATACATCCTTATATCATATAAAACAGTAACAACCAAAGTTCATCTGTTTTCTTAAAGCAAAAGATACATCAATATGCTTTATTTATACTATATTATTTGCTGTAAATAATGTAAAAATTGATCCAATTTTAAGTGGTTTTTTTTGTTTGTTTTTTTGTTTTTTTTTTTTTTTGCTTTGTCCTCAGAGAGCAAGTCAAAAGGCCTCCAGTGGATAATAGATACAACTATAGCTTATCCCAAAGCTGAACCCATAGATATTCAAACCTGGATCCTTGGATACAGGAAACCAACAGTCACACATGTACATTACAGGTAAGAGTTTTGTGTTAGTACTCAGCATATATCCAACTTAAAGTATTATCTCAAGCAGTGTTTTAAAATTAAATTTTTAATCAATAGTGAAAATAGTTGGCTCAAAATCATTCTTATGCTGAATTTTTAATATGAAAATATCATTTGAAGTAGTTATTTTCACTGAGTGATAAAAGTCTCTCAAAATGGTATTCTAGAGGCACTATGATTACTTGATGGCCTGACACTCTGAGCAAGGGTGATTAAGGGCAAACATCAAACATAAATATATACTCATTTGGGCAAAGTAGATTTGTATGAATAGAAATGAAATTTGTTTTTAAGTCATTAAATCACATAAGATTTTCCAAATGATTAAATTGAGAATTTAGCTGAAACTTATACTTTAAAATTTTTAGTATTTTAATATTTAACATTTTAACATGTTCATTTGCATAAACAACAGCAAAAACATTTATTGAATATTGCAGCTTCTTGAGATTTTTAAAAGTAGATTGCTTTTTAAAAAAGAGTATCATGTAAATGTGTGTAGGTATTTATATCAAAGCATGATGCTGATGAGGCTTGGATAGATTTGACCGCTTTATAAGCCATTTATCTTTACTGTATTTCCTGGCCAAAGATCTCACTCAACCCATGGCAGCTAAGTTACAAACTGAGCAGTTGGTCCACTGAAAGATCACAATTGCCACAAAAGCCCTCAATTCAAGCGGAAAACTACTCAAATTACATACTCACTGCAAGTAGATAGGTACATGTTTTCATATATATAAACCATCATAGTTTTACACATAGAAGTACAAATTTGGAATAATTTGAAACTAAAATTTTAAAACTTAAAATTAAATGTTACAATTTGCGTTTTTGGTGTGTAAGAGAGGACTATAAAATTACAGTTGAGTCCACTGTGTGACTTACGTTGCCAAATTATGAAGTTCATGTGTAAGATAAGAAGTAATTCTTGAGAACTGTACTGACTACATTTCACATGTGTTGTCCACTTTACTTATGGAGCACTTACTATATATAAGGCAGTGTGCCAGGCCCTGAAAGAATTTCTCCAGGAACGGTTTTATTTTCATATAGAAGAGGCTTATCTAGCCTTCACTAAACTTTTAAATTGTAATCTATAAATGAAGCTCAATTCTGATGCCCAAGCAAAAATACATGACTGTTGGGTGTATGTTCTGGACATGTGTAGATTGTATTTGAGTCAGATATATGTAGATCTTCCTAGCACATCATACCCAAAAGGAACTGAGACAAGGAAGAAAATATTAATTACAGAGGCATTCTATTATAGTTCACCCTGCTTTCTTTTTTAACCAATAAGTAGAAAACAATTTTATTTTATGGATTAAAAAATGAATGGAATAATAAGGGATCTTAGAAATTCAAGAAATGTCAATTTTTAGCAAAATTATTTTACCAGAAGTAAGTGCAAGGTCCTTAAATTCACTTGAAGCAGGAGTTCTTAACTGTGGTTCTCATGGATGAACCTGAGAATTTTTCTTTTTTGCCTTCAAAATCAGATGTTGTTTTAATTTTTTGTATTTATTTATTTTGAGAGAGAGAGACAGTTAGATCAGGTGGGGGGGGGGGCAGAGAGAGGGGGAGAGAGAGAATTCCAAGCAGGCTCCACACTGTCAGCACAGAGCCTGACGCAGGGCTCAAACTCGAACTGTGAGTTCATGACCTAAGCTGAAACCAAAATTCGGACACCCAACCAATTGAGTCACCCAGGCGCCCTAGATGTTGTTTTAATTAAAAAAATTTTTTGAGTATACTTGACAGACATACAGTGTTACATTAGCTTCCAGTATATACCATGGTGATCCAGCTTCTCTCTACATTATCCTCACCACAAGTGCAGCTACCATCTGACCTCAGAGAATTTTGAATTTTTCAACTCCTTCTCTATACAAAATGTTCTAGATGTATGCAGTTTTCTGCAGAGAAGCTTCACAGATTTCAATCTAGTCTCAATATAGATTAAGGGTTTAAAAAAAGATTAATGACCCCTGATTTAGAGATCAAAACCAAATAGTAAATAGAAGAGGTGGGATGGTTAGTTTGATACAGAAAAATACTTCTGTTGATAAAAGTGAAGCTTCTCAGAAGTATATTTGACTATAGAAATGTTATTACCGACATAGAAATAATAAAGAAAATTCTAAAATATTAGATTAGCAGAGATGAAATCATGATACAGAACCATATCCTGAAATAGTAATTACAATACACATCATGCCCAGTTATTTATTTATACACACGCACACACACACACACACACACACACGCACACCCTAGGAGTCTCGTGACAGGTAAAGAGATATACTGTTGGGTTTTTTTTTTTTTTTATGTTTATTTATATTTGAGACAGAGAGAGACAGTATGCGAGCTGGGGAGGGGCAGAGAGAAATGGAGACAAAATCTGGAGCAGGCTTTGAGCTATCTGCACATGACCACACTGTCAGCACAGAGCCAGACATGGGGCTAAAACTCACGAACTGTGAGATCATGACCTGAGCCAAAGTCAGATGCTTAACCAACCGAGCCACCCAGACACCCTGAGAGATACACTGTTCTTTACAGAAATTTAATAAAAAAAATTTATTGTCTAACCAGTGTTAGGAAAAGGGAAGGACTTAAGTTCAGATGGGAAAGAGAGGGGAAGTGAAAGGGGCAAGAAAGAGTGAGGTGTCTTGGCATCAGGATAGTTTTGAGATTTGCAAGAAGCTTGTGAGAAGGGATGTGGGCCATGTCTGTGGCAGCTGCCAGGGACAAATCTCTATCACCCACGGGTTGACTAGGTCTCCGCCTGTATTGTTCGAGGCCATCTGGACACCCTGGGAGATAGGGAAAGGAAGATTGGTTTTTTGTTTTGGTTGGGGTTTGGGGGGGGAGTTGTCCCCCCCCCGCCTCCAGTTTTCTCAATTCTAAAATAAACTGTTTATTGTTTATCATGGAGTTTTCCTGGCGGGAATAACACCATAGAAATTAAAATACATTTAAACAAACATGGTACTCCTTACTCATTTTTTTTCCTGTTCTCAGAAAGATTGGTTTTTGTTCCAACACTCCAGTTGTTTGGTTATATTTTTAAAGTTTTAAACAAGGATGAGATGTTTCCAGTTAGAATAAGAGACTTAAAATGCGACATTGGAAATCACGTATATACAAATGTGAATAATGTAAGTAACTGAGGTTAAATCTTTCTCTTTTACTGTGGGGTGGTTGGCAAGAAAAACTAACCAGCGCTGACTACTTAAAGCAGGGAACAGGTGCCTTGAGAGATGGAAAAGGTGCTCAGGAAACTGTATAGGCAGATTTTAAAATTATTAGTGAATGTACTTTTTCCCTGAAATTTAGCATAATTTTTCCAGAACTTTTCTATTAAGCCATATGTACAAGCCAATTTTGTTTCGTATCATTTAGAAAGTATTTATTTTCTTCCTACCTCCAGCTGACTTTTTCTTTTAATAAAGCACCACATCAGTCTTAGAGAATTTAATTGAAATGATTACTTGAGATTATGGTGTAGCTGGGCAAGTTGGTACCGTTGCTAGTTTTTTTCAGTGTGATCTAGGGTATACATGTGAGAGTCAAAAATAATTATTCCATTCTGCTCAGCATTTATCAGATGCCACTTAGAGTATTGAGTGTATTTTAACTGCTCTATTTTAAAAGAAATAATACGGCTGGTAGAAAGTTATGAAAATACCTAATACTGTATGTATAAATCCTACAACACGACTACCACTTAAAAGACCATTTTAGATCAAATCAAAGCAAATTTGGAGTTGGTAATAATTAAATGAAACATAATTCCAAGAGAAACTACCAGTTGAAAATATAAATAGGTTAAGGAAAACTTTAACCATCAGTAACCACTAAGTCTGTAATAAGTTTCTGTATTTATGAAGTACTTTTACCACATTTTAGGTATATTTCATGGAGGACAGCAACTGTCCTTTCCCGTGTGATACATCTGTGCCTCTGGGTGACTGGGGTAGTCTTAGAACACTGTAACATTCCTGACCATCAGAATTTACTTGTCATCATTGATTGTCATCACTTATTTAACATTAATCAGTAGTTGGGCCACTTATTATTTCTTTGATACATTTCTTTTCTTGGAAATTATTATCAAGGCTTCCAGGTAAATTCTGTTGCCTCTTCTATACCTCATTGGAATATACAGGTGTAGGGAGATTTCTGAGCAAAAAAAGGCATTTTGGGGGTCGCATGGCTCGTTCAGTCAGAGGGGCACTTGACTGCATCTCGGGGTCATGAGTTTGAGCCCCACGTTGATTTAGAGATTACTTAAGTAAATAAAACTTTTTTTTTTAACGTTTATTTATTTTTGAGACAGAGAGAGACAGAGCATGAGCAGGGGAGGGGCAGAGAGAGAGGGAGACACAGAATCTGAAACAGGCTCCAGGCTCTGAGCGGTCAGCACAGAGCCCGATGCGGGGCTTGAACTCACTGACCGCGAGATCATGACCTGAGCCGAAGTCGGCCGCTTAACCAACTGAGCCACCCAGGCACCCCAAAACTTTTTTTTAAAAAGGCATTTTCTCCTTCAGAGTGATTCCAGTCATAATGTATTAGTAAAACCAAATACTTAGAAAACATTTAGTTTTTATTTAAATAAGAAAAGACTATCTAGATTACCAGAATGTACGGCAGAACGTTCTTCTAGGTTTTAAGTTTCTGTATTGATGCTTAGGAAAAAGCATAAGAGTGCAATAGCTTATTTTAAATGTTCTGAAATAAACTATTTTTTTCCCAAGAGCAGTTTTCTACATTGTCCATTCACTTCTTCTTGGGTTTATATGTAAACTTTTAGGATTTCTGGAAGAGACAAACCCTAAACATGTATGTTACTATATGTTATAAAAGACTTTCCTAAAATACCACATAAATGAGAAAGTAAAAATTTGTGACATGGTTATATGTTAGATCCCATCTTACAAATAGTGTTGTTATCTGTCAAAAGTCAAACTTTTAAGGCAAATGTTTGGAGCTAATTCCTTAGAAAATTTGCAGTAAGTGGTAACTAATTACCCAGACCATTTTGCTAATTAAACCCAATGCACACGTAGCTCCTCAGGCAAACCATCGTAGGACCTTACTGGCTAGAGGTTGCCCCAGCTTCAGTGACTGCATTGTTTAAGCACCAAATGATATACTGATTAAAAAGTTTTTTAAAAACCATAAAGCACCTTACAAATGCAAAGTGCCATTATTAAGGTATATAATGTGTATGGATTATTGTCAAATCCAGTGTTAGTAAATTAGTGTTCCTTCCCCATCTAAGCCACTTATTATTTTAAGAGAAAAGAGGTCCTTTCTTATTCTTTACTTTCCAATATTATGTATTATTTAACCAGGGGAATATTTTTTATTAGTATGCATACAACCACATTATTGATCTTTTTCAAAAGTAATGCTTGTTTTAAAAAAGGAACTAAGGCTTAATTATGAGAAACATTTGAGGGAACATTTTCTCCTCCCACTTTCCCTTTTATGTTATTACTGTCACACTGGAAGACAGCTTATTCCTATTAAAGAAGTAATTGGCACAGTGTGCTGCCGTTAAGAACTTAATAGGAAAATTAAACATGATTAGATTTTAACTACAGGGATAGAATGTTATAAGGATAAAAGCAAAAGTAATCTATATCCTTAATATAAATGTCTTCACTCCAAAAATAAGACATTGAGTTAGAGAAAATGATCCTCTTGTGCAGAAGTAGTTTATATTTTTATTTTAAAAATTTTAAAAGGTGTTGCTTTCACGTCTTATTTGATTGGAATTTTGGTTACTTTGGAGAAGACATCCATTTAAGGACTTTGAGCAGGAACTTACTTTCGGTTTTGGAGGGAGGGAATTCATTCAGAAAATGATTATTTGACTAATTAATATTTTTTAAGAAAATATGTTCACTAGGGGTGCCTGGCTGGTTCAGTCAGTAGAGCCTGCAACTCTTGATCTCAGGGCTGTGAGTTCAAGCTCCACACTGTGTGTAAAGATTACTTAAAAACAAAATCTTGCCATTATTTCCCTTTCCAGTTCCATACCCCTTCTTTCCCACTATCAAAGCCACTACCGTAATTTGTGTGTAACCTTCCTGTTCTAATGTTATTACACAGAGACATTTATAACATATAATGTTCTGTATGTTATTAAAAATGTATACAATCATATGTAGTTTATCATTTTACAACATGTATTTTTTCCACTCTGTATTATTTCCTAGATCTTTTTGTTTTTACACTTATGGTTCCCTTTCATTTATTTGAACTGTTAACACGCTATTCTGTTCCCATGATATGATTGTCACACATCATCTATTCATTCTCCTACTGTTGGATACTTGTTTCTTCAGTATTTTTGCTACTATAATAAACAATGTTGAATGAACATTTTTATACCTCTTTCACTAAGCATGTACTTGTGAGAGTTAAAGTAGGGTGTGTCTCCACCCAGCGGTAGAAGTGCCAGATCGTAGGGTATGCACATTTTTACCTTTATTGGGTAGAGCCAAATAGCTCTCAAAGTGGTGACATCAGATTACAATCTCATTAGCAGTATAGAGATCACCTCTTCCAGTATATATGTCAAAGTCATCACCTTTAACTTTTTCAAATGTGATACACTTGAAATGTTATATATTATTTAGCCCTCAGGTTTCATACGTATGAGGTAAGTGTTATAATCCTGCAATCTGATAGTACAATCCACTGCCATGAAACAAAGATTAGGGTGAAGCTAGCATCTTTATCTAAGCATTCAATCGCTGTTAGAAATCTTACTGGTTTGCTCATGGCTGTCTGTCTGTCACATCTAGAACTGAACGCCCGTGAGAGCAGATACTTCATCTGTCTTGTTTCATAATTCTCAGAGCAATGCTGGCATACAGTAGAAATGCAATACTTATGAATGTACGAAGGCTAAAGTTTATGCTGTCTAGACATGCACTGTCCAGTTATAGCAGCCACTAGCCACGTGTGACTGTTGAGCCCCTAAAATGTGGCTAGTCTGATTTGAGATGTTTTTTAAGTGTAAAATACACACTGAATTTCAACAACTAGGAGGAAAAAGGAATCTGAAATATCTCATTAATGATTTTTGTTGATGACATGTTGAAATGATAATATTTTAGATTGGGAGGGTTAAAGGAGTACATTTCTCTAATGCTGTTAGATGCCTTCTGTTATGTACTTTGTAAAACATTAAAATTATTTTCAGAAATAAAAGTTTGCAACTATGGGAAATATTTCACAGAGGGAAGATGCTGTTCCAGCATGCTCCCATAAAATTCCCTTTTTATATTTCCCTTTAATATTTGTTTTTATGTATGTTTTTAATGTAGCTGTGGCTGTAATAGGCATAAAAGTTATTTGTATGCTACTTTTTCCCATAGAGCATTTTAATGAACATTGTACCCATACTTCCTATGTACTAGGTGTTAAGATTATAAATTTTGTAAGTATTTTAAAATATTGTTATAAAGTCTTTACATTTTTAGTGCCTTTCCAAAATCCTACATAGTATATACATTTAATGACCCATTTCCCTATTAGTCATAGACTTGTCAGATTTTATTCTTGACTTTTAATAATGCCATGCTGAATATATTAGTACTTACATATAGCTCCCTCCACCCCATGTTTTAGATTCCTTTTATAGTAGATATTTTTAACCTGTTATTTCTGATGTTAGCTTGGAGAGTATTATTAAAGTTACATCTGAATGGGGAAAGTGATTGTCAGAGAGATGAGGGAAAAGTGTATGAGAAAAATTACCGACATATAAAAACAGTATATTATTTTGGTAATTTTATGCATAAACCTAATATATTTGTGATTCTGGTTTTCCTTTCTGTTTTTTTCCTTACTTCCTAAAACAACAAAATTTAAAAATCACAAGTTTTTATAAGTTTTAGAGGCTATAATTTCAGAAATAGTTTTTCTCTCTAAAACTTTTCTTATGGAAAATATCAAACCTATAAATTCAGCCCAGGTACCTATCCTACTCTTATGGGGAATGTTGTTTTCCCTATGCTATTTCCCAGAACCCGCTGGAATATTTTGAAGCAAGTCTCAAATATCCTATCATTTCATTTGTAAATATTTCATTACATATTCTCTAAAATATAAGAGTTCTTTTGTAAAAAAACATTACATAGTATCATACCTAAAAGTGTTAATAACAGTTCCTTAATACCATCAGATATCTAGACAATTGTCAATTTTTCTGAATTATCTCATAAGTGATTATATATATATATATATACATTTATTTATTTTAACGTTTATTTATTTTTGAGACAGAGAGAGACAGAGCATGAACAGGGGAGGGTCAGAGAGAGAGGGAGACACAGAATCTGAAACAGGCTCCGGGCTCTGAGCTGTCAGCACAGAGCCCGACACGGGGCTCGAACTCACAGACTGTGAGATCATGACCCGAGCTGAAGTCGGATGCTCAACCGACTGAGCCACCCAGGCGCCCCTCATAAGTGATTTTTTAAAAACAGTTTGGATTCAATTAGATTATAATTGGTCAATATATCTCTTATGTTTCTTTTTATTTACTGATTCCCCCTCTCTTTCTTTTTTCTTGTCCTTGTAGTTTATTTTTGAGGGTACCAGATTATTTGCCCTGCAGGCTGGCTACAATTTTTATTTTGCTGATTGTATCCTGTGTATTTCTCTGTCCCTTCTGTTTCCTGTTAATTGGGGGGTAGGGACTAAAACTTCATCAGATTGAAGTTTGAATTTGCTTGATAAGAAATGCTTCATAAATAGTGATACTTACTTCCATCAGGATGCATAAAATGTCTGATTGTCAGAAATGATTTTTGAATGCTTTTATTAGCTAAAAAACTTCAAAACAAATACATCCAATGCTTTCAGGAAAAAATGATACTTCCTCATTCCATCCCTTTAACCCCGTGATGTTAGGAACTTCATTTTAGAATTGGGGCCTCTTCTGGCATGTAACACATAACAAGTATCAATTTTGCCTAAAATACCCTCCTAGTGATCTTATATGAAGGTTCATAGCCTTATATTATTTCGTGAACCATTAAAAAGCGTTTTTCCCTGTGTCCCAAACTATAAAGGTGTTGGAAATGTTCTAAACTTAATTGAGCAATGAACTATATATCATCCACTGGGATGACTGGTAGTTGTTTTAGTCAGGGTTTCTTCAGGGAAATAGAACCAAGAGGATATACAGAGTGATCTGTAAGATGAGGTTCAATTTAGGAATTGGCTTTCATGATTGTGGAGGCAGAGCAGTCCCATAATCTGTTGTCTGCAAGCTGAAGAACCACCAAAGCAAGTGGAAAATTCTGTCTGAGTCCCGAGGTCTGCGAAAGGGAGGGCAGGAGAGGCTGATGGTGTAAGTACCTATCTGAGTCTGAAAGCCCAAAAAGCAGGACCACTAATGTCTCTAGGTCGGGAAAAGACAGCTAAGCTCAAGCAGAGAGAGCAGACTCACCCTTCTTCCACTTTGTTCTATTCAGACCTTCAACGGATTGTGTGATGCCCATCTGCATTGATGGGGGCATCAATCAAATCTTCTTTACTAAATCTACTGATTCAAATGTTAATCTCTTCTAGACACACCCAGAAATAATGTTTACCAGCTATCTGGGCATTCCTTATCCTGGTCAAGTTGACATGTAAAGTTAACCATCACAAAAGTCTACATAGAAAACCTAAGAGACTGAGTTGACCATCTATTTATAGAGTTCAGTAATCTTCATATAAAATCACTACAGAAAAATCATTGGTATCCCTTATCTTGGCAATAAATAGGAAATACAATTTTTTAAAAATATACTCTTCCCAGAGGCAAAACTATAAAGTACCTAGCAATAAAACTTAATGAAAAAATATATAATGTTTATTTTTCATGAAGAAAAAATATAAAACTTCATTGAAGAACATAAAATACCTGAATAAATGGAAAGAGAGACTGTGCTCATAGAGGGGAAGACTCAAAATTACAAAGATGTCAGTTCTCCCAAATTAATCAATAAATTTAACATAATTACAGTTACAAGAGGGTTTTTCTGGAAACTTGACAAGATTGTTCTAAAGTTCATTTGAGAGAGCAGAGATAACGGAACATAGCTAAGGTAGTTCAAAGACGAAAGAAACAGAGGAATACTTCCTACCAGATGTCAGGGTTTAATGTAATTATGAGGGCAGGGCCAGATCAATGGAAAGATTTAAAAATCCAGACTTATTTTGGAACTTCTATATGATTTAGTAAGTATCATTTATCAGAGGAACATGAACAGACTATTCAACAAATGAAGTGGTTTGAGACCATTGGTTTTATATCACATATAGTGACCTACCATAGAGTTGCTATTCAACTGTGGACAGACAACGCCTCTGGTGGGGAGGGATCTTTCTTCTCATTATAGTATTTGAAGTTTTTTTTTACAATGTGAATGTATTAATTCTTCAATTTAAAACCTAATCAAAAAAAGAAATTGCCTGTAGAATTTAGGATTTTGGTCTAATAGTCCTTTGCATAATTTCAACAAATGCATTTTCATCAGGTAGTTATAAGTATTTAATAACTTCACATGTAAAATAAATATCATTTGGGGCACTTGGGTGGCTCAGTCAGTTAAGCATCGGACTTCGGCTCAGGTCATGATCTCACAGTTTATGAGTTTGAGCCCTGCTTTGGCTTTTGTGTCTCTTTTTCTGTGTTTCCCCCGCTCACACTCTGTCTCTCCCTCTCTCTCTCAAAAATAAATAAACATTTAAGTAAGTTAAAACATATATATATAATTTAATAGATGCTAAATAGATTTTACCCCTTTAAATCCGTCATATTGAAATACTCAAATTGTATAGTCTAGATTTTCATATTCTAGTGCTTTATCCGTAATTTAAAAGTGAACTTTAAGAGGCTTAAATTTCTATAATATATTTTTGGTGTAAAAGTTGGAAGAAAGTAGGATAAAATTAATATGGTGAAAATCAGTCATTTAACAAAATGGGGACCAAATTCCAGGTCACCTTTTCCCAGTAACTGTAAGTCTAAAGTAGTTCACGCCTAAGTGGTACACACTTAGGTACTAGTGATGCACCCTTAGAGGTTTACCACCCTCTGCCCCAGTCCCCAAATTACCCATCTGGGAGTGAGGTGATAAGAGTGCCTCTTGAGCTAAAATTAGGCTTTCTTTATTCCTAGCAGAAGGAAATAGTGTCTTGTCTTTAGTTTTTCTTTTTCTTTTTTTTTTTTTTTTACATTTTTTCTTAATGTTTATTTATATTTGACAGAGAGACAGAGTGCGATCTGGGGAGGGGCAGAAAGAGGGGGAGACACAGAATCTGAAGCAGGCTCTAGGCTTCAGGCTTCAGAGAGCCTGACACGGGGCTCCAACTCACAAACTGTGAGATCATAACCTGAGATGAAGTCAGACGCTTAACCAACTGAGCCACCCAGGCACCCCTGTCTCTACTTTTTTTTTATGCTAGGGTTTTCTCTATCCTTGCTTAGAATTATTGTTCATTTCACCCCTACTTCTGCTGTGTCTAATAATTCTCTTCTTCTTCCTGTCTGCTTTTCTTCTCACCTCTTGTTTTCTGTTGCTTTGTCTCTGTATCCTAGCCTCTCCCTGGAAAAGCACGGACATTTTTGTCTTCAGTCACTGTTCAGAACTTCTAGTTGGAAAATGGAAAGTTACACATTAAATTCAATCTTCAAGTTTTTAGTTCTGCTTGGCTGTTTTTATTAATGTTCACCACCCACAAGTTCATTCTTTTCTGTACCCACAGGTTTCCCCTCCCCCCTTTCCTTTAAGAAAAGAAAACAATTTGGCAGCATTTAGGATGCCGGAGGCATTGGTCTTAATTGAATTTTGACTGAATTGTGGGTTGAATTCTGTATTTCTGTAATGAAGTTGAAATTTGAAAGAGGTGAACCATCATTTCAAGTGAGATAAAATCTTCATCCTCTACTTAGAAGATAGACTTAATTTCTTCGCAAATATTTATAAAAAGTTATACACGGAAGAAATTTTGTACTGTTGACATAGTCGAGATAAAAAACCAAAACCTATAAATCTAATTTACTAAGTTATTTTCAGTATGTGAATCTGGACATAATGTGATTTGGAGAACTAGGATGAGCTTTGGAAATGAAGAGCCCTCTCCCCACCTCCCTGGCCCAGTGGAGTTCGCCCTCTCCTTGTCACTTTTTGGTCTCTTCAGGATCAAGCACAGTGACTGCCACTGGTATTCAGAAACTATTTTTGTTTTCTAACAGTTAATTTAGTGTTGTTAGAAATATTATATTCCCAAAATAAAAAAAAATTCTTAGCATTTAATTTTTGATTGAATAATGGTTAAGCATAACTCTCACTGAAGATCACTATCTTTTAGTTACTTGAAGTCAGTTGAATCTGAGAAATGGCAGGGCTAGCTAGGTCTTTTTGTCTAACCACTCATTTAATGCAGGATCACACACACACACACACACACACACACACACACACACACACACAGTGACAAATTGCTTAAATATAGACTTCTCCAGGATCCTGTTTTTAGCTCTCTTTTGTCTGTGGAGGTTGAGTTCATAGTAGAGTAAATAGAAACAGCCCCTCTAGAGTCTTACTGCTAGTTCTCAGCCCTTCTACCAAGTTCCAGACCCTCATTTCACTCTCCCTACTGGGATAACAAGTTGTTGTTTCTGCAAGCCTGGTATTTCTAACACTGAACTCACTTTCCTTCACACAAACTTGTTTCTCCTGGATGTCTAAGTGGGATTTATGCTGATATCATTCTGCCCTCACCCAGAATGAAAATTTCGAATTTCTTTGACCCTTCTAGTTTTTAATTCTGCATCTCAAATTCAGCTACCAATTCCTATGAAGGAAACCTCTGCGATGTTTCTATTTTTTTTTTTAATCTAAATACCACAGACTAGTTCAAGCCTCATTACCTTTTACTTGGAGTGTATTTTCTTATTAAATATTTCCTTTATTGATATTGGTTCCATCTTAAGTCTGTTTTACTTATTTTACTGCTATGTTCCTCTTCCTACAGCATGATACCTTCTTTTTCCTTTTTCCTTTTTATTTGTGTTTTGTTATAAACATTAGTGGGATAATTGGCATGATTTGAATGAAGTTTGTAGATTTTAGATTAGATAATAATATTGTATCAGTGTTAATCTCCTGATTTTGATCATTCCATTATGGTTACGTAAGAGACTGCCCTTTTATTTAGAAAATACAGATGGAAGTATTTAGGGGACACTAATTTACTCTCTAAAGTTGAAAACTCATATGTATATGTGTCAGAAAGCTATATATAGAGAGAAAGAATGTTAACATAAAGCAAATGTGGGAAATACTGATATTTGGGGAATCTGAATGAAGCATATATGTGAATTCTTTGTACTATTTTTACAAATTTTTTTGTGAAATTATTTCAAGATTAAAAGTTTTAAAAAGTCAGGGCACCTGGGTGGCTCAGTCGGTTAAGCATCCAACTCTTGGTTTCGGCTCAGGTCATGATCTCACAGTTTATGAGATTAAGCCCTGCATTGGGCTCTGTGTTGACAGCGTGGAGCCTGCGTGGGATTCTCTCTCTCTCTCTCTCTCTCTCTCTCTGCCCCTCCCTCCCCTCTTTATTTCAAAATAAATAAACTTAAAAAAAGTTTTAAAAAGTCATTAGAGAGACAGGGAGAATTCTCTGTGCCTTCCCCTCAATTTTTCTGTGAACCTTAAACTGCTCTTAAAAAAAACAGCCTTAACAGTAAATTTTTAAGTTATTAGACTCATGGAAAGTGTAATAGTGTGATTCTCTTAAGCAAATATACCAGTGTCATGTTTTGCTTACTTGATAGTTCAGTTCACTCAGCAAGCATTTATTAAGCATCTTACTGTGTCTCAAAAGATACAACGTGAATAAAGATATAAATAAATTTGAGTTCTAAACAATGCCACTTCATTGTTTACACCCTCACGTGGCATATTGGTTTGCTATAGTTTTGATTATTACAAGGAGCAGGGCTCAAGGAGAAGGGGTCCCAGGCTGAATTTTTCCTGACTATGAAAGGAAGCAGTGGCCCATGTGCTATTTGCCTTCTCTCCTTCTACGTAAAGTTAAAGTCACTTGAAATTCTCTCCTATATGACCCTACATTTGCTGCCTTAGAGCCTTGGTTTATCCATGTATTAAAGTGGGTACAAGTTTATATCTGAGTTACTAAATTCTGTTTTCAGATAACTGAGGGGTTTTTTTTTTAACGTTGCTAGTGGATTCAGGGGGAAGCTATAAATATTACATTTTAGCATGTTGAGGGTGAAGGCTTGAGCAGCTTACCTCAGGACAGTGGCTCAAAGCAAAACTTCTGGAACTTGAATGCTGGGAGATACTCTGATATGTTCAATTTGGCAGTTGCCTGTTCTTGTCCATAAATCTGCTTTTGGTGACAAGCAGTTTCTGCATTTCTGAGTTATTCTTATCACACCCGTCCTGGTGGGTGTCACTTAACTACACCCGTGGTACTGATGACTGTCTACACATGGCACCTCATAAGTTTTATAGTGGCAGATTACTTTCATTTTAAGTCAGTTCAGCAAGCTCGAGTTCCCACAAAGGATCGGGCACTGATTTACGCACCAGGTATGCAACGATAAGGACAGCACAGTCTAATAGAGGCCATAGACACATGAGAAAATACATAGAACGTAAACTAATAAGCATAGTTACAAGGGACGGAGTTGGCACTGAGAAGGAATTATTAACTGTGTAGGAGAAGAGGAGGAAGAAGCTGAAGGGGAAGAGGACAAAGGGGAAGAGAGCCAAATCCTTCTTCCATAGTAGGAAGTCAGTGAATAAATTTGAAGTTGGATAATCTAGAAATAGTGGTAGGAAGTCAGTGAATAAATTTGAAGTTGGATAATCTAGAAATAGTGGTAGCAGCATGTTTATAAGCAAGATGGAGATAAATGGCAAAAGAAAAGTGAAAAGGGCTGTATCTGAGAAACAGGTATCTCAGTAGGGAAAAAATAGGCCTATTATTTTTCATGTGAACCTTGTAGTACTCTGACTCTTGAAAACTATATGCATATTGTTACTTTGTTAACAACTAAAAAAATTTTTTAAATCCTAATTACTTTTTTAGGCCAACTGAAGTGAGGCCATTTCCACGTATCCTATGCTATAAGTAGACAACACACCCCCTTCCTTTAAAGTCACACAGAAGTTCTTTAAATTCCTTATACAACATTGACCATATTCTGGCAGTAGAGTATTTGTTTACTTTTCCCTCTGCTAGATTATTAGGTTTTTGAAAGCAGGAACTGTGCATCTCAAAATCTTCCTCAGTGTTTATTAGCTCCCTTACTTGGAGTTGGCATAACTGAATCGAGGATTTAGCCATGTTGTTTGTTAGCTAGCTCCCACTTTGGGTTCTTGGTACCATGAAAATTCAAATGTTCTAACAAATATATAGAGGTGCCAGCTGCTAAGCATTATTTATATCTTTTTTTGCAAGTGTAATTTATCTAGTGCTCTTAAATCTGATTCAATGGATTTTGGTAGAATACTCTATTTAAGAGCACGTTCTGGGGGCGCTTGGGTGGCTTGGTTGGTCAAGCATCGCACTCTTGGTTTCAGCTCAGGTCATGATCTCATGGGTTTGTGAGTTCGAGCCCCACATTGGGCTCAGCACTGGGCATGGAGCCTGCTTGGGATTCTATTTCTCCCCCTCTGCCCTCTGCCCCAATTGTGTGCTCATTCTTTCCCTCAAAATAAATAAATAAACTTTTTTTTTAAGAGCACATTCTGGATTACTGATGATTAGAATTTTTGTTTCTTGAAAATTAGAAGCTAGTTTCTAATTTGGATAGCTACTGGTATTGGAAAGATTTATTTCTGTTATTTATTTCTTTATTTATTTCCCACAAGAACTCCTTTTATTTGATTCCAAGAGGACTGGTATTGAGTGCATTTGATACTTTGCCATATTAGGGGATTAGTTGTTTTAATATTTTAATCCCATGGTGATCAAACAGAGTAATAAAAGTAGATTGCTCTTGAGGGAGCATTTGGTCTGCCCTTCTGGCTGTCTCCTCAGGCCTAGAGAATGTCCAAGCTGTTCTAGGCAGATGGTAGGGAAGGTTTTCTGTTAAAACACAGCCCCATTTCCACACTCACCCCCACTTAAAGCAATATATACTTCCCCAGCGTCACCAAGTTCTTTCAAGAGTCCAGTTGGTAAATCCAAACTCCTCTGTTTAATTCAGCCATATTTTTAGTCACTTTTCTCCTTATAAGGTGGGGTTTTTAAAATTTTTTTAAATGTTTATTTTTTGAGAGAGAGACAGAAAGGGCACATGAGCGGGGGAAGAGCAGAGACAGGGAGACAGAGAATCCGAAGCAGGCTCCACACTGATAGCAGAGAGCCCGATGTGGAGCTTGAACTCACAAACTGTGAGATCATGACCTGCGCTGAAGTGGGATGCTTAACCAACTGAGCCACCCAGGTTCCCCTAAAGATGTTTTAAATACTATTTCAAGATGTTCTTTAGCCCTATGGCTCTTGGTATGTTTTCCTTAGGTTGATTAGGCCTGATTTTATATTTACAGAAATAGTATATTTTTATAAGTCAAAAAGTAATGCAAATAATTCCCCAAACCATTTGGCTGCTATTCAGTGTGGTAGAAGTGAGTAAAGAGTGTTCCTTATATTGCAAAACTGTGTTAAGATAGTATTAAATTATCTAAAAGTAAAAAGTCAGTAATTTGTAATGCCATTTAGTTAAAAAATAAAACCCAGTTTTTAAATTTAAGTTTTTAATTTTAAAACCTTCCTGGAGTTTCTGGATGAAGTTAACCAACTTTCCTAAAATTCCAAATCTTCAAGGGTATCTAATTTGGAGGAAACAAATGATTACATTTTCCTGAACGGTTAAATTCCCCGCGTGGCCCTGGGCACACCTTCCTTGTACCTGGAACTGTGCTGGCTGGAGTTGTGAGGCTTTCTTCTGCCTGGACTCTGCCCCATACATACATAGCTCAGGGCTCATCCAGAGACTTGAAGTTGTGACTCCCCGCTCTAAATTTTAAGCCTCCCCGTGTGGCACTAACTGGGAATTTCCCTCAGGTAAAAAGCTGGAAGAAATGGAAAACTCGCCCAGTACCGTTCCTGCCTTGCCCGTGTTGACTCTCCTCCAATATCTGCCTGTCTTTAGTCACTCTCCAGTGCGCTCTACTAATTACTTTTGGTGTTCTGTCCAGAATGTATAACTGGTACCTGTGAACTTCTCGGCCATTATAAGAGGCAGAACTCATCTCTTGTCTCATTTTAGTGGATATTACAAGTCACAGGGAGAGTTAGAACTAACTCTCAGATTTTAAGAGGTGAAAGTATAGATTTTGCTCTTGAGTATGCCCGCGTTCACTTTTTTGGCCTTTTAAGTAGTACCGTGTTGTGCCAAAGTTACTATAAACATTGGCACTGAAGTCAAATGGCAGTACTTAGTAAAAAGATGATTATCTGTATAATTCAGAATATTTCTATTAAGATTAATATTGAAATGAAAACACAAGAGCTCTGTATACTTAAAGAGAACTCCTAGATGGATCCCCAAGAATATGTCCCCAAATTTGCACATCCCGGTTGTGAAACATTGCTGGCTATCCTCCAAAGCAGAGCCTCTGACTTTTGCTATTCTCCAGTTTAAAAATCCTTCCATGAGAGGCATTCTCATAAATTGCTGGTGGGAATATAAATTGATCTAATCTTTATGAAGACAATTTGGCCACATTTTTCAAAATTACTAATACATTTAGCCATGACTTAGCAATTTCATTTTGGAATTTTACCCTGTAGATGCACTTGTACACGTAAGAATGGACATTTGCATAATGTTCTTCATTGCCACATTGTTTAGAATAACAAAAGATGATGGGGTGCCTGGGTGGCTCAGTCGGTTAAGGGTGTGAATTTAGCTCAGGTCATGATCTCATGGTTCTGAGTTGAGCCCTGTATGGGGCTCTCTGCTGTTAGATTGGAGCCCTCTGTTTCCCGCTCTACCTGTCTCTCCCCAACTTGTGCTCAGGCAACCGTGTGTGTCTCTCTCTCAAAAATAAATAAATGTTAAAAAATAAGAATAACAAAAGATGAGACTCTGTCTATTATTAGGAAATAATTAATGTTTACTGTGTATTAAGAGACTACAGTTAAATTAGAAAATAATTTTAACAACAAAATATTTTTAACAGAAATGATAAGGAAAATATAAAAATTTATGGGATATAGCATAATCTGTGTCAAGAGGAAAATTTATAGCCTTAAAAACCTTCTGTTAGAAAAGAAAAAAACATGAAAATCAGCGATTTAAATGTCTATCTTGGAAAGTTAGAAAGAGAAAAGCAAATTAAATACAACGATAGTGGAAAGCAGGGAATAATAATATAGGAGAATTTCTTGAAATCGAAAACATACAGTAGAAAGAATAACACTAAAAAAAATTTTTTTAAGCACTATAAAATTGACTCCTGGCAAGGCTGATCAAGAAAAAAAGAAGGCCCATATTGCCAATATCAGGAATGAAAAAGTGGACATTACTACAGATTCTATAGTCACTAAAAGGACAAAAAAGGACATTAATATAATTCTTCCAGAGCATAGAAAAGGGGATACTTCTGGGCTTGTTTTATGAAACCAGTATAACTCTGATATCAAAACCTGAACCAAGGATATTATAAGAAAGGAAAATTTACAGGCAAATTTCTTCCATGATTATAAATCTAAGACTAACCCAGCAATATATAAAAAACATATCAGATTGCATACCAAGAACATATATTCCACAAATGAAAGTTTTGTTTAACATTCAAAACTGGTCAAAAAAAAAACCATTCAAAAAACAATTTAATTCATCACATTAACAGAATAAAGGAAGAAATTATAAAAACATGTCAATAGATGGAAACAATTGATGAAGTGTTAACTGTCATTCATGATAACAAAGAAAACACTTTTAGCAAACTGGAAATAGAAGGGGATTTCTTTAATCTTACTAATGGTATCTACAAAAAAATCTTCAGTAAATGTCACACTTAATGGTAAACTATTGAATGTTTCCCCCATGAAAGATGAGAAATGAGAGGTGCCTGGGTGGCTCATTCGAGTAAGCGTCTGACTTCAGCTCAGGTCATGATCTTACCGTTTGTGAGTTTGAGACCCACATCAGGCTCTGTGCTGAAAGCTCAGAATCTGTGACTCTTTCTCTGTTCCCTCCCCACTCATGCTCTGTCTCAGTCTCTCAAAAAATAAACATTAAAAAAGTTTTTTTTTTAAAAGAAAGAGGAGAAATGAATGACAAGGGAACTCGTTATTACCAGCTCCAGTCAGTGTTGTCAGTATTGACTAGAGTATTACCAGCTCTAGTGACAAGAAAAAGGAATCAACAGTGTAAATATAGAAAAGGTAAAAAAAAAAAAAAAAAAGTCATTATTTGTGTTAATTCCTCTTCCTACCTGCAAATTAAGGTTGTAAGTTTGCTTGGTGGATGTAGACCTTCAGTCCTCATAATATAAATGGCTGTTTCATACAATAGGTACCTAAAGAGACTTCTCAGACAAGGCAAGAGGCTAGGAAAAGCTACTTCACAAACTGACTTAAAAAAAAAATAATCTCCCTTTCAAACCCACTTTAAGTAGAGATAGTGGCTTGAGACAGGGGAGTTTGGCCTTTTGCAGCCAAGGACAAAGATGTAGCAGATGAGACAATGTGAGTTTAGCATTGTATGGTGAACACTGCCAACATTTTTCCATAGAAATATGTTTGCCTAGTGGCTAAATTCTGTAGGATTCCATGTCCACTGCAGGTGGGTCAGTCTATCAGAACAGCCTGAGGAGCTTGTACAGCCTATGTAACTTTCCCCCATAGGGATCTGCATTCTTAGTTAAAATGGGGAGAAGAAGGGACGCCTGGGTGGCTCAGTCGGTTAGGCTTCTAACTTCGGCTCAGGTCACGATCTCGCAGTTTGTGTGTTGAAGCCCTGCGTCGAGCTCTGTGCTGACAGCTCAGAGCGGGGAGCCTGCTTCAGATTCTGTGTGTATGTCTCTCTCTGCCTCTCCCCTGCTCGTTCTCTGTCTGTCTGTCTGTCTCTCTCAAAAATAAATAAATCTTAGAGAAAGTTTTTTTTTTAATGGGGAGAGGAAAAGAGGAGACATTAAAATTCTTGGAATATTATTTCTACTTTGAGAATTTCTTATAATTCAAAGAGTAGAGAGTTACCCTTTGAAGAAATGGAAAGACGAACTTGTTTAAATAGCCAAGGAACTGACCCCTCATTTGAAATTTTATCTCCATGTCTCTGCTCCTCTGAGTATTTATTTCATTATTGATATTAAAAGAATCTTTAGAATCTCTGTCAGGAATTCACCTCTGTAATACTTGGTAACAACATTTATGTTTTTACATGACTGGCTTGAGGCTGACTTCATATTGCCTCACTGGTATAGAAACACACACGCATACACTGTATGTATAGAGTATTACGCTGTGTGAAAAATGTGTAGAGTATTACGCGTATAAAAATAGTCATGGAGGGGTGCCTGGGTAGCTTGGTTGGTTAAGTGTCCAACTCTTGGTTTCAGCTCAGGTCATGATTTTCCTGTTCGTGGGATTGGGCCCTGCATTGGGCTCTGCACTGGCAGCATGGAGCCTGCTTAGGATTCTCTCTCTCTCCCCCTCTCTCTGCCCCTGCCCTACTCGCGCTATTTCTATCTCCCTCAAAACAAATAAACTTTAAAAAAGAAAAGAAAAGAAAATAGTCACGAACTGTCAAACTCTTATAGCAACTTTGGGTCCAGTTTAATCACTACAACTATTGCTGAAGCCAGAGAGCTGGAAAACACAGCTACTTGCCATGAGTGGTCTGGCCTTTAATGACCCCACCACCATCAGTACCAATACCAAGTTATGCCACTCCCCTGTGCCCAGTAGTGCGCATGTGTAACAACTTTGTAAGGTAAATCATACTGTTAACCCCATTTTACAGATGGAGGGACCAGATCGTACAGAGGTTAGGCAATTTTCCCCAGGTCACATAGCTGGCAAGTGCTGTTGAGCCAGAATTCAGCCCCCGGCCATCTATCCCAGAGTCTATACCCTTAGTCAGTATGCCACACTACCTTCTGGGATTATTTTAATTGGGCCCAAAGAACAAAGATTCTCCATATATTAAAAACAAACAAAACAAAACAAAAAAGCTGTACCGTTTGTGGAAGGGGATCTCGGCCCTGAAGTCTCAGTCTCTTACTTTAGTGAGGCATATGAGAACATGAGAGTGCAGAAGTAAAAATTTTAATTTGAAAGAGATCTTTCAATTACTCAGCAGTATAACCACTGAAAGGGCTAAGAAATACAAGCCTATGGGATGATTTTATGTGGCATAAGTATTTCAAGTATTTTTTCCTCTTTAAAAGTTCTAACGTTCTTTAATGCATCTTTTTGTTCAAAGCAAAATAAATGCTTTGAAATGTTCTTTCAAAGCAAAAGAAAATGTAATTCTGGTAGGGGATTTTATAGTAGCAAGCTGAAGCTTGAAGTTTCTGGACCTCAGAATCTCCTACCCCATTAAAATATTTAATAGACCAAAACCCTTCTATATGACTGCTTTAGAGCAACATAGTACTATCCTTGGAGGAACAGAAAGGTGACTAAGGTTGGGAAAGTTATTTTCTGTGTAAATAAAACTATATTTTGGCTTTGAAAGTAAAATTTTTAATCAAGACTGTGATTTCCTGAAACTTATTTTTTTTTTAAGTTTATTTATTTTGAGAGAGACAGAGACAGCATGAGTCAGGGAGGGGCAGAGAGAAGGAGAGAGAGAGAATCCCAAGCACAGAGACAGCACAGAGCCTGACTCGGGGCTTGAACCCATGAGCTGAGAGATCATGAGCCAAAATCAAGAGTCAGATGCTTAACTGACTGAGCCACCCAGGCACCCTGCACTGCCTGTTTTTTAAATAAAATTTTATTTGATCATAACTATACCCCTATACCCATTTATTTCTATATTGCCTAAGGCAACGTTCACACTACAAAGCAGAGTTGAATAGTTGCAACAGGTACCATATAGCCTGCAAAGTCCAAATATTTTCTATCTGGCTGTTTAAAGAAAAGTTTGCAGGGGCACCTGGATGGTTCAGTCAGTTTAAGAGCCTGACTCTTGGTTTCAGCTCAGGTCATGATCTCATGGTTTGAGTTCAAGCCCTGCATTGGGCTCTGTGCTGACAGTGCAGAGCCTGCTTGGGATTCTCTCTTTCTCCTTCTCTCTCTGCCCCTCCTTCACTTGTGCACGCATACACATGCTCTCTATCTCTGTCAAAATAAATAAACTTAAAAAAAAAAAGAAAAAGTTTGCAGACCTGACCTAGAGAATTGACAGACAAGAGCTGATGGCTGAATTAGTTACATATTCAGAGAAAACAATATGATTGCTCAATTCAGGGAGAACAAAAATTGAGCAGGAAAGGAATAGTAGCCTTGATTTACTACATGGTTTAGCTTTGAATATATGTACCTGATTATAACAATGTAAACTTCTAATACTGTGCTAATTAAAATTACGCACACTGCACTGGGAAGATGGGAAGGACATGAATGTGTGGTGGGAAAAGAAAGGAGCTTGATCTTCATCTTCCATAGGGGAGGTCAGTAGATAGGCCCTCAAACTGAAGAAACATGGTGATAAATATCAAGGTAATTGGTTAAAAGAGGTAAAAATCGATTCCTCTGGGGAGAGAGAAACAAAGGGCAGAGGGACAGGGACTGCTATTTTTCATACAAACAAACTTTTTGCAGACTTTTAAGACTGGGTACCTTTATGCTTTTGATTTAAAAAAATAAAATCAAATAAAGAGGGGCCCCTGTGTGGCTCGTTGGTTCACTGTCTGACTCTTGGTCTCAGCTCAGGTCATCATCCAGGGTCATGGAATCCAGCCCTGCGTGGGCTCTGTGCTGAGCCTGGAGCCTGCTTGAGATTCTCTCTCTCTCTCTCTCTCTCTCTCTCTCTCTCTCTCTCTCTCCCTCCCTCCCTCCCTCCCTCGCTCCCCCACCCCACTTGCATGTGTACACATGCACGCTCTCTCTCAATAAATAAAATTTGAAGAAATTTAAAAGAAGAACCCCCTACCAAGAAATAGCAAAACAAAACAAAACAAAAAAAAAACTTTTCAGAGTCAGCAAATGTATAGTATTTACCCAGCTACCCTTTTCGATCCCCCATCCAGCAGCTATAGGTCACTAGTCATCCCAGTCTGTTTCCTGTTGAGGTGGGACGCGTTCACAGAATCTTCACATTTGTGCTCCAGTAAGAGGTGGCCCTTCTCAGGACACCAGTATCTGTGCTCTAATTAGTGAAAAGGCACCAATTTAGGCAGATTCTGTCTGGTTCACAGACATCTCCTCCCAAAGAACATGGCCAAGATGCATTATTCGGCATTCGGCCTAGCATCCGACTGCTCTAAATGTGTCCTAAAATAGCTACACTTGAAAACTTCATCTGTTCTGAATACCGTTTCTTCTTAAACCCACAGAGGAAGACAGGCATTTCTCAATAATTATTTATAGATACTGGATAACTTACTAATATTTTTTCATCTTCTGGTGCTGGACCTAACATATGATAGGCTAGTGAATGAATGAATGAATGAATGAATGAGTGAACATCTGTTGTGTAATCAACAAAATTTTAAAAACCAAGATGATCTGAGAAGCGGCAAAAACAAAGGCCATTCCATAACTTTCTTCAGCATTTCAGTGACCAAAGCTAAGTTGTGTTTCTGAATGATTTCGATTCCTGAATTAAAGTAGTTTTTGCTTTTTTTCTAACTCTTCATAGGATCTTTCCAATTAAAGATGTACCCCTGGAGACTGATGGCCTCTCTGACTGGCTCTATCAACGTTTTATTGAAAAAGAGGAACTCTTATCACATTTTTATGAAACAGGTACAGAGTATCCTATTACATAGGTTTCTGAAGTTAGTGGTAGTTCCAAAGATGTACTTTGGGGGAGATAACCATTTTTTCCATTCTTCAGATACCCTAAAGGAATCAAAGGATTTCTACAGTTAAGAATTTCAGCTTAGAATATTCATAAGAACAATGTTAGTGTTAAATGTATTCAGGCTTTTACTTCATCAGGCAATATGCAGATCAAATGATGAGTAAACTATATAAATGGAACTAATGCAGGAGGGTACCAGTATGCAAAAGACTATATACATATACAGTTACACGGTTTTTTTTTTTTTTTTTTTTTTTTTTTTTTTAATTTTTTTTTTTTTTTTCAACGTTTTTTTTATTTATTTTTGGGACAGAGAGAGACAGAGCATGAATGGGGGAGGGGCAGAGAGAGAGGGAGACACAGAATCGGAAACAGGCTCCAGGCTCCGAGCCATCAGCCCAGAGCCTGACGCGGGGCTCGAACTCACGGACCGCGAGATCGTGACCTGGCTGAAGTCGGACGCCCAACCGACTGCGCCACCCAGGCGCCCCTTACACGGCTGTTTTATGAAATAGTAAATAACATTTATGATTTGGAATTGTACTTACTTGATTGTTTAAATAATGCCATCATCTTGCAGTCGTTTGAGATCGTTTTGAACTGCATTTTTATGCGTGGTTATTCTTTTCTTTACATATTAGATATGTAGTAGATAATACATATTAGATAAATCTTACTTTTTAAGTTTTATACTTATATTTTTCTTATACTCAACCTTACACTTTTCTCCTTGGGAGAAAAACGTCAATTTATCGTAAGGTCCCTTATCTGTACTTAATATTCTCTACCTTCTGTGAAAACTACAATGCGGTAAAAGGAAGGGAGGGGAAGGGAGGAGGAGAGAGGGAGAAAGAAAGGAACTTAGGAAAGAAGAAAATTGGTAGAATGCTAGGCATTACCAAAGTGCTTTCACAAATAACTAAGTATATTGTACACTTAATTTCTAGAACTTACAATAAGAAGGGGAATAAAAAGGAAGAGAAGGTTGTTTTAAGTTTGATGATGGCTATGAGATTTTAGATGAACAGAAAGTGCTATATTCTTCCCACTTAGATTTTTTTGGTTCAGAATTAATGTTCCTCTTAAATCAGACTGTCAAAGGCCTGATGGTGGGCAAAAGCTGATACTGTTAATTACCGTTAATGCCTTTGTTTTTGTGTTTAGGGTTTTTTTTTTTCACTTTACCCACAACAGGATTCCTTCCTGATCCTAACATTCCGACTCTGGGGCTGTGGACTAGTACATATTCTATGACAGGGGTTGGACGCTGTGCATGTCTTTAGAATTCTTAGTAAGACCCATTGAACAAGACATCCTTCTGCACCACGTACAATCTTTGGTCTTACTCTCAAAATTTCTTTAAAGATAAAACAGGATAGATGTGTAAGAAGGCACAAGGTGATTAAGAGAAGAGAGTATCTCTTCTTTTTCAATCTTTATGTCTTGCTTTATGATATTTAGGCAAAATTACAGCAACAATAATGGAAGTCTTTTTTTTTAAGAAAGCTATTTGTATAATAGACCTTGCAACTTGGAAGTGTTCTCTGTAAATTGCTTGTGAGAAGCAAATCCCCACATGAATCAGCTTACCCAAAGGGATTATCAGCAAGGACAAAGACTATTTGAAATGCTGAAGTGTTATCAAGATGACCTTAGGTACTATTGCTCCGAAGTAGTCTAGCCTTCCCTTCCAGAAAAGAATTTAAAGACATCTGTTTACTTTGTGTTTCTTTTTATATTATTAACATATATTTCATAAATAATATTGCCTTTTGAAAATAATATGTGATTTACCACTGCTTTTTGCAAAAACATTTAACTTGTAAATAGAGGAATTAGTGTAAGTTATGTTATTTCAGAAAATATTTAATATCAACTTGATACATCCTGTGTCCTGGCTGCCATGGAGATCTGTAGGGTTCCAGTGGAAACAAGGCAGCCAGAGTGCCTGCTCTCATGCAGTTTATATTCCAGAAGGAGACAGACAATAAACAAGTCTGTAGCAAAAAGAAAAGATAGATCTGGATCATTACAGATCATGGAGAGTGCCGAGAAGGAAATAAACATAGTGATGAGCGTGATGTCCTTGGGGCGGGGGAGGGAGATGGATGGTGTTTTTTCTGATATTGGAAGAATGCAGTTAAACCTGCTATTCACTGAGATGAGGAGAAGCATATCAGGTGGGGAAAATAAATGCAAATGTTCAGAGGCAGGAAAGGGGTCAGCAGTTTGAAAATTGTTATTTCAAATGAGATCTCTCTTCAGGAAAAAGGGAAGTCGCAGAATGCTTTAAAAAACCAACAACAGAAATTCTAGTTAAACTAATGTTCAGCTTTTGTTCGGGAGACCTACCACCACAGTAAAACAAATTAATATTTCTATCTTGTCTTTTAGGGGCTTTTCCACCTCCCAAGGGCCATAAGGAAGCTGTTTCCAGGGAGATGACCCTCAGCAATATGTGGATATTTCTCATACAGTCCTTTGCATTTTTGTCAGGCTATATGTGGTATAAGATCATTCAGTATTTTTACCATTGCCTGTTTTAGGAATTGACTGGGACTTGTCAAGGTCACCAGAGGAGTTCAGACTTTCATAAGTGTGCATTATTTTACATGTGCAAATCAGAATATAAAAAAAAAAAGCAAAGGAAATTCAATGGATGGATTAATATTTATCCCCCTTCGGGATATTTTAAAACTCTACTAAAATGAGGATCAGTAATATAATGACCTGCTAATATGTTTTAAGGACTTTTCATGTTTTCAAAAGATACACTCTACCACACACTTAAACGAACATCCCACTCGGAGAAGAGGAAATCATAAAACCATCCTAGAAGACTATCTGAGAGAAATGCTGTTGCCACTAGATGTACTTGGTAATCTAGTTCAAGCTCAGAAAGTTGTGTCCGTTCCTCTTAGCTCGTAGTGTCTGTTAGGGCAGTGCTGCAGAGCACCGTCATTTCCACCGACCCTAGCCGTGTCCCCAGGAGCGTCGAGGCAGGGGAGCCATTGGCACCCTCTGAAGAGTTGTTCCCCAGGGGTTTGCAGTGGCACTCCAGTGTCAGGCATTCGCATGGGGGGAAAGCAGGGCCCACTGGACACATTCTGGTACTAGAATGTGTTTCTAAAAAAGGCTAGCTCAGTCCAATATCGTGTTTACAGGCGCTAGTGCTTTCCCTTGTATGAGGGGGTCACTTGATTTCTCTTTTTGTACAGAAGGCATATCATAGATTGATAATTGTCTTTTACAAAATGCACTTTTATCAGATGCATATATAGCAGAGGATTAGTAATATAGCCTGAAAACAAACGTAAGCCTAATCCGTGAGTGGAATTCTCGAGAGGCTGTGTTGTCTCTGCACGTGTACCTGGACCCTGACGCTCTGGAGAGGCTTCCGTCCAGCTCCGAGGCTTTTGTCTCCCGTTTTGGGGTATTAGCACCAAGTTTGCTCGGGGGCAGCTGAAACCAACGTTGTAAAGCATTTAAATGATCCATTTGAGGTGAAAAGGGGGTTCGATCAGAAAAATAGGAGCTAGAGCCAGACACGGGCTCAAAATGGTGACAAGCTGTCACACGGCACCCCTGAACCTATACTCTGTCGTCACGTCACGTTGCTGCCCATGTCAGGGTGGTGTGACCAGGATTCAGACCAGCACAAAAGGCTTCCCCTGTCTCTTCCAGTTGCTTTTAAGGAGAATAAAGTCAAGTGTCTATTTCTAGAGAAGATTTTTTTCCTACTATGTTCATGTGATTTATACCTCATAGTAGAACCAGACTCTTCCCACAAAGTGCTGGGACTGCATCGACTCTTCCCGTGCATTCCCAGTGTTGAGACAGAGCGTGTGTTTTAGTTTGGGACTGTAGGACTATTAAGATCTGAGTAAGTCAGTGGTAGTTTTCTGTGATACGAGCATTGTAGATTCCCGTGTTGTCGCTAATCATTCAAATGGCAATTTTGAGAAGTAGGCCAGAAAATAAAAATAAAGGCTAATGTTTTCTATTTTTAAATAAACCAAAAAAGGAAACTGAAAAGATGTGAATTTTCTCCCAGTTATGTGGGAAGGTAAAGCAACACCAAATAAAAGTCCACAGCAGCTTCATCTTTAGGTTAATTCCGTGCATATATGAAAGAGAATAATGTGTTAATGAAATACCTCATTGCATATTATGCCACTACTGGTAAAATGCAGAAGACGGTGTTAATGTGTTTGCTTTGGTAGTGCTTGTGATCAGATGCGATTTTTTTTTTTTTTTTTGAAATCCAGGCATTTTATTGTGTGCTTTACAGTGACAGTGAGTAGGTGAAATCAATCTCAATTAAGAGGCATGGATGACAATAGGAAGCCAAAGAGAAGCTTAATGATGCTTCTGTTTGAGGCCCAGCAAACACTGCTAGATTACAGGATGAATTGAAATTGTTCATTTGAGAGATTAGTCAGCCATCTGGGGGATAAGTTGCTCACTGTCAGGGATGGCATGCACAGTCCTAGCTAAACAGACCTTTTCCTCATTGCTAAAGCAAGCCACAGGGAGGAGTGGCCAGTTCTCCTACCAGAAAAAAAAAAAAAAAAAGAGAGAGAGAGAGAAATGCATACGTGCATACATAGATGCAATTTAGAGCCACTATCGCCATCACTGTGCTCCAAAGGAACGTGATACTGTTAATATACTGTACACATTAAACCAACTATTCTATAAGATGCTTTACTTTTCAAGCACAGAGTCATTTCAACAGACTCTAGAGTGACAAATACCAATAGATACGTGAGTTCATTTTGAAAATAGACCTGTGGGTTGTAAATAGATCCGTAGTTGATCTGTGTATCCCTCTTTGATTGCTTATCAATGTGTTCTCTTTCTTCTGTTTGCAAAATACGTTCATTTGAGAGCATCGATAGTGCTCTCCTTACCAGTAACTGGAGTTCTCCTGCTCGCACTAGGGAATGCGAAGAGAGAATCAGTGTTCTTATATGGCAAATCAGGGAAGCGGCAATACGCCACTGTACAGAACTGAATAAAAATTCCCAGTTTGTACTTTCTGCGCAAAGTGAGGTGAAAGGTTTAGAGACTGTATGTTTTGTTAAGGGGGAAAAAATTAAACTGTGCCAGTTTTATACCGGTAGCTTGTAGAATCTCAGCACTTCTTGATCTCAGTTGATCTGACTAGATTCCTGTGGCAGAGAGGGTTGAGAACTCCCTACTGGATCCTGGTCTCAACAAGTCACAGCAGTGGAGCACCTGCTTGGCCATGGGCCAAGAGCAGGTGCAGTGAATACAGAAGTGACCACACTGGCAGTTCACTCTTAACTTCAGAAACCATTATTGGTGTTGAAATGTACAGATACGATGGAGAAAGCTATGCACCAGTGGAAGGTAAAGAAAAACTATAGAATGGAAAATGATGTTTTGGGGTGGGCAAATAAGTTGAGAATCTAAATAGATTTTTTAAAGATAGCTCTGAGTTCAGATCTGTCATAATATTAAGTAGTTTTTAATATTACAATCAACTGTTAATTTCCCACTATAAAGGAACTAGAGGTTACTGGATAATTAATCCAATAATATGTCATAGTTAGCCAAAAATCTAGTGTGTATTTACGAGTTTGAGTTTTTTTCTCATCAAACTTTTTTTTTCTTCTGGGGATGCTTGTTAATGAAAAAAAAAGATTTCAGTTGTTTATTAGTTTCTCTCATTTATTTGTGACTGTGTTAATGAGTAGCGAAAAGATTTGGGAAGACCGCTGCAAAAAGAGGGAACACAAAAGCCTAAGTAATCCATGGGCTAGAAAAGGAATCCCTGAATAATCAGGAGTTGGCAGTATTGCGATTATACTCAAGCCTTTTATGAAAATGAAATGTTAAATCACCCAATGTAAACCTCACATCATCCTAGTGTTAATATCGTTCGCATTGATGTTAAGAATGCCTCTTCATTCTTTGCTCATGTTATTCACTTCTTGTGGATTTGTCTTTAGTAATGTTTTTGACAATCACTTCCCTAAAGACTCTTCTGAACTAGCAGGACCTGGTTATAATCATAGAAAGTAGTCTTTAATCATGGACAGTCTTATTGGATTCTTTTTATATTTAAGAAAATTTTATTTGCGCTGCTGACTAGGAAGAGTTCGTCATTTTCTTCATTACAAAGGACTTCACTCCAGAGTTACCATTACGAGCAGGTCCCCTTGGGTCCATAAAGATGAATAAAAATGGTTAGTCTCATTTTTTGCCATGGACTGCTGTGAACCTTACGTCTGTTAATGTGAAAGGCAAAGTCAAAAGCGGCACTGGGCAGCAGGTATACTGGTTTATTTTATGAGGGGGTGGAGTCTAATACGTTTGGGACCAAAACCACCTAAATTGGACATTTCTAGATCACAAAGGGGCCGGGTGTCCTCTGGAGCGGTCACTGGTTGGTGCTTTATTGCAATCATTTTGCATTGATCCTCAACAATTAGGAACCGGACCCTGGGAATAAGCTGAGGGTGCTGAACTGTTGGGGAGGGTGACTGTAGCCATATGGAAGAAAAATATTGGTTTTTCTGCAGAATTTCCATTTGAGGATTTTTACATTTAATACTTTTTAGAACAGTTGAAAGAGTGAAAAGTTTTTAAGTGTATTCTGGTTGCAAAGTGTGCACACATATTTCAAATGGCTTTATTTTTATTGTGTAGAACTGTTGAACACATGACTGAGGCACAAGTTCTTTCCACGGGAGGAGTCTGCATTTTACAGTAACTTCTGTGGTGACTGGGTAATGACACAGTTGTACATTGACCTGCCATTGTTACATTAAGTGCTTTCATTTTCGTCACAGTTATTGCAAAGTCATATTTATTTTATACAGGTGGATTTTAGTTTTCCTGATGCCATATGTTTACTTCTGCTTGTTGACCTGTTTTTCTTTCTTCATGTATCTGCATGTTGTAATGTATTATAAGAATGAATGTAAAGGCTGTGGCAACTGTAATTAATTTTTGTAAAGGGCTGGTCACACGTGGATCTGGGTTATGAGTGCATACGGGATTATTTTAGTAACCAGATCACCTTTTGAGAAATTTAGATGTGAACACCAAAAGAAACATTTTCTCGACAACAACAACAACAAAAATGAATAGCTGGTTCTATTTTTTTTTAACCTAGAAAAATAAAGTTGATTTTTTTCAAGTAAAGTGCTTTTACTTCTTAGTGGTGGGGATGGGGTGTTTGTGTGTTTCTGGAGATGCTTTGGCATTAACATCTGTGGACATGTACTTAGAGCACATCATGGCAGCTGGATGCTGAGGGCAAACCGAAAAACCAAATGAAAAACGGTGTACTTCCTTCTTTGGTTTTAACCTGTTTCCTCCACTCCTTCCCCATTTTTCCCCATGGTATGGTGGAGATACTGGTATATTGTTGGTATCTTGGTAACTGTTCACCAGTCCGCTCTCCTGGAAAAAAAAAATGATGCATGTAAAGTATACATACATTTGCTATAAATTTTCCTGATAGCAAGGACATATAACACAATTAACAGAAAATAATAAAATATACTTTATTGTCAGCTCCATATGGCCAAGTGATTCTCCCAGGATGCTTTAACTGATTTTGCCGAACTCTTGTAGCCTACCTATGATTTGAAAAATGGAATAACATCCTAATTCACCTACTTCTCAAATTGATTGTCACTCAATCTGATATGTGATCTGTGAAACTATTTCTTACCCTTGTACAAATTTCACTCGTTAGGTGAACCACTTTGAGCTCCAGCACCAATTATAGGCTTATATAATTTTAATAACAGCTGTTTAACAACTGCTGGCAAAACACTAAAATCTAACAATCGGCTGTAGCGGCAGGAGCCGGCAGGAGCTGTCTGCAGCATACCACTGGCCTGTCTTTCGGTTTAACTGTTAGTATTGAATAAACTCCTCACAGTTGAGCTACTCACTGCTCTAAGGAAATTCCTATCACTGACCCTTGCAGGGGCTTTAAAAGGTGGAGAAGCATTAACATCAGTCCTACAGAGCATGCTTTTGATTGGAAGAATTTGACAAATGCAAACTTTTTCCTGAAGTGCATGGGAAGCTTGCATTTTTCAAAAGCTGGTTCTATGCTTTCCAGTCTCAAAGCTAAGTAGACCGATAGAAATCTCTCTTAGATTTTGTTTTTAACCTTCAAAACCTTTATTGTTCAGGTGTTTGTTTGTAGAATATGTTTGATCCCACTGAAAACAATTTAAATGTATTAAAAAATATACAATCTACCAAATAAGTTAAAATGTTGCAGTTCAGTCTACCTCTTCTTCTGTTTGGATTCAGGCTGCTGTTTTGAGTTGAGGTTGCATTTTTTCCCCCTAGAAGTTGCTTCTGTCCAAGATGAAGAACAAATTGGGGGCAGAAGACTGAAAGCAGATTTGAAGCACTCAGAGATTGCTGACCAGCCCTATTTCTCATGAGTTTTGGGGGGGGGGGGGGCGGCAGAGGGGAAGAAGCCATTGTTTTAAATTTCCACTTAATATGAAAATGTTTGTTTTTAAAATGTTTCTTCCTGCTGGAAAAAATGTATTTTTAAAAGGAAAAACATCCTCTTTTGGCTATAAGAAAAAGTCAGCTGTATGAGCAGGTGTGACCGTATCATAACATGCTGATATATAAATCAATAAATTTTTACCTCTCAGGACTGGTATAACCTTCTTATTAACTCCTAGAGGCATGAGAAACATGAAGTGTCAATAATCCAGATCACATGTAAACAACACACACGAAGGGAGGAGGGTTGGCTAGCCACTAGAAGTGAGACAGGTTCTTTTAATAATCAGAAAAATACTCTTAATTAGGTATGATCAAACCCATTTTGCAAAGGAAGAGATTGGAACAATGTTTTTTGCTAGGCAACATGAGCGTATCACAAAGGTCATTTCTGAGTTTTCCCCTGGAAGGTTTCTGGTGCCTCCCCTCGGAGTACTTTCTGACTTTTAGGGGTGAGATTCGCTCTAGAGATGGTGGTAAAGCTCTCACCATTTATTTACCGGGCCCAAGAGAGAACCCTGGGCCGTCTTCACAATTATAGCTGTCGTCTTCGTGGTGTCATTGAGAAATCATGGGGCTGAGAGGCCTCCCCAGATTATCGATTGTGGCATCTTCAGGCCTGTGTTTCATTTTTCATGCAAAACTGCCTGACACAGGTCTTGTCTTCCGTTTTTTACCAGTTAACACTGTATCCAGATCAGGGCACCTAGAAGTGGAGAAATCAGAAGAGTTAGAGTACTAGGAAGAGGAACTCAGGAGTGATAGAAGACAGGGAGTGCAAAGGCTGCTCTCTAAACAAGGTACACACACCACTGACCCACGAGGACCCCAGGGGGTACTCCAACACGGCAGTGTTCGGGAAATCCACTCCTGTAAGATCTCTGTCCTAAGACTGCGTCTTCAGGGTTCACCTGTGAAGGGTCCCACTTGCCATTTCAGATACTCTGCCCTCTTGGCAGAAGAAAAGCCTGCCTCTGAGCCATTAGGCATCTCCAGGATGTTAAACAAAGAGACAATTCAAAATATTGGTGACAAGGAGCCTCTTTTAATCAAGGCATCTAGAGCCCACAATAGGGCTTTTATCTTTCCTTCGAATGTACACATTTCAGTTAGGACAAAGGATGGCATTGGAAATGAGGCATCTGGGCCTGTCTGTGTTGGATGTATTGAACTCTGACATGTTTAGTGTGGGACAGTGGGAGCAATGGTACCTTGGGGCTCCAAAAAGCACAAGAAGTAGAAGCCAACCAAGACTTCCTTTGGCTTAGATCCAGTACTGGCAAAATGTCACTTTGGTTAAAGTGAGTCACAGGGCCAATGTTAATAAACATTAATTATTTTTTTAATGTTTATTTATATTTGAAAGAGAGAGAGAGAGACAAAGTGCAAGTGGGGGAGGGGCAGAGAGAGAGGGAGACACAGAATCTGAAGCAGGCTCCAGGCTCTGAGCTGTCAGCACAGAGCCCGACGCGGGGCTCAAACCCACAGATTGCGAGATCATGACCTGAGCCGAAGTCGGGTGCCTAACCAACTGAGCCACCCAGGCACCCCAAAGTGAGTCACAGGGCCAACCCAGATTCAATGTGAGAGAGTCTACAAAAGGGTCTAAATACCAGGAGTCATGGTTCATTGGGAGCCATCTTTGAAGTCCAGCTATCACAGTAAACAATTCCTCAGCTATTGGAATAAAGACCACTAGCTGGGTCTAGAATTCTCACACTTTAACAAGTTTGCCCATAATTTCAATAGTTGGAAGTTTTTTGAATTTCTGAGTACTTTAAGAGGATTAGATACGTTGGTCCATCACTCATTCATGTAAATCACATTAATCAAAAGGACACATATCCAAAGAATGGAGGTTTTGTTGGGGAGTAACCTTTATATTATTTTCAGTGTTGATTGATGCATAACTCATTGGCCCTTAGCATTTCAGAGCTAGCAGGAACTTTAGACATCACCTTGTTTTTTTGAGCCAGTGGATTTCATTCTGGTGCAATTGGGCCCCTTGCATCAAATGGCTACTTAACAGAATCACAGGGACTAAAACCAGGTTTCCATTCAAATATTTCCCCCAAACAGCAGATTGCCTCTGTTTGGGTTTTTGTTTTGAGTAAATAAGAGTTAAATCTAAAGGATTAAGTACACTTCTTAAAGGGGTAATAGATTCAAAAGCTTCTGTAATTTCCTTTTCCTCGATTTTAAACATAATAGTTCCCAAGTCCTAGATTATTTTTTATAACTGTTCCCTCAGCTGTTGCAGAGATACAATTAGCCACTAAAAAAGTCTGAAATCCATGCTTCTTATCTTTTTGGAGGTGGAAATGAAATGTATTTTGTTTTTATCTCTGCCCTGTACAGTAGAAGATAAAGAGAATGGCTGACTTGAGACTGAAGTAGGGACAGATTTCAATCTCATAACAGTTTCTTTCATTTCTGAAATCTGGGTATGACGCCAGCAGCAGGTAATACACTCAGGGCCACCACTGCCTCTAGTGTCCCTCCATCATGGCAGCTGCTGGGTTCCAGGGCCTGTCCAAGAAGAGCCCACAGAAGGGCAGCAACACCCAGGACTCAGCCCATGAGCTTAAATCGTAACCCCTTTGATATGTTTCTTTCCTCTAAACCTCACTCTCCTCGAGTGTTAAATGGGAAACTTTCAAAGAGTTCTTTTCAGTATTACATGAGATCTTTTCCGTGAAGCACATTGTATCAAATGCTCAGTAATGGAAGCTGTTTTATCTCACCCCAATTGGGTTTAACAAAGTATGGAAATTATGCCTGTGGGCCACATGACCTGTTTTGGCTCCTAAGAATTTTATCACTATCACATAGGCTGTAATGCCCGCCATCCCGTTTTCTGAGCCCTAGGTCATTTGGGTTTCCACGATAAACTGAAACGCAGTCAACACGGCCAAGCTCCTAACCTCACCTAGTCAGACTATATACCTCATTATTTAAGGCTCCCGACAGCAACAAAGAGCTTTGAGGTCGGAGAGCAAATTAGGAAGGTAAGGAGAGTAGGGCATAAAGAGGAAATACGATCTGCTCGACAGAAGACATTACATAGTCTTCGTAGAGACCTATTTTTTGCTTCTGAGACATGATGTCACTTGTGGTGAAGACCTTGAACTAATTATCAAAAGGGAAGAAAATATAATTTCTAGTAGTTGGAAGCTATCCACCAGCCCATAGTTGTCTATGTATATTTCATATGATCCTAAAATAGAAAGGCCTGTGCTGAAGGCATTCTGATGATTCAGGAAACCACAGTAATTTTGAAAATGTTTTCCTTTCTAGTTGCAGAAGACTCTGAAGTTTATATCTTGATAATTGACATTTTATCCTCCAGTCCTAAGTGCCATGTACTCAATCCTTAGGGATTTGGGTACCAGCAGACAGTGGGCATATTAGAATCAGTGCTGTTTTTGGTTATTGAGGTATTATGGTAGACGACAGAGTTTCCTCTACGTGGAACTGGGACAGGTACACAACAGAGGATCCTCTATGTGGAACTGGGATGGCAGGCATGGGTCTGAGGGCTAGCTCCACTGGGGGTGGGGGTGGGAGGTGATAAGAAGGTGATGTTTCAAAGCCTGATCTTTCTCTAAGAGCCCCAGCCTGATGCCCATCAGGCTGTCCAGCCCACCATCCAAGAAATTCTTCAGGGTATCAACCCCAGGAAGCAGTCATTCCATGAGAGAGAGAGAGAGGATGATGGGCAAAGGTGCGATTACAGAACAGATCTCCTGGAGGAGATTTGGAAATACTTAGAAGCCATTGTCTGGTGAGAAGCTTGGCATGAACAATGACTCATAGAGATGCACCTGTGCCTGCCCAGGCATGACAGGGCTCAGAGCAGTCCTAGGCTGACCTATACTGAAGGTAAGCTGGCTTTGGTTTCCTAAAGGGTTACTTAAAAAGGCAACGGATTGAATGAGTTAATAAATGTAGAATTTATGAGTCAGTTTCTCCTTGAGGGCAGAGAAATGGAATAGTTGATTGCTCAGCCTTCAGACACTGTTCCATGTAAGATCAGGCATAGTAATTGGAATAAACTGGAGTTATGTCTGAATAATGGGAAAACCTGGTGTGTCAGGATGAGCACTGACTCAGACTGACTTACTCATTATTGAAAGAGGAAGGAAAGGAATGACAAGAGGACTACCTTACCAGCCCCACTGGTAGTGACCTAACCATGGGAGTAGATTCTAACACAGAGAAACCAGTCCAGGCAGAATGCCCCATGGGTTTCCCATTTGGAAGGCATTCATGGTTGGGTTGGGGTGGTGAGGAGTGGGAGTGTTGGCTGTAGAACATAGGTACAAAGAGTCTGAAAACTACAGACAAGAAGGAAATGAACAGACAAGACTTTCTTTTTCTTTCTTTTTTTTTTTTCCAGAAGCTTGGGAAATAGGAAAGTGGTAAATCTACTGAGCAAGTGAGAAGCAACAAGTGTATCCTTCCAGGAGCCCCTGTAGCACCCTGTCACAGACATCTGGTAGGACAGGTGTGTGCTAACTGCCAGGTCCTCATGGTGAGGCTTTCTCTACCTGAGTTGCTCCTCCTGTGGGGTCTGGTCAACACTTGTACCTTACCGGGAAGACAGCAAGCCGAGGACACCCCTTCCTGCCCACTCAGGCGCCAGGTACTGGGGACCTCCACTCTCAGACAATTCCTTGCCCTACCCATCCCCTCTAGTGGCTGCCCTCCAAATGGGAAGGCACTGGTGAAGTGCTCTGGATCTCTTCATTCAACATATTTCCACAATCAGCGGCGGGACAAAACCACATGGGTCTAGAAGCTTCCATCTCATTCCTTGCCTGGCACTTTTTAAAGTGTGTGTTCTACCTTGTGTGATTGACTCTTTGGCTGTTTGAGGTCGTTGTGTTTTTGTTTTGTGTTTCAATTTCTGCGTTATTTTTTTGGGCAATAAGGGAGGGAGATTCTGTGATCCTGTTTTATCCATCTTTAAACAAAAGTCGAATACATTTAAAACAAGATTCAGTTCCTCAAAAGGCTGCTTAACTCATGCCATTCTCATGACTGTTATTCAAAGCACAGCACATGTGAAAAAAAGATATTACAATATATTACCTATGGCTCAGGTGAAAAATAATTTTAGTACAAAAATAATTAAGGTGTTCTTCTTTCTCTTTCGATAGGCTGAAAGACTTCCTAGATGAAGTGAGATTTCAATCACTGATAGAAGGAAGGGGGGAGGCTGAATGGGGGCAGCCAGGGCTGCTAATCTGGAAATTATCATTTCCCCAATTTCTCTTCCTTAGAAAATGCCTGTCACACAGAGGGTTGGTGACAACCCAGTGAGATAGTCCTTGTGAAAGGGTTCAGAGAACTTTAAACACTCCACAGAATGAGAAGCAGTTACAATTAGATTCAACAATGAAACGGATCCTTTCTTGTTGCTGAAAGAATTCACAAAGAAGCTGGGTGAGCCTGTGCCAGGGTGGGTGGAGGAACCCAACTCTGGGTGAGGGTTGGACCAGCTGGTCCCTGTGGCCTTCCCCACCATGAGCCATTGTCAGTCACAAGGACTCTGATAAAAGTTCCACTGTGCCTGCATCTTCTGCTGCCTTCAGAGGAGACAAGAAGCCATGAACTCAGTTTGGCCAGAGGACAGGGTTTATTTTGCTCTCATCACTCACAGAGACCTCTCTCCAAGATCTGAGCCACAAGGCGGGACCAGCTACATAGTTTGTAGGACTCCAGGGCAAAATGAAAATGTAGAGCCCCTGGTTCAAAAAGTTTAAGAGTTTCAAGATGGCAACTGCAGAGCATTAAAACGGGCAGGTCACACGTTTATGAAGTCAGCCCCGCCAAGAGGACCACCAAGGAGGAAATGAGGAATGGGGAGGAGCCAGGCCCCTGAGGGTCCTCAGTGTTCCAGCTCTGTTCCTCCTCCCAAGCCACTGCACAAGGGACTTTTATGGAAGAGGAGATAAGAGCAGCAAACACAAATACCATTTCTAGTGTGCCAGGCAATCCTCTAAGTGCTTTATACACACCTCGTGTAGCTAACTTTCACAACAACCTTATGAGGTTTCTTTTACAGATATGTAAATGAAATGACACATAGAGTTTAGGTGACTTGCCCAAGATCACATTGCTGAAGGTGGCAGAGCCAGGATTCAGATGCAGGGTGTCTGGCCTCAGAGTCTTGTCCTCTTAGCCACTGTGATTTACTCTTTTTCTTTTTCTTTTCTTTTTTTTTTAAGTTTATTTTGTGAGACAGAGAGAGAGAGAGAAAGAGAGCCAGCAGGGGAGAGGCAGAGAGGGGGAGAGAGAGAATCCCAAGCAGGCTCCACGCTGTCAACACAGAGCCTGATGTGGGGCTTGAACTCATGAACCGTGAGATCATGACCTGAGCCCAAGTCAAGAGTTGGATGCTTAACCAACTGAGCCATCCAGGAGCCCCTGATTTACTCTTTTTCCAGGGGCTTCTGTTTAATTGCTCAGAGAAGGGAACAGTGGCAGAGGGAACAGGTACCAGAATGTAAATGGATCTCCAGGTGGTAGCCTCTTCTTTATTGCCCTTAGTAAGACCACACCAACCCACCTACGAGGGGGTAAGGCTGCTGGGAGATACAACAGGCTGGGTAGGCAGAAATGATCATGTACCTTGTCCAAGTGACAGGTGTCTTAGTTTGGTTCACTCTAAAGCAAAGCCTGAGGTAAGGACTTGGGTGCAGATGATTTATTTGGGAGATGATTCCCAGAATAAGTCGGGGATCAGACAGCATTTAGAGGAAAGAAAAAGGAACAAGGAAATGTGAATATGGGAGCATTGTTGCTGCTGCCATTGTAGGCAACCAGAGCTCAGTTCTGCAGGAAGCCGGGCATTCACCCACCACCTCCTGTCCCCCTTTGATTAGGGGCTGCCCCTGTGGCCATTAACTTCCCCAAATTTCTGGGCTGTCCCTGAAGTGGGTGGGAGAGGTTTTCTTGGCCCTGGAGAAGCCCCAAGGCCAAAAGCAAAAAGATTCAGGGAGTGTGCTTGAGCTGGGATGTGCCCAAGGTGAGTGTGAGTCCCATCACAAGGGCAGCTGAAGACAGTGGGCCAAGGGAATGTAGGGAGGAACACCCAACACGTCTGTCCAGGAACCACCAGATTTCACTAGCCGCCGGCTCTCAATGGAGAATGGGAGCAGGGAGTGGCAAGAATATATGTGGGCAAAATGTCATTTCCATTGTTCTCCTGTGGATCTCTATGTCTGCTCACTGGCTGCTGTTGTTCATTCTTTGAGCAACCTGCTTCCTCAGCTCCAGAGCACAGGAGATGGGATAGCAGGCAAGGGCCAGTCAGCTGTTGTTTACTGAGTGTGCTTACTAAATGGGCTGCCAAAGGGCTGAGGGACAGGGAAGGACCCAGGCTCTGTCACCCTACAGCAGCATGTTGACACTCCCTGGAGGGCATCATAGAGATTGACTGTGGCTATGATGCAGGGCTCCAGGGGAGTGGCTAATCCCTACAGGTGTTGGGACAGGAGCCACAAAGCCCAGGGAAGGACTCCAATAAAGCTTCCCCGCTGGCCTGAGAACTCTGGAGATTCCGCCACCCTGCTCTCAATCCACTCCTGCATATAGGCTCTCTGGGGCTCCACCTGGCTGCTGGCCTGAGGCTGGCCTGGGCTCAGCCAGCCTGCTCTGAGCCTCTTGCCACCCCCTCCCTTCCTACCCTAAGACCCTCTTCACTTGGGCACATTTGCTTTGACACCACTTTCTAAGCCCTAGCTGCTCTCTGCATTGTTCTGAGAAACTAGTTGGCATTTTGACCAGCCCAGAACCTGGGAGCTGAGGGGCAGGTTTACGATGTTAGTCTGCAAGGGGACAGAATCCAGGCCTGGGAAATAGAAATCTCAGGGGAAGGTCACAGCTCAGCTTCTTTCTAGCCAGCGAGGTCACATTTCCTCAGTTTCCACATGTACAACACTAATCAGCCTTGCCACATCCACCTCACAGGGTCGCTGAGATACCAGATGGAATGTCTGTGAGCAAAATTTTCAAACCAACAGAGTCTTATGTAAATGTAACTTGTAATAACCATTGTTTGCTGCCCTGTGCCTGACATCCCATTAGACCGAATTCCTCTGCTCTCTTCCTGGCACACACAGGGGCCTTTGTTATTTGGAACTTGGGAGGTTGGCAAATTCCTGCTTGTCTGGAATCCAAACAGGCCAGTTGTGAGTTGTCTTGGGGTTGTCGTGCCCTGGAAGAGCCACTCGGTCAGGGGCCAGAGCCAGGAATTCCCCCTCCAGACCCAACTGCTAGGAGCTCCATGGCCTTAGGCAAGCGCCTTGATTTCCTAGAGCCCTGTGTGATTCATCTGACAAAGGGAGTTATTGCCCCGGTCTGGCCTGTCTGCCTCCTGGTCTCTCAAGAGGGTCAAGATGGATTACAGGGGTCTAGGCAAGGGTGTGCGAAATGCTCCTGTGCTGTGTAAATGCTGGGGATTGTTCCTGGAAAAAGGGCTTTCTGACTTGATTCCACAACACGCATCCACCCATCAGGCCTAGTGTGAACTTAGAGGCACAGTCAAGATCCTGAAATGTTTTCCAGATCATCCAAGAAAGTTGGTGCAGGAAGAGAAAGACTCAGCTTTCTTAGTAGCTAGAAGTACAGGTAATTGTCACCATTATGGGGATGGGGTTGTATGAAAATATTGTGGGTCAGGAAGGAAGGGAGTGGACTTTGAGTCCCAGAAAAGGAGGACAAAAATGTCAAGATGTCTTTGGAGGGACAGCAGGAACTAGAAAGAGTAAGGCAAGGTCTAATATGCGGAGCCTAGAATGAGGCAGTGAGAGATGGGGCAGAGGCTGCAGGAGGGGGTCCCCGACCTGCACGCTGGCTAAACCCCAATTTTTCTTGTGTGTCAGAGAGGCCCTTCTCCCGACCCCATGGACGAACCGTGATTGGTTTAGAATCTTAATCTATACCACTGGTCTGCTTATTAGTATGACCCAGTGCTGGCCGATAGAATCTGAGGGGGAGTCCACTGGGGGCTTCTGGGAAAGATTGTCCTCCTTGATAAAAACAGAGAGAGAGACAAAGGAGGCTGTTCCCTCTTCCCCATCTACGAGGCCCCTCCAGAGCCTGTCCTGTCCCACCTGGCAGTACCTGAGCTGGATAATAGCCAGTTCCCATTTCTCACCAGCTCCCCCCATGGCCCACACCTTCCTGCCCCAGCTGTTGGCGTGAGAGGCTGAGGTCTACAGCTCCTGCAGCTCCCAGTGAGAAGAAACCCAAGAGCCATGGAGCTGCTGCATCTTGGGATTCCCTCCAGGCTGCTTGACATGGGAGACAAGGCATATCTTCACAGTTGAAGCCACTTTATAATCTACTGCTCCACTGGCAAGGGAACCAGGGTTAAAATAACACTGGTAATACGTGCCATTGAAAGGAACATTACAGTTCATGCAGCACTTTATATGCGCGGGTCTTACTCGATCTTCACAAAAGACAAGAGGGTAAGTGAACAATAAATGAGGAAGCTTTGGCCAGGGGGCATAAATGACCCCCAAGGTCACAGAGCTAATTGCTGGTAGGCCTGATAGCATAAGTCAGAGCTGCTGACTCCTGCCCCAGGACCCTTTCCGCTCCGCCCGGAAGAGACCAAAACTGAAGCTAAACACAGGGACATACAGATGTCCCCGGGGCTAAGATGAAAGGTCAGACTGCAGCCTTACTGTCACCTTCCTGAAGCATCTTGGGGGAGAATAAGAGGGAGCCTGATCATCAACTGTCTGTGAGCCATTAGGTTGGGGGACTGAGCCCAGGGTGGAACCAGACAGTCCAGGAGAGGAGGAGGTGGGCACATGGGAGCAGCCTGTTTCTCCACCCCCAGGAAGATCCTGGATGGAAGGAAGGAAAGATGACAAAGTGTAAAGCAAGGATTGGCAGTCTTCCCGAAGCACGAGGCCAATTGGCTTCCCAAGCAGGCAGGCACGTGTGGATCTAGCCCGGAAGAGACGGGTCATGGGGATTGGACCAGAGAGAGGAGTGTCGGGAGCAGGGCAGGCTCCGTCTGAGAAGCTTTCCAGAGAAGGTGAGTTCTGCACAGAGAAAGGGGCCAAAGAGGGCACCTGGGTGTTTCTGACTTCGGCTCAAGTCATCACCTCACAGTTGATGAGTTCGAGCCCCACATCCGGTGAGCTTGAGCCCTGCTTCAGGTGAGCACAAGCCCCGCTTCTCTCTCTTTCTCTTTCTCTCTCTGTCTCTCTGTCTCTCTGTCTCTCTTTCTCTCTCTCAAAATAAATAAATAAATAAATGAATAGGAGTCAAAGAGGCTCTGGGAGGGCTGGGAAGGGCTGCTCTGTATGCTTCCCTGACACTGGTGTGAACTGGCTGTGGGCCCTTAGCTGGGGGGTACACAGAGGACCCCTTCCTTGTCATTTAACCCTCAATAAAGAGATCCCAGGGGTAAACTCAGACTCTTCACATGATCAAATGTGAAATGTGTTGCAAGAAGTGATACTTATCACAAAGTACCCAAGTATGGACATTATTTACTTTAAAAAGATCAAAATAGGTAACAAAAAGCATTTTATGCACACACACACACACACACACACACACACAGTGCAGATTTCAGTTCCATATCATAGATGACCAGACAAGGTAGAGACCTAGACATAGAGAGGGAAACTGAAAAGAGGGGTTACAAGGATAGAGGAAAAGCATGTGAACATTGAAAGTTGATGAGGAAAACACCCTTGTTTCAGAGGGCTTCACCAAGGCATTAGAACTTTTTCTTTTTTCAGTTGTCCATGTGTTTATAGTTGCCTATGTTGATGGCAGGAGGTGAGCTTCATTTATTTCTTTGTGTTTTCATTAATCAACAGACATTTACCCCGTGTCTAAGTGTATTGGACACTATCCATGCAGCCGGGGTTAGAAATGAAACACAGGACTCATGCTCTGAGGCATCCACAGAGCATATGTGCACGGCCGAGGGTCAGAGCAGGACGGCACACAGTTATAATGCAGTGGGATAATGGTAAGGAGAGGCATGAGTGCCATGGAAGCAGAGAGAACCAGGTCTAGCCGAGCCTGGGCAGGGGCTTAGAAGCCTCCTTCCTTGGTCTATATTAGCAGGAACCCGCACCACCAGAGCATTCTTGGCAAGAACAGACCCAGGACTGAACTAAGGCAGTGTCACAGAAAGGAAAGGATTGGCGAATGGGGAGAGGGTCCAGGAAGCACTTGGTTGAGGAAGATGACCCCAAGTTGCCCCAGATTTCTGGCTCATGAAACTAGCGGAATGGGGGTGTCATTGACTGAAATAGAGAAGAAGGGAAAAGAACAGGTCTATGGACAAAAGAGTTTTTTCTTCTCAAATAAAAAATCTGATCATACAAATATCTGACATAACATTTTCCGAAGAGTCTTCCTAGCTTTTAGGATAATATTTAAACTCTGTTGTTTAGCACATATGGCCCTCCCAATTCTTTCTTCTCTAGGCTTATTTCTTGTCACTCCCTTAAGTCCTTCCTTAGACACAGCTATATAAAACTCTTAGTTATTCCAAGACACATTCCATGGCTGTTGTATAGTTTTGTACATGTGATTCTCTCTGGCTAGAAAGTACTCTGTCATGAACATCTGTTGTTTGTGTTCTCAGTACCCTCTCCTTTGGGTTACCTCTCCTGACTCATTCCATGTGGCCCTGTTGGAGCTGCCAATCACAGCATCCCGCCCCCTGGTGGCAAGAGTGGGTAGGGAAGCCGGGTCTGGTCAAGCAGAGTATCCCACACCTCTGTGATTGGCCTAGGATTGGCACGTGACCCAAGCTGGGCCAATCAGAGCCCTCCTCTGGGATTTTATATATATAATATAAAAAAAAAATATATATATATATATATATATATATATATATATATATATATATATATATATATGCTGGGGCTAACCAACTGAGTTGATAAAAGCCTGGAACTTCCTGTGGCCAACTGACCCCTGAAACATGAAAGAAGCTGAACTGATTAGGAGAGAATGAGTTCAACTCAGAGGAAGAAACAACAGACCCGATGCAAGGACAGCAGCAAGTCTGAATGCTGTGTGAGTTCTGAGGCCAGCTTCACTCAGGTGTCCCTGGTTTGCTTAAATCTGTCCTGTCACTTAAAAGTGAAAGACTCCTATAGCCCAAATCCCAATTTCTGCTACCCACTTCCCACACATCCTTCAAAACTCAGTTCCAACCCAATTCCCCCAGAAAGTCTCCCCTGACCAGTTGCTCCTCCCCTCCTGGTTCAATGCACTTCCCTTGGGTTCCCATAACATTCTGGGCATATTTCAGTAGTATCCCTTAGCAATTAGATATGTTATCCTTGGTTCATATTTCTGCTTACTGTCAAATCGTAAGCTTCTTGGCCCTAATCGTATTCATATCATACCTCAGTTCCTGGCACAGAGAAGGTATTAAAAAAAAACTTTTGATGAGCAAATAACAAGTTCAGAACTTGTCTGTGGAACATTCAGGTGCCAGGGGGTGGGGGCTTTGGGTATGTTAGTCATGGGGAGAGGGGGTGCTTCTGTGGAACAGGTGTAGGAGGCCAGTGGGTTGTGGGCAGTGAACAGTAAGGAACGCCCTTGGTCTGTCTCCAGTGGCTTTTCCAAAGAGGGAAGGAGGGTAATAGGGTGACTGGAAAGGACAAGGGGAGATTTATTTGAAGATTCCAAAATTCTAAGTGTGTTTATATGTTGAGGGAGTGAGGCCAGGGAAGACAGGGGTGAGGATGCAGGGGAACCAAGACATGGAACCAGGGTAGAGGATGGGCGTGAGCACAGGTAGAAGGACAAAGAACAAGAATGCCCAGCAGACACTCAGTTTACATTCAGGAGCCCCACAGGCTAGTGAGGTTGGGCCGAACACTTTTTCCTAAGACTCCCAGAGCATTCGGCTGCCTTTCTCTCAATTACCCTCCACCTCCCAGCAAGTAGAAGGCCATTGCTGAGCTTGAGTGGCGCTATCAGGTCACTGGCCTCCAGCTGGGTCCAGACCTCCCAGGTGCTGGCCAGAGTTCAGAGTAATCCTCGCCATTGTTCCTTTTGTTGTTGTTATTGGACCCAGGAGATCAGATTCCCAGGATAGTGTTCACTGACTTTGTCCGAGGCCATGTGATCCTGTCAAGGGAGGAGCATGGATGTAAATTATTGAGGAAATCTTAGGTTCTCAACAACTCCCTAGTGAGTCAAATATGCCAAGAAACCGAAGAGGACTCTGCCCTTGGGGTGTTCACAGCTGGGATTGTGCAGGTGATCACTTCCCCGGCCTGTGGCCTCTGAGCCTGCCAGAGATTGAAACTTGAAGTCTGGAGGCTCATTAGGGCCCTCCAGCAGCCAGGATTTCCCAAATGATCTGGAGGGGAGAGACTGCAACAGCCCACAGATAGAAACCCAACTGAGAAACTACATTCATTTGGGGCCTTTGGAGGGGATATGCAGGTGAGGAGAAAGCAGTCCCTGTTCCCCCTGGAGGAGCCCAGGGAGCCATGGTCTTTGCTCAAGAGAGAGAGGCTCAGCCTCACTGTGGAAGGCATGATCCCTGCCCTTGGGAGTTCCTGACCAGACAGAGGTCACCAGGGGTGTGTGCTCACACACACACACATACACACACACACACACACACACACTGTGACTGTAATGACAGCAACTGGAACAAGATACAGACAGGGTGTAAGCACTGTGCTGGAGGCTGGAACTAGCCAGATCACTGCAGACGGGTAGCCCAGAGGAGGGGATTATCTGGAGTTGCCCCCTTCCCAGAGGCCACCCCCTGCCATCTGGTGCAGAGCTGTGCCAGGCAGGGTCCAAGCTAGTTGGATGCTTGCTGGTTCCGGCTGCTGAGTATCAGACACTGTGGTTGTTCACAGGGGGGCAATGCTGGAAGGATCTTGCTGGCTTGTTGCCTTAAGTCCCAGACTACTCTCTGGAAGAGAAGAAGGGAAGGTGGGGAAGAGATCAATGTTCAGTCTTTCCAAGTTTTCCTTGGCTTTGGTTATCAGCAGACAGCCCATCTGTTTGCTCAGGGCTCTCACTTCCCTACCCTTGAATACCTGTTATCACACTTGCTGTGTTTCTGGGCTCTCAAAGATGGCTGAGCCTGTGTGTGTGTGTGTGTGTGTGTGTGTGTGTGTGTTCTTGTATACCTCATGCATCTCTATGCCCGGCCTTCCAAGTGCACACCTGCATATCTCCATGTAGATGTGACCACATGTGATAATTCCCGTATTTGCCTAAGTTGCCCCTGTGTACACATGAATGTGTCCAGTTGTGTGTGCTGGGGCGGGGGATCCTCATTGCAGACACCAAGCATTCATCTGCTAGGTTTTAATGTCCAGCAACATGATAACATCAATACAGCAGGCTGGACATTGAGCTGAGTCTCACCATTTCCCTGGCTTTGTGCAGAACTGATACATGTAACTTAACGTCTCAAACTCCTTCTTCCTTCTCAGCTCGCCCTGAGTCCCTGAAGAACTCTTGTATGTTACACCCAAGACTTACCCAGAAGGGTAGAGGATGGCTGATCTTTGGAGCTTCCACTAACTCTCCGATCATTTATCCACTTGCCCCTCAAACGATCCATGAGCTTCTGCCAGACCAGACCCTGTGTTAAGAGCCAGGGATACAGAAATGAGTAAGACAGAGTCGCTGTTTTCATGAAATGCACATTCTTGTCAGGGAGGAAGGCCTGGACACAACTAATTATGTTCAAAGGCAGACTCTGATAAGACCATGGGACTACAGAAAAAGAAGACACTAACATCCCTGAGGAACCTGGGATGGTTTCAATGAGGTGGCACTTCGCTAGGACTGGAGTAGAATTTTGACAAGAGAATGTACAGAAGAGCATTGCATGCAGAACAACGGTATGATCAGAGATCTGGAAGTGAGAAGGCCCACAGAATGTCTACTTTCAAACCCTTCTGCAGGGCTAGCACGATGCATGACTCTGGGGAGTGCCTGTCACATAGAATTCAGTGTGAAGGGTGCCCCCTAAAATCTGGTCCTGCCCTTCTTCTCTGCATTCTTATAAGTCTGTGTCCCCAGGCTTTGCTCATGTTACATCTAACCAATTCCAAATAGGAGCAAATGACTAAGGTGAGGTTAAAAGAACACGGGGTAGGAGGGGGGCCACTGACGATGTTGTGAGCGAGGCTCATGAGAGTCCCGTGGAAAGCCAGCCCAATCTGTAAAGATAAAGTCAGAATGGGCTGTTGAGAGTGATTGCAAAGTCTTTCTCTGAATCATTTGTTCAACAAACATTCATCTGATGTGGTCTCTGGAAGGAGACAGGCACAGAAGAGAAGTCTCCTTATTTGTTCATGATGATTTAGGTTAGTGTTTCTTTAAGAGTTTTCCTAAGAACAATAAATAATCCAGAGAGATTCTGAGCTCAAATAAGAGTTACTGGAATCAAACACATTTAGAAAATATGTGTAAACAAAGCAAACAAGTCTCTCTACTATAATATTTATCAGGGCTTGTAAAATCTTATGCTCTGCAAATCTCCATGAGTGGGATAGGCCCAGCAAAACTTCCCAACGTTATTCAAACTGTAAACCCCATATGTTCCCACAGAACTGGTAAGGTTGATTAAAACCTTCCTGGGGAAACCCAAGATTGGGAACAGTAACTCTAGGAGTCCTTGGGATAATGGCAAACCAGGGGAAAGGGATTCATGAACTCTTGGGCAAATAGTGTGGCCAGGACATGCGTCATCCATCTTACTCCAACCAGGAAGACTTCCTAGAGGATGTGTGGTCTCAGGGACCATTAAGAGAAGAAAGGGCAATCTCAAGGGACCACAGTTTAACCGCTGTCATATGGAAACAAACGTACTCGGGGGGGAATATCCATGCAGTGAAATGCTATGCACTTAAGTATCTGTTAGAACATGCTTTGAGGAAGGGGTAAGGAGGAAGGGAGAGGCCCAGGTCTCCCCTCCTCACAAGTCACACCCAGCCTGATGGAGCAAGCATAGAACCTGCCTTCTGGGAACTCCTAGCCTGATGGAGGGATGCAGGAAATGATGGTTCCCAAGACACTGGACATCAGGCAGCAAGGGTCACTGACACCTGAGAGGTGGAAACAAACAAAGAAAGCCCTACAATTGCCTCCGTGTACTGCCTTGAGAGGATTTCTAAGCCATGACGCAGGGAAGGGAAGCCGAGGTGGACCCCAGCAGATTTTGTGAGTGAGGAGAAGGAGCCGCAAGTCTGGGGAGACCCAGGCAGCTACAGTACGCACAAGAGAGTACCCAGGAGGAGAGAGCTGCGTGGAGAGAGGACCCTAGGAATCTCCAAGTTTTAAGCAGAGCACTGACTCACATATGTGTGTGGGGAAACTAGCCCCAACTTTCCAACTGGGGGAAAGAATCACCCAATAGATGTAGGGAAGAGTACTCAAAACTCACACAGAGCTGGGAACACTCCCTATTCCCACCAGTAAGACTAGAAAAACTAATAACTTATGGATAGAGTACTCAGAAGGATCTTACTTCAGTAGTGGAAAATAATTAGCCTTAGACTAAATACTGCTCTCATCCTGCCTAACAAATCTTAAAGCCATGAAAGGATAAAATTGCTGCATCCTGGAACAAATTCAACAATATTTATCAGAATATGAAAGTATTTAGTACCCAGAAAAGTAAAATTTACAATGTCTAGCATTCAATAAAAAATTACTAGGCATGCAAAGAAACAGGAAAATACAGCCCATAACGAGGAGAAAAAATAATCACTGAAACTGGCCCAGAACCTACAATTAGGGTGACAAGTGTCCTGGTTTGCCTGGGACTATCCTAGTTTTAGCACTGAAAGTGGTGCAGTCCAGGAAACTCCTCAGTCCCAGGAAAACTGGGACGATTGGTCACTCTACACCCAATTAACATCATATATAATAGTAAACGACTGAATGTCTTCTCCCTAAGGTCAGGTGCACATCAGAATGTCCACTTTTAACATGTTTATTGTGCTGGAGATTCCAGCCACCACATAAGGCAAAGAAAAGAAATCCCTACTGGAAAGGAAAAGTAAAACTGTCTTTGTTTCCAGATAATATGAAGAAAATCTGATTGACTCTACAAAAAAGCCATGAAACTAATATGTGAGTTAGTAACATCGCAAAATACAGGTAAATATCCTCAAATCAATTGTTTTTCTATATTCTAGCAATGTACTATCAAAGTTGAAATTAAAATACCGATACCCATTTTAATAGAATCAAAAAATATGAAGAAAGGATAAACATGGCAATCAATATGAAAGATATGTGCATGGAAAACTACAAAACACTGATGAGAGAAATTAAACAAGGTCTAAATAAATGAAGAAACTTATTTAGAGGTTGGAAGACACAATATTTGTTAAGATGTTAATTCTCCTCAGATAGATTCAATACATCTCAAAAAAATCCCAATAGTCATTTTGGTAGAATGCTGATTCTAAAATTCATGTGGAAATACAAAGAAACTAGAATAGCCAAAACAACTTTGAAAAAGATCATATTTGGAGGACTAACACTACTTGATTTCACGACTTACTGTAAAGCTGTAGTGACCAATAGACCCACTCGTAGATGCATGTAGTAGGCTGACTTGTATCCCACTCCCTCAAAGTGTATGTCCACCTGGAACCTATGTTGTGATTTTATTTGGAAAAAGAGTCTGGGAAGATGTAATTAAGTTAAAGATCTTAAGATGAGAACATTCTGGACTTGGGATAGGTCCTAAATCCAATGACAGGTATCCTTATAAGAAGAGGGGAAGACCCTGGGTTGCCTGGGTGGCTCAGTCGGTTAAGCGTCTGACTCTTGATCTCAGCTTAGGTCTTGATCTCACAGTCGTGAGTTTGAGCCTTGCATTGAGCTATGAACTGAGTGTGAGACCTACTTCAAAAAAACAAAAGAAAAGAGGGGAAGATCCTGAGAGATCCCCAGGTGAAGCCCGGGTAAAGACAGAGGCAGAGATTGGAGTAATGCGGCCACAAACCAAGAAATGTGTGAGCCACCAGAAGTTGGAAGAGATAAGAGAGAATTCTCGACTACAGCCTCTGGAGGGAGTGCTGCCTGCCAACCCTTTGATTTCAGACTTTGGGCCTCTAGAACTGCGAGAGAATAAATTTCTGTTGTTTTAAGCCACAAAGTTTGTGGTATTTTGTTAGGCAGTCCAAGGAAACAAATGTATAACTTTTTTTCTACAAAAGTGCAAAGGTAATTCAGTGGAAAAAAATTAGTCTTTTCAACAAATGGTGCTGGAACAGTTGGATATACATATGCAAATAAATAAACTTGGATTCGTGCCTTTCAGCATATATGAAAATTAACTCAAAATGGATCATAAACCTAAATGTAAAACCAAATCTGTAAACTGGAAGAACTCATAAGACAAAACCTTTGTGACCTTCTGTTGAGCAAATATTTCTTTTTTTTTTTTTTAATGTTTATTTATTTTTGAGAGAGAGAGAGGGCACAAGCAGGGGAGGGGTCGAGAGAGAGGGAGACACAGAATCCGAAGCAGGCTCCAGGCTCCTAGCTGTCAGCACAGAGCCCGACACAGGGCTTGAACCCACCAACCGCGAGATCATGACCTGAGTCAAAGTCCGACGCTCAAACGACTGAGCCACCCAGGCGACCCTAAGCAAAGATTTCTTAGACATGATGCCAACACATGACCCACAAAAACTGATAAATTAGACTTTGTAGAAATCTCGTGCTCTTCGTAAGACCCTGTTCCGAGAATGAAAAGGCAAGTCACAGACCAGGGTGCATACACCTAATAAAGGACTCGTGCATAGTTATATATTTTTTAAAACTCTCAAAACTCGATAATTCAAAAACAACCCAATTTTAAAAATCAGCAAAGATTCAAATAGACATGCCACCAGAGAAGGTACACAGATGACGAACAGGCACATGAAGAGACGCTCCACATCATTAGTTAGGGAAATGCAGATCAAAACCACAAGATACTACTAAACATGTGTAAGAATGGCTGAAACGAAAGGCCTTCCATATCAAACGCTGGCAAGAACGCAGAGCCACTGGAACCCCCCTGCACTGCCGGTGGGAACATCAAATGGAACCACCACTCTGGCAAACAGTGAGGCAATTTCTTAAATAAACATGCATTGATTATATGACTCAGATAGTCCACAGCTAGCTATTTACCCAGAAGAACTGAAGGCATATGTCCACACAAAGACTTGTACACAAACGCCCACCCACACTTGAATGGATAATCAAATTACAGAATTAAAAAGAAATGAACAGGTGATACATGGGACAACGGATGAATCTCAAAATAATTGTGCCAAGGGAAAGAATCTGGACCAAAGAAGACAAAGTGAACCCTTCCGTTTGTATAAAATTCTATAAAATGAAATGAATGCGTAGTGACAAAAAGCAGACCAGTGGTTGCCTGGGAGGGGTACAGGGGTGCGGAGGGGAGGGAGGATGGATATGTATCTCCCAGTAATGGTTTCATGGGTGTTTGCATATGGCAAAACGTCTCAAAGTGCACAACTGAAATATGTGTGGGGCGTTGTATGTCAGTTAAACCTCAGTAAAGCTAGAGAACAGAAACGAAGAAAAACCAGTATCTCCAGCATTCCCAGCATTAGTGCTGCAGCCACTGCAGTGATGGAGGGCGGAGGGAAGGGGAGGCTGAGGCCTCACTCCCAGGGGCCATGCTAGCTCACCCCCATCCACACACACACACACACACACCCCAAGGACAGGATGCAATGACCCGGAGGCTGCCTGTCCTGACTTCTCAGCCCCTCCATCAGGCAACTGTCCGTGCAGGCCTGAGGTCTGGCCTGAGGGTAAAGTTAGGGGGAGAATGAGGTCATTTAGAGTTCTTGGAGCGAGATCCCTAGAGAGTGAGTACAAACATCAGAAAACATTTGGTCCAACAGATGCTGTAAAAGCCCTTGGAGTAATCTCCTTTTTTTGCTTCATTAGTCTGCTTCCCATCTGCAGCTGGATCTTTCCACAGGAACCGGGGTGGGGGTAGGGAGGGGCTCTGCTCGATTGCTGTCTGCAGTCGTGGAGGGAGTTCCATGAGGAGGAGAGAGTCCAGGACCCAGGCTTCACTGTGGTGACACCCCAATTACAGAGGACAATTCTTCCCAGATTTTCAAGGGTGTGATTTTTTCCTTTAAATACAGTTGCCTTTTACATGTAACTACATTTTTTTTTCCATGACTACGTTTTATAAAATTGCTCTGAGGGTCTACTCAACTGGAAGGTAAGAGAGTTTGCAACCATATTCCCAGAAATCCTGCTGAAGGACTGGGAGGTGGTTTCTTCTGTTAAGGCATTCAGAAATCTCCCCTGCCCTCAACCAATCTGGTTTATGCCAAAACTGAGTTCAGCTCACCCTTTTGCAAAGTCAAAGACTCAGAAATTCTAGCCTGCTGTATATAAATGACCACAAACTCAAAGTGGTCAGTCTGCATAATTGGCAGACTTCAGGAGCACGGTTGGGACCCAGGTGTTCGGGTCAGCAAGCCTCAAGGAATTCTTCCAGCTCGGAGGGCAGATTCCCAAGGTCCCGGAATAGACTCCCCTACCCCCACTCCCCCCCACCCTTGCCTGTCACCCCTGTCCCCTTTCTCTGAAAAATAGATCTACGATCTACACCTCCCCACCCTGCTCAACATGAAACACTAGTAATAGTCGACACGGGGCACTCAGGTGGCCAGTCACCGATGCGAACCCTTTGCACACATCATCCAGCTAATCCTTACAACAACCTCTGAGATGGGTAGCATGATTATTCCTGTTTTACAAATAAGTAAACTGAGGCAAAGACAGGTGAGGGTACAGAGTTTCCAGGTCTTTTATTTTAAAAATTTTTAAATTGTGGTAAATCGTATATAACACGAAATTTACCTTCTTAGCCATTTTTAAGTGTACAGTTCATTAGTGTCCAATAAAGCCTCTGTGTCCAACCTCCAAAACTCTCTTCATCTTGCAAAACTGAAACTCTGTCTCCATTAGACAATAGCTCACTTCGCCCTCTGCCCAGCCCCAGGCAACTAGCATTCCACTTTCTGCCTCCATGAATTTGACGACTCCGGGTACTTCGTATAAGTGGAGTGAGGGAGCATTTGTCCTTCCGTGACAGACTTCTTTCACTTAGTATAATGTCTTCAAGTGTCATCCGTGTTATACCAGGTTATCAGAATTTTCATTTCCTTTCAGTTTTGCAAGATTAGTCCTGGGGCTGGGTGGTGGTGATTTGCACAATATGAATGTATTTAAGGCCACTGAACTGTATGCTTTAAAATGGTTAAAATGAGGGGTGCCTGGGTGGCTCAGTTGGTTAAGGTCCAACTTTGGCTCCGCTCATGATCTCGCGGTTCAGGAGTTCGAGCCCCCTGGGTCGGGATCTGTGCCGACAGCTCAGAGCCGGGAGCCCACTTCGGATTCTGTCTCCCTCGCTCTCTGCCCCTCCCCCGCTCATGCTCTGTCTCTTACTTTCTCTCAAAAATAAAAATAAACATTAAAAAATTAATATTAAAAAAATTATATGGTTAAAATGATAAATGTGTGTTTTACCACAATGAAAACGACGACAAAGACAGGTGAGATTTGCCCAAGGCACACAGTAAGTGGCAGTCCAAACCCAGGTGGGCGAGCTCCTGCGTCCATGATCTTTTACAACCTGCTGTATACTTTCTCTCAGAAGAGAAATCACACAGACAAAGCCTGAGGCCCCGAGTCTTTCTAGGACAATACAAGATGTGTGCACCGCTATAGATTCAGGTTCAGGGTTTATCAGCAGCAGCAATGGGCAGTCCGCACAGGGCTCAGAGGGGGAGACAGAGTTAGATGCTGGAGTGATGGGGTCAGACAGAAGACATAATACAGAAGACCAGAGTCACAGTGTTTGGGGGGGATTTATAGGCCCACAACTGAAGGCTTAGGGGCCACAGAATGACCTGAGACTGGGACAGGCTGGGGAGACAGGGTGTCAGAAGGGTGTGTGAAGGTGGATGTGCCAAGAAGCCACATTCAGTGACGGGCCTGGGTGGGACTCACAGAAGGAAGGGCACCGGCTTCCCTTGCCTCTTCCTTTACCTCTGAGGAGCAAAGAAGAAGGGGGAGAGAAAGGTTCCCCCTCAAGTGGCCTCCGATCCTCTTTCTTGGGAAGGGAACAGGAATCGTGGGCAGGGACAGGGAAGGGAGAGGATCAAGAGACTGAGTGGGCACAATGGTCAACTCAGCACAGACCCCCCCCATCCCTTTTCATGTGTCTTAGCCATGACTGTGTCCTGACTTGGGGGGTTAATTTTCTTCCCTATATTTCATCCCTCTTAGAGATAAGAAGGGAGAAAGACTCAGAAATTCTAGCCTGCTGTATATAAATGACCACAAATTCAAAATAATCAGAGTCTACATAATTGGCAGACTTCAGGAGCACGGGTGGGAGAACACTTTAAATGTCTTTTTCACAAAGAAGATGTGAAATGTCTTTTTTACAAATAATTTTAGATGGTTTTTAAGAATCTGGATAATAAAAGAGACATATAAACGATAAAAATAAGGATGATCAGAGGAAAATTCATATCTGAATGTAAGGTTGGCAGGAATATATAACCTTTTATTTTCTCTCTCTGATTTGTCCCTGGCCAGGCATAGCTCTTCCTGGAGTGTTAGTGTTCTCACCCCACCTTGGGAGCTCCAGAGGGGAAGCCAGGAGAGCCACCCAGGGGAAGATTGCTGGTTATCTATGCAGGGGTTGGGGTGGATCACAGAAGCCATCGCAGAGGAAAATCTAAGTCAAGAGCAGCACAGGAAGCTGTCACTTGTGCAGACACGACCAAGGCCCTCTGACCTCAGGGGAAACCACTACCTCCCAGCCTCTACAGGGTCTCATCCTAGCAGCCATAGGCTTCAAGCTGGGCTACGTATGGTTCTTCTTCTGGGACAGGATGACCCTGACATGTTGGCCCCACAACTGAATTACCTCCCAGGGAATCTTTGGAAAGAGCTGAGGAAAAGCAGCAGTCCTCTGATGAAGTGTGTGGGCCCTACCTCGGTTCCTGGGCAAGAAGAGGCTGGCCTGTCTCCAGCCTGGTTGTACCATGTGATCAGGCCTGGGGGTCTTGATGCCATGTTCCTCCCCACCCCCCACCCCCACCAGCATCACTCAGTTAAAACTTCCTGGTGGAGGAGAGGGGCGGGACAGGAAATGCACTTTCTGGGCCTGAGCTCAGCGAGTGTGCAAGTTTCCCTTGGCCGTTCTGAACTACTTAGGGCAGTGGTCCCCAGCCGTGTCGAAGCTGTTTCAAGCACTGAGACTTGTTACAATTTTGAACAACCTCCTACTCTCTGTGTCCCAAATACAGGTGCTCAAAGGGATGACCTAATCCAGAAGTCAATGAGGCAACCGGAACACTGAGACCATTCTCCTGCCTTCCCTGGTCCCTGCGGCCCTGGAGTGCCCGGGCTCCTAGGATATCTTTCCAGCCCCATCCCCTCACACACAGACCTATTTATCACCCTGCTCCCCCTCTCAGCACCTTCTCCTACCCAAAATGCCACCAGCCTTCCTCCCTTAGATCTTGCAGGGGCACCCGATTTACATTGTCTAGTGGTGCAATGATGGTGTGCATGTGTAACCTTATCTTTAGCCATACTTCCTGAAGCAAGTTGAGGCCCAGATTCCTGAAAACTCTTGGCCTATTAACCCCCAGAGCTATAAGGCCCTGAGCGAGGCAGCCTCACCGGTTCTGCTGGGCAGCAGAGAGCACCCAGCCATCCAGGCTGCCATTTTGCAAGGGAGCTTGGGTCACACTGAAGTTTTCAAACAATCTCCTAATGCTCTGAAGTGTTGGGTAGGAAGGCCTGTTCTCCATAAGCAGATAGGAGAATAATAATTAGAACAAAAGAGTAACTAGCTAGCGTTTACTGTATTTGTAGTGAATCCCAGGCACTTACATGCATTATCTAACATACTATTGACAACTTTAGAAGTTGGTGATAGAAGTTAGGTGCTTTTTTTAATGCCCTTATTAAACATAAGAGAACACAACCTCAGTAAGCAGAAGGCCGGTTCTCAAACTGGACCATATCTGTCCCCAGAGCCACGCTTGTACTCAATACCAGTGTTTCTCAACTTGTGGGAGCGTCAGCACCTGCCGGGGAACCCCACCCCAGAGTTCCTGATTCTGTAGATCTGCAGTGGAGCCTGAATTTGCATCTCTCAAAAGGTCCCAGGTGCCCCTGGCGATCCCAGGAGGCACCTCTTCAGTTGCACTGCTCTGTGCTACCCTTGTGACCCACCCCCCCCAACTCCCTGCAGAGACCAACTGAGTCTCTCACAATCCTCTGGTGTTGTCACCTGGTGGTATTTATCTAGAAAATATCCAGACCCTGCAGATGTCACATGTCCATGCCACCGGGGCCAGACAGTCCCTCGGTCCCCAAAAATGGGACTGCAGAGGGGGCAGGCACAAACTAAGGTCCCCCTCTGTGCTCAAGATGCACAACTTCTTGTGGCCAGCAAAACACTTACCAGCATGACAAGTCTATTCATACATATCTCAGCCATCTTTGCCCCCACATGGAAGCAGACGGGGTCAGGAGTCAGGACCCCCAGCTGACCACTCTCAGGCACTTCGTTTCTGTCACGTAGCACCTAGCACATCACATCATTGACACTGACTTCAGTGTTGTGTGATTAGTGCCCTGGCCTCATACTGTAACAGAAGTGCCCTGTGGCCAAGCATTTTTTTCTTTTTTTTTTTTCAATTTTAAGATTTTGCATGTCTTGTTTTTTTCTTTTAATGTTTGTTTTTGACAGAGAGACAGAGACAGAGAGAGAGAGAGAGAGCACAAGCAGGGAAGGGACAGAGATAGACGAAAACAGAGGATCCAAAGCGGGCTCTGCATAGTCAGCACAGAGCTGGGCGCAGGGCTCGAACTCACCAACTGTGACATCATGACATGAGCTGAAGTTGGTTCCTCAACCAACTGAGCCACGCAGGCATCCTGCACAGGCCTCTCGTCTGCCTCGTGTCCCACTGTGTGCCCAGTATCTAGAACCACTGGTGGCTGGCTCACAGAATGTGGACCAGAAAAATGAATCGAATGACCAAATAAACAAATGGATAGCGGGACGAGGAAATGAATAAGTGAACGAGCAGATGCAGAGAAGAGTCATAGACAGGCTGTGGAGTGGGAATGAGCAAAAGCCACGACTGGCACAGAAGCTGAAATGTCAACTGGCCAAATAGATAAGTCAGACGAAAAAGCTGTTGTAGGACTCTCGGCTTCCCCCTCTCCCTTCTTGAAAGAGGTCACCTTTTCCCAGGTACGGAAGGCATAGCCTGATGTGTTCCTGCCCCCACAGTAATCTGAACAGACGTGTATCAGTCTGCTGGGGCTGCCATTACAAATTTCACAAACCTGGTGGCTTCCTCAAGAAACTGTCCCACAGCTCTGGGGACCAGAAGTCCAAGATCCGGGCGTCAGGGGGGTTAAGTTCCTCCTTTATGTCTATGAGGAAACAGGCTCGGAGTGAAAGGCCTGTGAGAAGATTTGCTGAGAAGGAGCTCAAAAGTGCCGGCCCCAGTCAATGGATGCAAGATCACACCTGGGGATTCTTTTGCAGCTGCACCTGTTTCCTGGGCTTGGTAGAGAAGGTCTGAGGGCTGAGCGCTCGAGGGGACCGGAGGCTGCCTCCTGGGCCCGGCTGCCCCGGCACCCTGGGCGAGAGCCAAGTTGGCCACAGGGTTCATGTAGAATTGCAGACTTCCCTTTCTGGTTCTTCCCGTCCTGGGTGCGAATTCCCCACCCCCACCACCTCTTGTGTGGCACGGGAAGAAAGGACTGGGTGGGGTCAGCTGAGCAGCAGCTTCTGGGCCTTTCTGCCTGCCTTAGGTGCCCTCGGTCCAGCCTCTTCTTCGTGTCTGCAGACACGCTCCCTGCACTGGGCATGGGGAGCCGGACACACCTCTAACTCCTTCTGTGTTCTAATTTCCTTTTTCACTTGAGCAGCCTCAGTAAACGTAGTTTTAATGCTTTTACCAACACTCCTAATGAAGGTGGCCACCAACAATCACATGAAACAAACCATTTAGTGGTGAACTCCTTTTGATCCCCGGCCCCATTCCTAATTTAGTCATGGTAGGCAGAATTGAGCCAATTTGGGATTCACGGAATCCAAAGTCATGAAAATAGACTCCCCCCTCCCCACACGCCCTGCCCTCCGCAGCTGGTGCCCTGTGACCCTCTGCTCACCTCACTCTGCCCGGGACGACGCCCTCTCCACACCACACTCCCGAGCCTCCTGTCATTTCCCTGCTGCTGTGACTCCAGGTCTCTATGTCTCTCCTCCCCACATGGTCTGTCCACTGCACAAAGGAATCTCCAAATGGAGGGCCTGACCTCCTCCTCCACAGACCTCCCCCCTCCCTCCTGCTGACCTCCACCCCAGTGATCATTTGCCAGGCAGCGCGTCCAGGAACCTGGGCGTCTGCCTCAACTCCTCCCTCTCATTTATTTTTTTTTTAATTTAATGTTTATTCATTTTTGAGAGAGAGACAGAGACAGAGCACGAGCAGGGGAGGGGCAGAGAGAGAGGGAGACACAGAATCTGAAGCAGGCTTCGTGCTGTCAGCACAGAGCCCCACACAGGGCTTGAACCCATCAACTGCGAGATCATGACCTGGGCCAAAGTCAGGCACTTAACTGACTGAGCCACCCGGGCTCCCCTCTCCCCTCCCATTTATTGCCCACATTCCAGTCACGGTGTCCCAGTCGTTCTGCCTTCTAAACGTGACCGGATGGTGTCCTCTCCTCTGTGTTGCTATTGCCTTGGTTTAGAGACCTTCAAATGCCCCAGACCCCACGGTAACCTCTTATTTGGATTCTTTGCCTCCTGGCCTAAAACCTTCCTCCAACCCTGAGGTGATCTATGTCAGTGCACATCTGATGATGCTCCCCATCCTCCTGTTGAGAACACTTCAGTGGCTCCCTGTCACTGTCAGGATGGAGCACGACCTTCCAAGATTCAAGAACTTTTAAGGCCTGGTTGAGCCTCTTGCTACATAGCATCTTTACACACACCCAGGGCTGCCCCTCTGTTCTCCACACCTAGAACACTACCATCCACCCAGGCCTCAGATCCCTGGCTAACTCCTACTTGACCTTCAAAACCCAACTCAAGGGTAAATCAGGCCCTGAGGCATGTTTAGGAACATGTCTGTCCCCAGAAAGCAAAAGTTTTGCCGTTACTCTTTCAGTCATGGGGTCAAGGTTTCCATATTCGGACACTCTGTACCTAAGCATCCAAGGGTTTGAGCTCTTCAGAGGCTAGTCTCTTACCGTCTTCTCTTGTCTCCCACCTCCACCCCCCAAAATAGAGCATGCTGGCGCATGCAGGTGAGGGGCCAGGCACCCCTGTCATCCTTCAGTGCCTTCTGGAGGGAAGAAAAGGCACCCTCAGATGGTGACAGGCAGGATGGCAGAGAAAGGGCAGGGCTGAGTGGCTATTAATGGTTCTGGCCCCTGGATGCCCCTCAGAAACCCCTGGGGGACTTCCCCAGATCATAGAAACCTGGCCTCTCACCAGAGACCCTGATGCAGGACACCCGAGGTGTGGCCTTGGCATCTTTGTTTTGAAAAATGAAGCCCCATAAGGGTTCTGATCAATGCTCAAGTTGAGAACCAGAGGATATTGTGATCAGATATGAGGCATCACAGATACCTCCCCGCTATTCATACATAGTTAAGGCACCAACATTTTGACTCATTTGTCTTCTTCCATATTTAAGTTAGAGCAGATGTGAGGCCGGTGCTCTTAACTGTTGATCTCCCCTATACTGTCCGGGAGAAAAGGCTGGTGGTGCTTCCCTGCAGGCCTCCTGGCCCCACTGGAGCCCTCCCTGAGAGCTGTCCCGGACCGCCTTCTTGCCACTGGGAGTTTCAAATTGGTCCAGTGCCTTACGGGCCTCCCCAAAGCCTGGGCCCAGTTCTAATCTAATCGGGGCTCCCACGGAAGTGTGCCTCAAAAGCAGAAGAGGCTCAAGAATGCTTACAAAGTAACAAACGAGATGTTATACATCGATTTTCAGTGTAGAAAAAGCACTGAGGGAAGGTAGATTAAACTCATGGTCACCATGAAGTAGGGTGGAGCAGGAAAGGCTGAGCTCTGAGTCAGAGAGGGAAGGGACAGGGACGAGAGGAGAGTCCGAGGCCGGAGTGAGGGGAAGGGCTCCCATCGCAACACCAGCTTCTGTTAGCATTGATTTCACGCGTTGTCAGTTCATCTCAGTCCATCTCAGACCATCAAAAATCACGGGTGTGTGCTGGTGTATTTGTACCAAATGCCTGCATCTAATTCTTATAGGCCACTTCCCCTCCCACCAATGGCAGGTGATGTGGGCCTGCATATAAGTTGCCCTGGCTTCCCTGCCCAGGGGGCTTCTGGAGAATGTCATACCATCAGTGGTCTAATGGCTGCAGCCATTACTGGTTGATCTGGTCCTGTCTCCACTGTGCCATGTGCCCTGTGATTTGGGCAGGAAGGGGGTCAGTGTCTCCCTGTCCCTGCTCATCCCATTCCCCTTACAGGGACAATTGAGGCATGAGGGTCCTGAGGGCTCCCTGGAGACCCAGGACTTTGCCAATATTTAACAGAGCCTGGGAAGGCTTTAGGGCTGTTCCACAAAGTCTCTTACTACGGAGACTGCAGACAGTATTTTTGGGGAGGCAGTCATACTCTGGCCTATGCGTTTTGATTCCTAGAACTCAGAGTATGTGGGTTTGGAAATGGTACCCTTTAGGGTGGGGTATGGAAAGACTTCTGTATTACCAAATATGTTAAATTAATGCAGCTTTATTTCTCTTCTTTAGTGTTTATTCGTTTATTTTGAGAGAGAGAGAGAGAGTAGGGGAGGGGCAGAGAGAGAGGGGGAGAGAGAGAACTACTGGTAATTGAAAGCATCAAGATGTTGCCAAATGAGATATGCTAGAAATCCACGTTCGGTAAAAGAGAACAATTAGTTCACAGACCTTAGAGATCAGATTGACGTTTTTTTTTTTTTAAATAAAAGTTTTATTTTTGATGAATATTCAATTTATAGAAATTGAATTCCCATATACCCTACACCTGGTTTCCCCTACTGTTAACATCTTACATTTGGTTTTTCTGTCACAACAAATGAATGAATATTGTTACTTTATTAACTGAAGTCCATACTTAATACCGATTCCTGCAGGGTTGGGTTTTTTTGTTTTTTGTTTTTTGTTTTTTTTTTCTCCACCTTAATGTCCGTTTCCTGTTCCAGGATCTTATCCGGGATGCCACATGACATTTAGTTGTCATTGTCATGGCTCCTTAGGGTCCTCTAGACTGGCAGTTAGACATGCCTTGTTTTTGATGCCCTTGACTAGACACCTTTTTTCACAAAAGAAGAAACAGACCTAGGAGGTTGCAGAGCCACTGAAGGGAATTCTAGAACCCTCTTCTCCATAATCTTCTTGCAATTTTGTTGCAATCTGATAATGTGCAACAACCCCCTCCCTTGCCATTAGCACAGAGGTAAAATTCTGCCTTGCACTGAAATGGTCTAGTTTTTCCTTAATGTGTCACTGTGGCGAGTCACTGGGTCTTACTGCACACCTTGGATTCTGCAGGCATCCTAGGTTCCCTGACGTGCTTCCGTGCCACCCTTTCCTGCCTGGCTACCTGCTCCTGTCAGCCTCCAGCCCAGGCCAGGCCCCCCCCAAGCACACTGCCAGACCTCACATATCATGGATGGCTGGGTGCTGGGAGCAGAGAGGAAATTGTAGAAGAGGGGGGCTGCCTTCAGCTGGGGTCTCTAAGCAATTGGGGGATGTTGAACTGTCTGGTCCCTGCCCGGGCCTCAGGTGCCCAGGGCGGCCCTTCTCATTTCTCACAGGGAGTCCCACGCTGGCTCCCCACTGGGACAGGGTTTGCTGCGGTCCAGTTGTTCAGGTTTTGTATGGCTTCCCTTCTGTGGTGAGGCTGTTGAGGAGGCTACAGCTTTTCGATTTGTAGAAACGACCTTCGTCCCCAGCTGCACGCTGACCTCTCTGTGCACAAACGTACCTGCACACAAATGCCTACCCGTGGTGTGTGGCCATCCAGTGTGACAGCACCCCCACTGAGCCGGGCTCGTGCTGACCCCTGACCTGTTCCGCCTGGAGGCCCTTGTTCTGACCAGACTCCTTCCAGGAATCATACAGTTACTGAGTGGTCGGGGGAGGCATGCGGGGCTTTCTCGGAGATTAGTGAGTCAGACCTCCAAGAATCTGTAGGGTGAGTGGATACATTTCTGCCTTGTCTTCTGCAGATGAGAACTGGTATGGTGGTCTAGGGTCTTCGGCTTAACCATTCTGAGCCTCGGTTTTCTTTACTGAAAAATGGGAATAAACCAACATTTCAAATATGGGTGTGTGGTGAAGAATGAAGAAGAGTGAGTAGCCCAGTGCGTGGCATGGATGAGTGGCCTTTATCTTCCCTGGCTCCAGGGGCCACATCAGTCATGCCAGGCGTAACTGTGGCCTCAGTTTACCAGATACTCCAGGACTGCCCTTCACTGTTGCCCAGGGTGGAGGGTAGTATGAGGGTGGCAACGTGATGATGCGGCAGCCTGGCACGGGCCTGAAGAGTGATACGTTGACAGTCATCAAAACCTCCTCAAATGAAGGCTTCTCTCTGTGCACCACAAAATTGCTCCAGAAAAACAAAAGTCCAAGGAATACCTTTCAAATTAAACCATGTCTTAAGAACACTCTAGAAGACTGGCATTTAAAATAATCAGTAGCAAATACTTTTACATGGTGGTGAGTGGTTTGTGTCACAAATAATCCCCTTCCCTAAATTACCTGTGTGGTAAATGCTGATTTCATGTGTTGGGTTCTCTAAAAGCAGGGATCTAACGAAGAACATTGTGCCTTGGGTTCAAAGTATGTATTTGGGAGAAAGATGTATATGTCATTTCTCCTAACGTCCAACAAACCAAGAACTCTGGAAGAATATACAGGAGTCTGAAGTTCACCAGAGGCCAGGCAGCAGATCTCCCCCGAGGGTTTCCAGATGTTTCCTGAAAACTAAGAAAGGAAGAGTGAGGTCTCTGCAACGTGTCTCAGGCCGAAGGGAGGCCAGTTCTGGAAACTTGAGGCCTGGGAGGGAGGGAATTAGCTCTGAAGTGGCACAGACCAGGGCCTCTCCTCTCCTCAGCTTCCCTCAGTTGCCTCTCTGCACTGGACAGTGAGGGGGAAAGAGAGGAAACAAGAAAGAAAGAAGGTAAGCACAGCAGAAGAAGGGTGGCAGGCACCTGGGAGCTATTTACATCTGCTCATCATTGGGGAAGTGGATTTAAAACCACCTTGAAAACAGCTGTGCCTCACCCTTGCTCCCCTTGTCTTGAATGTCCTTGAACGCAACGTTGAGAACCCTCCCAGGGCAGGATGCCGCCTGGGGCGGGCAAAGCAAGAGCCAGGGGAAGGAGCCAGGCCATCCGGGGCAGTGTTTGCCATCTGCAATGCTGTCCAGGGCAGGCAGGTTGGAGGTTGTATTAATGCCTGTCATGGAGCCTCGGCAGTCAGCAGAAAGTCTAATGTGGTGTTTCCCTCCAAGGCTCCACATGGCGAGAGAATTCTACTGTAAACCATAACAGCCATCACATCTACGGCAGGTCAGACACCACGACTGTTATTTCATCCAACCTTCAGTGAAACCCTGTGAGGGAAGCATTAATGTCCCCCTTTCTACAGGGGAGATTCTTGGGGCTCAGGAACTGTCCACAGTGTCATCCAACTTGTGTGTGCAGGGCCACACGCCAGCCTCAGGTCGATGTGATTCGGGAGCAGGAGCACAAGAGCCCTGCTTTTCCCTCGCAGACTCTCGCCATGTCACGGTGTTGTGGTAGGTGAGCTCTCTGGGGTCCGGCACTCTCGCTGTGCCTGTCACTCAGTAAATGTTGCTGGTGCAAGTAAAGAATGAAGAGAAGGGATGTCGAGGAAGCTAATGCAGACATAGCTACTTAATAAAAAGTGTCACCTGGGGTCAAACCAAGAGTTAAACAGACCAGTGTTCTGGCTCTTTTCCGGAGATAGAGATGGAGTCATAACACGTAAAGCTGGAAAGGTCATTTAAGGTCATTAAGGTTACTCTCGATTTGTAGGGCCCAGAGAGATGGAACAGATTCCCTAGGTCACACAGCTCAGCAAAACAGAATGGGGCTCCTAGACATCAAAACCCACTGCTTTTATACTTTCATTCTGCTGCCCCCTGAAGGAAAAAGTGGGAACGTTCTCTAGAAGCTACTCCAGTCCCTTAGAAACACATATGGCCTCAGCATCTGTGATTAGTTTTAATGTTCTTCTTTACCAATTGACATTCCCAATGTTCTTAGAGATAACAGATATCCTGAATTGACAACTATCATGAAAAACCATGTAAAATTTGTGAATGTCTCTCTGTCTGAAAGTGTACCCTTATATCGAACACAAGTCAGCCTTGGGTACACTGTCCCTCTCTAAAATGTGGCAGAGATCAGAATTCAACACTATTTGATTTCAAAGATAAATTTCTTCTCATCCTATTCTTCCTTCAGTTGCTCCACATCAAATCCAAAGCTGTCTCTTAGGCTGCATCTTGCCCTTCTGTTTCCATCAAATGGTGTGTTGGTCGTAGGGCCAGCCTCCATAGCACCTCATTCTTTCTCCCAGAACATGATTATCTACTCAGCACATGCCATGTCATGCACATTTTTTAAGAAACATATTTTAGCTTCCAATGGCTGGCTATAAACAAAGAATCTCTCTTTTTCTTTCTAGAAATCTTTATTGAGCACTTTAAAGAACTTCCATAATCCCTAACTTCAGATTGCTCCTAGGAATTATGGAAATGAAACACACAAAGCTTTTTGTCTGCGGTTTGAAATGTTCAATATGCAAATCTCAGAGTTTCCCCGTAAGGGCAGGTTTCTGCAGGTGGACTGGTGTGGAGGTACTAACTGCTCAGTTTATTATGCAGTGATTTACAGCCCTCTAGTGGGTCTTTAATGTAGCAATTAAAGGGAAGCTGAGGGCACTGAGGTATGGCTTTGTTCTTTTGTTTGTTCCCTCGTTCATTCATTCATTCACTCATTCATTTATTCATTCAATGTACAAATGCCAATTGAGTGTCCACTTATGTTCTGGGCATGTTTTGTTGATACTGCAGTGAACCAAATAAACAACAACAAAATCATATGCTTTAGTCACTTAAGACAAAGAAGATGGCGAGTAGAACAAATTTGGGGCAAAGATCAGGAGCTTGATTTTGAACATGTTAAGTTGGAGATACCCATTAGTCTCCCAACTAGTTTCTTTTCAAAATTTGTTGGTGTCTTTGGGAACAATGTAGGGCACTGGTGAGGAGAAAACACGGACATAGGGCAGATAATCTCTTTATTTGGGATTTCACCACGTTTGAATTAAAATGGACAACATGAAAAAGTCTGTGAAGACAGTGAATTAGACCTTGGGTGTGAGAGAGAAGTTCAAGCCTTGGCCCCATTCTCACGGAACTGCTCAGCTCTTAGTTTTCTGTTTAACTGTAATCTCAGTTTCTGTCTCGATTCTTTGTTTTCTTCATTCTGACCACAGTTTGTAATGGTTGAATTTCTCCGCACATGATGTACACAAGTGTATGTACCTCCTTCACCTCCAGAACTGCATGTGAGTCCTCCTCACTGGGGTATCTCTATCACCCGGCAGGGTCTCAATTTATATTTGCTGAAGGATGAGTTGTGTTGTAATAGGTCAGATAAGATAGATATACATGAGAAGCTAGTGATACAGGCTAGTATCTGGCATATTCTAAATGAGTAAAAAGCACAGTTAATTCCTCTTTTAGGAGACCACAGTGGGTTGGAGGCAGTCAGGGATCTCTTCAGGGAAGAAACTGGGAGTGAGCTGAGTCTTAAAAAAAACGAATGGTGGAAAACGAAGGAAGGAGAGAGGAAGTGATGGGGGAAGGGATGTTTCTTGTAAAGGGTTCCTGAACGACCTCCATCTGCTCCTCTGCCTCCACGGTCTCTGCTCTAGTGGCTAGTGGTCTCTGCTGCATTGTCCTGCCCCTGACTCGATTACCTGGGCGATCTCCATGGGAAGGACAGTGTTGCAGAGACCCGCCCACACCCGCTTTCCACCTGTCCACCCTCCCCTGTCTCTTCTTTAATGACCACCTAGCATACAGATGCCTATCATTATGCCTGGCACGTAGTAAGTGCTCAACAAATATAAATATTTTTTCAATGAACATATGTGTCTAGAGGCCCCTCTCCATAATCTTGGGATGGATTTTCCCCAATATTCTCTGCCATCGGGCTGGGGCACTTGAAACGAGCACTTCAGGGCTCACATCAAATCCTTGAATGATTATTAATAAGCTACTTTCTCATACTTTCATTTAACAAAGATTTGTTGCATGCCTCCGGGACTTATGTTGGCTACAAGGAGCTTAGAGCTGAATTACCATGAGACCCATGTAAACAAATAATGATAAAGTAAGTGTTGACTTATGTACAAAGTGGTCTGTGAACACTGTAGATGGAGAAATTGCTCGTTTTAGCACGTTAGAAGAGGCTTCCTGGAAAACAGGAAAGAAAGCTGGCATTGAATATCGAAAGACAAGTTGTGTCCTCTAGACAGACATGGGGTGGTGGAGTGGTTAAGGGAGTAGGTTGGACAGTATTCCAGGCAAATGGTATAACAGGTACAAAGGTGATCGTGGGTGGCGGTGGTAGTTGAGAAAGCATGCCAGGTTTGGGGAATTGGGGCAAAGCATGAGAGTAGAAGCATGGCCAGAGAGAAGGTATGTGACTGGATTTGGGGCAGGCCAGCCAAAGAGCCCCATGGATGTCAATCTTTAAGAGGTACTAAAGTAAAAAATACAATGCCAATTAACTCAGCCACTTGTAGCTCCTTACATAACTTTTGAAACCTAAATTGGCCTTATTCCCTGAAGTAAGACAGTGTTCTTGAATGTTACTTTAAAAATTCTTCTGGCTGGCAATTCCAATTATGCTATATTCAGTGCATGTAATAAATTCCTTATTTTTAACATAAAGAGGTTTGTAATTCTTATTAATAGAAAAGCAAGTTCCTTTCAATTCCATGCTGAACAGATATTTAAAGAAAATTGAGGGGCGCCTGGGTGGCGCAGTCGGTTAAGCGTCCGACTTCAGCCAGGTCACGATCTCGCGGTCCGTGAGTTCGAGCCCCGCGTCGGGCTCTGGGCTGATGGCTCAGAGCCTGGAGCCTGTTTCCGATTCTGTGTCTCCCTCTCTCTCTGCCCCTCCCCCGTTCATGCTCTGTCTCTCTCTGTCCCAAAAATAAATAAACGTTGAAAAAAAAAATTAAAAAAAAAAAAAAAAAAGAAAATTGACCTATTTATGCACTGCCAAATTATTAGCTTTCTGGTAATGGGCTCCATCCAGGGCTGACCCCCTCTCCCAGGTAGAAATGGGACTGTTGCATCTGACTGGGTGAGCTGGGTGCCCAGAAGAGGCTATGTCTAATGAAGTATTGTCAATTAATTATGTGTTTGGCACCCCCAGATAACCTATTTGGTAGCTTTTACTAATAAAAGAAATTTTCATAGGAGTCTTTTTTTAAGTGTTTTATTTTTATTTTTGAGAGATAGGGAGAGAGAGAGTGTGAACGGAGAAGGGGCAGAGAGAGAGAGAGAGAGAGAGAGAGAGAGAGAGAGAAAGGGAGTTGTAGAATCCAAAGCAGGCTCCAGGCTGTCAGCACAGAACCTGACACTGGAGTTTAAACCCACAAACCCTGAGATCATGACCTGAGCCAAACTCAGATGCTTCACCCACTGAGCCGCCCATGGGCCCCTTTTGTAGGAGTCTTAAAGGTAAACTCAACTAGCTCTGCCTCAGAGCCACCATATTCTCCTGGGTATTTCAGGACTTCCGTATTCTATATTGAGGTTTTGCACACATCCTGAGGTTTTACACACACCCTGTGCTTGTTAAACAGGACTCTAAGTTTGGTGTTCAAAAAGGTAGTCTCTCTAATGATGGTTACACCCTAAAGTCATGTGTAAGCTTTAAATCATCTCTATGAGTATCCACAGTTTTTAAATTGATTCTTCTCTTCCCGACCGTTAGGCCTAAAAGAGATAATCTAACTTTTCTGTGCTTTCCTTTCCTCATGGGAAACAACACGAATTCCTTCATTATAGGTTTGTGTTGAGGAATAAACGAGACAACACACGCATAGTGGCTGGCACAGTCCCCAACCATAGCCTGCCAACGGTTCGCGCACCCTTCGGAGTGGTTGTGTACTTTTCATCTCGGTTCTCAGCTCCCACGAAGTCTTCCGTGTGACCCCGCCTAGGCTCGGGGTTCAGGAACCTAAGAGAAGGGCATGCGCACAGAAGAGTGGGTAGTGTGAGGGGTCAGAGTGCAAAGATCAGAAGGCAGCTGGTGGCAGCAGCGTGCAAAGAAGTCCAAGAAGACGTCTCTGGACTTCGATTACTTGGGCGGGCTCCGCTGGAAGGACAGAGGTGCGGAGATCCGCCCACACCCGCTTTCCACCCCGGCCCGCCTTCGGTTTAGCTCCGCCCCTTTCTCCCTAGAAGGGGGATAGCGGCGGACGCGGACACCTAGGCGGACAACGGTTGCCTAGCGAAACGCTTTTCCCAAGATGCCTAGGTTGTTGTGTTCTTTTAGCCAATCAGAGAGGCGAAGCGACCTCACCGTGGGCCAATAGGCTGCCAGGCCGGGGCCCGCGTCAGTTAAACCGGGCTGGAGACTGAAGTGGCCAGATAGGTAGTGTGGCTAGGACAGGTCTCCGAGTCGGCGGAGAGATCTGCGGGAGACCAGGGGGAAACGTCCGGGGGGCCCGGCCATGCCAAGTCGGGCGGAGGACTACGAGGTGCTGTACACCATTGGCGCGGGCTCCTACGGCCGCTGCCAGAAGATCCGGAGGAAGAGCGATGGCAAGGTGAGCGCGGGCAGCCTCGCTGTTTCCGCCCCTGCTGCGGTCGCACCCGCCCGCGGCGAGCGCCCTTGGCCCCCTTGGCGAGAGAGCGAGAGGCCTGGGGCTGTGGGTCTCCAGGGCGGGGTGCCTGGAAGAGGCCATCTCTTCCAGGTCTGTGTCTGTCCTGGCTCGCTCAAGGGCTGGGACACTGCGTGTTTTGAGATGTATCTATGTATCTCTACTTTTTTCTTTCTCTTCCCTGTCCCTCTTTCCTGCTTTGACTTGCTAAGGGCCTCCCTTTAGTGACAGGTGGCTGAGTCTTGAGTGCTGTTCAGAGAAGAGTATCCCTCTCGGACGTGGGAAAGAGGCAGGACCCCCAGAACCTGGAGCTTTTTGTCTTGGAGTCAGGACTCACTTAAAATACCCATTACTTGGATTATTGGATTGTTATTTTCCAGTGTGTGTAGGTAGACCTTATACAGGAAGAAACAATGGAGAGGAAACTGCCTGGCTGGTGACGGAAGGATCTTTACTAAGGGCTCTCACCCTGGAAAACTTTGACCGGTTGGACAGTGGGAATGGTCAGGGACTTTGCCTCTGCGCCAGCTTTGACCCAAGTACCTTTTGCTACCGTGCCACAAAGCAACTGAGGGTAGGGGGTTGGAGGAGGCCTAATGTTACTCCACCTCTCTCCCATGGCATCATTTACCCCTTGACAACTAGGGGAAGTTTATGGAAATGAACTCGGGTTTCTTAAGTTCATTGAACTAAATTAGATGGTAATGACAGTTGTGATCTATTTAATAGAGAAGTAACTTAAAAAAAAAATTTTTAATGTTTATTTATTATTGAGGGACAGAGACAATGCACTAGCTGGGGAGGGGCAGAGAATGAGGGAGACACAGAATCCGAAGCAGGCTCCAGGCTCTGAGCTGTCAGCACAGAGCCCGACGCGGGGCTCGAACTCACAAACCGCGAGATCATGACCTGAGCCAAAGTCAGACACTTAACCGACTGAACCATCCAGGCGCCCCTGAGAGAAGTAACTTTTAAAAGTTTAAAATTTTGGAACGTTCATTCTTTGTCTTTGAGTATGTAATGAGTTCATTCATACCTTGGAAATTCTTACTTCAGATACTAGTTTGGAAAGAACTTGACTATGGCTCCATGACAGAAGCCGAGAAACAGATGCTTGTTTCTGAAGTGAATTTACTCCGTGAACTGAAACATCCGAACATTGTCCGTTACTATGATCGAATTATTGACCGAACCAACACCACACTGTACATTGTAATGGAATATTGCGAAGGAGGGGACCTGGCTAGCGTAATTACAAAGGGAACCAAAGAAAGGTAAATTCATCTTTTAAATGTAAGCTGAAAATGGGCCAAGTTTCATTTCTGTTAAGCATCCTAGTTTAGGATTGGGGATGAAGTAGTTAGTTATGTGGAAGACTGTTCTTGTATTTGTTCTGTGAGTCCACAGCACTTTAGAATCAACACCCATACCTTATCTTGAAAATAATTTATTTCCCTAGTTGTACACTCTGAAAACTAGATACTTCACATTATCCCATCTTTTTAGTGTTCTTATTCAGAAGTCATATGCTGTGTAACTGCTTTGGTTTCAGACAATACTTAGATGAAGAATTTGTTCTTCGAGTGATGACTCAGTTGACGCTGGCCCTAAAGGAATGTCACAGACGAAGCGACAGTGGTCATACCGTGCTGCATCGGGATCTGAAACCAGCCAACGTTTTCCTGGATGGCAAGCAAAACGTTAAGCTTGGAGACTTTGGGCTAGCCAGAATATTAAACCATGATACGAGTTTTGCAAAAACATTTGTTGGCACACCCTATTATATGTCTCCTGTAAGTATTTCAGAACGCTAAGCATTCAGTGGAGGGAAATTGAGGGTTTTGTTTGTTTGTTTGCTTAGTAATATACAATAGTCAGGAATGAATACTGTTCATTTGGACTTTATATTTTTTCCAAATGGACCACCAGACTCTTGAACTCCTCCATATCAACAATTAAAGTGAAGCTTTTATTGAATGGCTACCATGTGCCAAGTTCTGGGATTACGAAGACGAAATAGGTTTTGTCTCTGTTCTCAAAAGCAACATGGGCCCTGTACAACACCTTGGACTCATTTAGAGTGTTTGTTCAAGACGCAGAGCCCTGGGCCCCAAACCCAGATCCAGTGGATCCGGATCCATCTGGATCTCTGGGTGTCTGGGCCAGTTCTTGCACTCTGCGCTTTTTTCTCCCTTCCACTTTTCATTTTGAACATTGCCTTTCAGTAGACTCTCTAGATGATTCTTGCGCATGGAGATTCAGGGCTTACTTCAGATACTGTGTTTTTACAGTGTTAGCTTCTTGTACTTGTGTTTTTGTTGTTGTTGTTGCCTTTTCCTACAGTGGAGCTGCAGCGGACCCACTTTACTTATCTGTTCTCTCTGTTGCTAGATATTTTGTTTCCAGAATTTCTTACCATTCTAAGGAGCACTGCTCTGCACACCTTTGCATGCATTATTCATTCTTCCTTTTTGGTTATTTCCTTGGCATGTAGCTCTCAGAAGGGTATGAACTAGGTCAAAGGGTATGAACTGTTTATGACTCTAGATATTACCTGATGGCTGTTAAAAGCTTGAAGCAGTAAGTGCTATCACTAATGTGTTGTTTTTGACTAAGATTAGACATCGCCAGAACAGTGTCGTTTCGCACTGGATCAGATTCTAAGTAGAAAGCCTTTAACATAAAGGAAAATTACCCAAAAGTGGTTCTTGGAAAATTTGAAACCTGTGTAATTCTTTTGTTCCTTTTCCCTCCTGCCCTTGTAATTAGATCGGTTCAGCCTTCCCTAAGGCATTGATTGTCAGGAAGTGGTATCAGACTCACCTGTTGGAGTTTCGAACACCAAGAAGCTTCCTGAAGGTTTTGTACTACTTCTGTGCCCATTGTTGACAATAAGAACTATGGTAGACTAATACTGTAAGTGTGGAAGAAAGGAAAATACTTAAAATAGGAAATGAGAATACTAGTTAGTACTGTGATTTATACTGTGGACTAAGAGAAAAATACATACATGGATAATTCAATTAGCCATTTATGTCTATATCCATTTACATGTGCACCAGATGTATGTTTTGGTTATTCTGAAATTTTCTCTGGGATTTTATTTTATTTTATTTTTTGCTCTGGTTCTTTCAAAATGGAGTTTCCACATTATGCATGCCTTGAGGGTAGAGGTCTCATAGTCACCTTTGAATTATCAGCACCTGATCTATTGTAACACAATAACATTTGTGAGTGAAATGAATGTGAAAGTGAAATGAATGTGAGTGAAATGAAGTGAATGAATTATATGCGATAAAGTATATTAGGATAAGATCATTGCCTTTTTTCCATTATAAATTTGAAGATACAATATAAAGTACCATCTTCGTTACTGTGATATAAGATCTGACATAAACTGGATCTGTCTTTTGAATCTGATATTTTTGTACAGATATAAAATGTTTTCCTTTTTTTTTTTTTCCTTTTTTCTTCTCCAGGGCAATATTACCAAATGTTAAGGTTCCATTTTTGTTTCAGGTTATTTTGTAAGTTTTAAAACAAAATAAACTTTTCACTCCTCCTACACTTTTACCCCTTTTTCTCCCTTTAGGAGCAGATGAATTGCATGTCCTACAATGAGAAATCAGACATCTGGTCGCTGGGTTGTTTGCTGTATGAATTGTGTGCATTAATGTAAGTGTGAGGAAAACAGCCTTCTGGTCTGAAGTTTATACTCACAGAGGTTTGTCCCCTTTCACTGGGTTCAGCTTTTTGAGCATCCATGCATATTTGAGCCTGAAAGAATCATATGGTGGGTTAAAATTAACGTAGATGGACGAGTTAAAAAAATTATTTGCAAATTAATAATATAACCCCTGAGGCTGGTTCATGCTTTTAACCTGGAAAGATGCTTCCCTTGCTAGACTGATACTTAGCTCAAGGGAGAGCACATCGTCCAGGCTTGTGGAAGAAATGAAACAAAAATCCGGGGGAGAGGCCTGGGAATCTGGAGAACTAAAAAGAGCTCCCATTCTTTGCCATTTTTTTTCTTTGCCTCTTTTTTTCCTTCTAAACTATTCTGTAGAGCAGTGGTTCTCAGCCAGGGAGCAGGAAAAAATTTTGTCCTCCAGGGGACATTTGACAACATCTGGAGGCATTTTCGGGTGTCACAGCTAGGGAGAGCTCTGGCATCTCGTGAATAGAGGCCAGCAATGCTACGAAACATACCACATGCACAGGACAGCCTCCCTAACAAACATCATATGACCCTGAATGTCAGTAATGCCAAGGGTGGGCAGCTTAGCTAGGGATGACAATCCCAGAAGAAACATGAACACAAACTGCAGCTTAAACTGTGCTTTTGATTTGGCTCCTATTATATATTTTCATTTCTACATTAAAAAAAATTTTCCCCAGGCCTCCGTTTACAGCTTTCAACCAGAAAGAACTAGCTGGGAAGATTAGAGAAGGCAAATTCAGGCGAATTCCGTATCGTTACTCTGATGAATTGAATGACATTATTACAAGGATGTTAAATTTAAAGGTAAAGAGTGTAAGATTACATTGTCTACTTCTGTCTCTCAATTTCTCTCTTGAAGCAATGTGACTGAAGAAGCATTAGCTATAGTTCCTCAGCTAAATCTACTCTGTTAAGGGAAGTGAAAACATGTAAATTTGGCAAGTGGTGCGTCCTTGCCGACCTACCTTCTGTGCTTTCTTCGTGCCTCCTCCCTCTCTCTGCCACACTAACAGATGGTGGCTAGCAAAACAGGATTGCAGAAAAGCTCCAAATCCTCAGTTCCCTTGCCTACCTCAACGCGGCAGGTGGTAAGGGAAGGGGCCACAAATCAAACTTCATTACCCAGCCTCTCGCGCCAGCCGAGAGATTAGAGACCAGAGATGGAGTGGGGGAGGGGAAATAAATAAAGAGATTGTGTGGAAAAGACCTGGTCCTGGGATGGGGAGGAAGATGTCCTAGGGTCAGGTTGATGTGAGAGTAGGAGTTAAATGCTGTGGAATTACAAAGAAGGAAAATGGTGAAATAATAGGACTGAAGGTGGGCAAGGGAGGGTCTTGCTTAAAGTAGTTTTGAGATACAAGGGCAGCACTTGCCCTAAAGCAGCCCTGGCATGCCACCAAGCACCAGCTCAGGGATTAAAAGGTTAAGGGGGAACAAAGGTTAGTTAACGTCTGCATTACCTTGTGGACCCAGAACCTCATGGGTTAAAGCCACTAGTGAACTTCACCTTTCTAGGTGTTTAAGACCCATCCATAAAGCCCTTTCTTTTGTCTTAGAAATGTATGCTGTTTTTAACGTACCTGCTCTTTTCGGATGAGTATTCTGTTATGAAATCTGACTGCAACACTGAACATTGTTCCCCCCAGGATTACCATCGACCTTCTGTTGAAGAAATTCTTGAGAATCCTTTGATAGCAGACTTAGTTGCAGAAGAGCAAAGAAGAAATCCTGAGAGAAGAGGGCGGCGGTTGGAACCGGAGAAGGTACAGGATTCCAGCCCTGTCTCGGGAGAGCTGAAACTAAAGGAAATACAGTTACAGGGGCGGGAGCGAGCCCTCAAAGCACGAGAAGAAAGGCTGGAGCGTAAGTCTGAATGGGGGCGAAGCAAGGGAGCGCCACAGAGGGCTGTTCTGATGAGTGTGAGATCTCTCTGAACAGAGTATTTGATACGTGGATGTTCTATCAGAGCATTCTGATACATCCTGAGATACCGAAATACGTACTGGAAAATAGTAAATGAAGCTTGCCGGCATTTCCCTGTTGAGCCTCTTTCTTTCAGATCGAGTGCTCTTATAGTGTCGGTCACTGACTGTGATGACCCTGTCGCAGTAGCCATTATATGTTACTGTGGAGCTACTTTTTCTTTCTCTTCTTTAATATATTTATACCCTACATTGTTTCCATCGGAAAAGAGGGTTTAAGCATTTGCTGCCTTCCATAATAAAAACCATCGCTTCTATCTTCTGATACGGCTGGCCCAGCACAGCCCAGATGTAAAACTCTATTGCATGTAGGACTAGATATGTTTGGGCAATTCATTAAAGCATGTGGGTAAAGATGTTCTAGGTCTGTAAGTCTTAGTCTTGAGTAGTAACTGATTAGGTACTAATTAGTTTTTGATGCCGAAAGTCTGTCTACTTCACCAAAGTAAGAGCTGCTACCCAGGATGTAGATTAAGCAAAGTAGCAACAGCAGCGAGGCTCTTCATGTTAATATCAAGGGCCAGGAGATGGAGTCATGACCGTCTCCCGTCACCCTCACGGCTCACTTGATTTTGCTTCTGCGGCTTTATGCACATGCAGCCGAGGGATAGCGTTCTATTTAAATGAACGTACAAGGCATCCCATACATGCATTCATGTTTTTACTTCCTGATGATAATTGTTTAGTGCTGTGAGCTCTGCTTTCTGGAGGAGTATAACCTGCGTTTACCCAGAAACCTTTTTTTGATGCTTTTGTCAAAAGAATTTGTAAAACAAAAACTTTCATTAAAACCTTTCCCAATGTTTTGTGGTTTCATAGAGCAACTGAAGTCTGAACTTTCTGAATTCTGGGCCATGAATTAAAAAAATAGCCTTTGTTACTGATCTAAAGAAGTACCTCCCGAGTTGTGGTTTATTTCCGCTTCTATTTGGGTGCTCTCATTGACCCAGAAGAAGGAGGGTTTGTTCTGTGAGGCTAGGCAATGCCCGGAAAGTGGACTATTGCCTGCTTTCAGTGCAGAGCAGAGATGGCTTTCGTTGTTTATTTTCCCAAATGAGTTCCTCTCAGACAACATGACCAAAAGTTGATGCTGACCTTGTATTTGTGCTTAAACCAGTCCTTACGAGAAAACCTAAGACAACACACAACATACTAAAGTGCTGAATCAAAACCTAGCAATAGGTTGACCAGGGTTTATGGTACGGAACCTTTTGCACTGCTGGTCAGGCATGCTAGGCTGCGTGATGAGGAAAAGTGGTAGGCTTACCAAATGTGAACCGTCTTAAACCCATAGCCACTTGTTAATATCTTTCTTGTTCCATTGCCTTTTTAAAGAGAAGGAACGTGAGCTTTGTGTCCGTGAGAGACTGGCAGAGGACAAGCTGGCTAGGGCAGAGAGTCTGTTGAAGAATTACAGCCTGCTGAAGGAGCAGAAGTTGCTGTGTCTGGCGGGGGGTCCAGGTATGAGAATTCGCTCTGCAAACAGAAGCTGCCACCACAGATGAAGAAATGGCACCGGTGTCGCTGCCGTGGGGCTTTGATAGCCCTTTTAATTTACGAAGTCTCGATTTTAAGATGGAGTTCACTGAATATATGCATCTTAATAGAAATAATTTTGTTATAGCAACGATTTACTTAATGGGTTCATAGACTTGAGGCAATGAGCCATAATGATTTCATCTTCAATTTTATTTACCTCATGAAACTACATGTTTAGTTTTTTTTCCTACTTAGGTTTTAAAGCTAGGACACTTAAAAAAATGTTGTGCATTTCGGATTTTTCTTTTGGTATATTACCAAAATTACTATACATTTCTCTTCATTTTCAAGCAAAAATCCTAGCATTTTACTCTTGCCACATGAGCAGGTAATATGTGCCACATCTTTCATAGAAAGTATGGCTTAGGGGCACCTGGGTGGCTCAGTTGGTTAAGCATTGACTCTTGATTTTGGCTCAGGTCATGATCTCATAGTTTGGGAGTTTGAGCCCCACGTCAGGCTCTGAACTGACAGCGTGGAGCCTGCTTGGGATCCTCTCTCTCTCTCTCTCTCTCTCTCTCTCTCTCTCTGTCTCTCCCTCTCTCCCTGCCCCCCCCCCCCGCTTCTCCCCCGTTTGTGCTCTCCTTCTTTCCCGCTCTCTCAAAATAAAAAAAAAAAAAAAGTATAGCTTAAAAGGTGTGATAAACTAACTGTAGAATAGGCCATCACTTTTGGGTCTTTGCTAAGACCCCTGCAAATTGAAACATGTATTTGGGGCGCCTGGATGGCTCGGTTAAGCATATAACTCTTGATTCTGGCTCAGGTCATGATCTCACAGTTTGTGAGATTGAGCCCCGTGTTGGGCTCTGCGCTGACAACGCAGAGCCTGCTTGGGATTCTCTCTCTCTGCCCCTCCTCCTCTCGCTCTTTGTCTAAAAATAAATAAATAAATAAATGAACATTAAAAAAATTGAAACCTGTATTTGTGAAAATTCAGTTGGTTGATATCTACCTATGCTCTTTGTGTTTCCCTTGTTATTCAGAGTAGACGGTTTGTAGACCCTGCCTTCGTGGGCCCTGGCCCGTCGCTGTGCTCCAGTGAGAAGTGGTTGGTGGGTGTATCGGCGAGCCAGTCTAATGGGCCTTCTCCATTTCACAGAAACCCTACATCTTATTTACCCTACTTTTAAAAAAAAAAATTTTTTTTAATGTTTTTATTTATTTTTGAGACAGAGACAGAACATGAGCAGGGGAGGGGCAGACACAGAATCCGAAGTAGGCTCCAGGGTGTGAGCTGTCAGCACAGAGCCCGACGCGGGGCTCGAACTCACAGACCGTGAGATCATGACCTGAGCCGAAGTCGGACGCTTAACCGACTAGGCCACCCAGGCACCCCATACCCTACTCTTTAAGATTATGGAAAGTGCAAAGCGTTAAACCTCTTTTCTCTAAATTTCTATGTGACATAAATTATTTTTTTAAAGTGTTTTATTGGTTTTAAAAATTGAGTATCTGAATTTTCCAGTGAAACTTAGGCAGAGTTCTTATGGCTCCCTCCTACCACGTAGGACAGAGTTTGTGAGGGCTGTCATTTCCACCTGGAATAAATTGAGAGAGAATCTGGTCACTTCAGTGAGCATGATAGCATTTTGTAAATGGAACAGACAAAACTAAGTTAGTTTGATGGTTATAATAATATCATAGTGGTAAGTGATGGAAGTAAATAAAACAAGAATTATATAAAATTTAGGCTTCATCTCTTTTGAAATAACTTCTTTTTTCTCACTATTGCTACCTATTATTTCAGTATTTTTATAATATTTATTCCAGCTTTTCTCTTTATGCCCCCCCCCCCCCCCCGCCCCAAGACAAACTAGGCTGAAATTGTAATCAGTGTGGTAGAGTGAGGAGAAATGTTCATCTGGGTGAGTTTCATGCGTCAAACCTGTTGTCCAGAGTTACGGAAGGCCCTGCTGGGTCGTCTCCTCCAGGGAAGGACTTGATTTACATCTTGCCCTGAGAGTCTGAACAAAGGCAGAAGAGAGCTCTAGCAGGATGATGCATTTCAGTGCAGGATGTATAAATAGTCGGGATCCACCTTGTTGCACATCGTGGCGATACGTTACAGTGAGCTTTAGGAATCAAGTGTCCCCTTGGGGCTAGGAGGTACTTTATGGCTCTGAGCACTGAAAGCACCAAAAGCACCGAGCCTATCAGAGTCATAAAATAAACAAAGCAGGAGGAAACGGTGCCCCGGGCACTCAGGATGGCTGGAAGTATCCTCTCCCCACCCTCGGGCCAGAAAATTCACGTGGAGGAAGATGTAATGTGTCAAACTCGTCACAGTAAGCAGCAGCCTCTCTTTAAAAGCTTAGTCTATTTAATGAAATGCTAACTTTGGGAAATACTAATTCTTTTTCTAAACACTTCTTTCTTATAGAACTATCCCATCAATAGGATTTACAGTGTAAATGGTTGGCTTATGAATGTATAGGTATTGGTGACAATAAGGGTGGATATCTTTCAAACAGCGGAGTTAAGTGTAAAAGCAATCAGGTTTGCTTTGCAGCAGGAACACTATGAAATAGGAGGTCCCAGGGGCGCCTGGGTGGCTTGGTAGGTTAAGTGTCCGACTTCGGCTCAGGTCATGATCTCACGGTCTGTGAGTTCGAGTTCCGCACCGGGCTCTGTGCTGACTGCTCAGAGCCTGGAGCCTGTTTCAGATTTTGTGTCTCCCTCTCTCTCTGCCTCTCCCCTGTTCATGCTCTGTCTGTCTCTGTCTCAAAAATAAATAAACGTTAAAAAAAATTAAAAAAAAAAAGAAATAGGAGGTCCCAGGACAACTGGAAGGCAGCATTTCTCTGTGCAGCCAGCTCCTACCCCAGGGCCTTCCATTTGTTCCACCTAGAACATCTTCCTCCAGAGAGCCACCTGGCTTCTTCCTTGTCTCTGCTCAAAAGTCCCCTTACTCTGCAGCTTTGATCCCCCAGCACTTCTGTCTCCCTTTCCAGTGTTACTTTTCCCCCACATACCATCTCAGATACTCCTCACACGTGCTAGTTTACTTGTTTGTGTTCCGTCTCCCCCTACCGGAATGGGGCCTTTAGTCCATGATGGCCTGTACAGTGAGCTCAGTAAATATTTGAACGTATTTCCTTTAAACGAACACAAAGGGAAAATAAGATTCTGGAATTCAAAACTGCAAGTCGCCACCCCCAGATAGTTCTGTCAGTAGCCAATAGTGTAGCCACCTCACGCAAATTTTTCTTCATGTAAAAGGTACAATTCACATATTTATCTCTTCCGTGCTGACTTTGCTCAGGTCCCTTTTGAAACAAGTTTCTGGTCGTTAAGCTGCTTTGAAACGAGTGTTCTTGAATGTTTAACCCAAACTATAGGTGCCATCTGTAAGAAAGACCTGCTTCTTACTTTTCTGGAAGTTATGTGTTCTAGGTAGAATGGCACTTGTTTTCAAGGGTAGAAATAAATCACATTGATTTCCAAAAGTTTTGGTTGTGGCCCATAATCCCCAATGCATTTAACCTTAAGAGTTGATTGTTAAGAGGATAAAACATGTTCCTTGGCACATTTCAGGATTATTTTTCAATGCTGTGGGTTAAAAGGTTGATTGATTTCTGCCAGCATCATGCCCCTCACCCCCTATCCCAGAGAAAATAACACAGGTCCCCAGAGTTTAAATATGAACTGAATAAATATTTTGGGGAGCACCTACCTGGGTGGCTCAGTCGGTGAAGCAGCCAACTCGATGTTGGCTCAGGACACGATTCACGATTCCTGAGTTTGAGCCCCATGTCAGGCTCTGCACTGACCGTGTGGAGCCTGCTTGGGATTCTCTCTCTCTGCCCCTCCCCACTCGTGCTGGTGCATTTTCTCTCTCTCTCTCTCCCTCAAAAATAAGTAAAACATCCAAAAAAGAGAAAAAAAGAATAAATGTGTTTGAGAAGTCGGCTAAGTAAGGAGAGGCTGAACTTACTTTTTTTTTCTTTCTAAAGAACTTTTTGATCTTCCATCCTCGATAATTGAGAAGAAAGTTCATTTCAGTGGGGAAAGTAAAGAGAATGTCAAGAGGAGTGAGAATTCTGAGAGTCTGCTCCCCTCCAAATCCAAGTGCAAAGACCTGAAGAAAAGGATTCATGCTGCTCAGCTCCGCGCTCAAGCGTTGTCAGATATTGAAAAAAATTACCAGCTGAAAAGCAGACAGATTCTGGGCATGCGCTAGCCTGTAGCCTCGCAGAGACACAGAGCTGTGTCTGTATTGAACATTGCCTGCCCTCGAAAGACTGATACTCAACTGCTGTAGCTTTACTCACCTGGTTCCGTGAGCCGTGCCATTTTGTACAGTGAGGCAGGCCTTGCTGGTTCTTCTGCAACCATTGTACAAAATGCCCACACCTTTCATTTCTCTTTCTTTTTTTTTTTTTTTTTTTTAAAGAACACTTCATAGCAAGAATGACATTTTCTTCGTGGGTTGGGCTTTTAATGCTGGGTGTGATTACTACTGGAACGGGAAGCGTTACATTCTAAATGTTGGGGGAAAATAACGTCAGGGAGAAAAAAGTACTTAGGGGTAGCTTTGAACTACTGAGTGTTGTGCTTGCGATAGTCGTGCCTAGATTCAAGGTTGTACATGTTCCTGAGCTTAGAACACCTAATTGGATACAGATCGGTCGCTACTGCTGGACATCTCGCTTGTAAGTATCCCATTGGTCTGCAGTGCCGATCTGTCACCTTTGGTGAAGTTCTTCACGGTGATGTCTGAAATCTTCCTTTTTATCCTATTTGAGAGTGTATGAGCTGGCTGTCATTCACCCACCTGTGACTCCCTAAATAAAAGAATTCTTTAGTTTTCCTATATTTATGTTTCTTGCATTTGTTGATCTCTTAGTTGAGGAAGTCTGTGTATTTATGCTTCACAGGCATTGGCAGAAGAGGAGAGAACATCAGTCTCACGCTCACCGGGTTTTGCTCTCTGATGGTCTTCTACTCCCCATTTCATCAGTCTGTCTAAGCCGGCAGTCCTTAAGGAGGGGTGATTCCACTGCCCCCCGCGGGGGACATTTGGCAGTGTTTGGAGACTGATCATGGGGGGGTGGGGACTGCCTGCATGTAATGGGACTACGATGCACAGGACAGTGCCCGTCACAAGATGTCAGTAGTACGCGCTTGAGAAATCTGATCTAGGCTAAAACTTATTGAAACATACCCCACCCTGGAAGGAAACTTATTTTAGTTTTGACGGATCTTTTTTTTTTTTTTTTAAACGTGTCTGACTTCTAATATGAATTAGCAGTGTTTGCTGTGCCTGCCACATTTTGCATGTGATGTTTTCCTAGCGATGTTAATCTTTTCGGCTTGATGAAATAAGACCGAATTATGAAGGGTTAATAATACATGGGAAGAAACCGCTCCTGTATTGTTGGCTACTTTATTGCAGGTTTATCACACAGTTGATAATGCAGTGCCATCAAAGACAAATGATATTATCGAAACAATCAGAAACTGATATCCATGACTTTGTGGTATCCCCACAGATCAATCCCAGCAGGACCACTTTGATAAACATGTTAAGTATAATTTGTAGGGCCCAGTGCGAAATAGAAATGTAGGGCTCTTTGTTCAAAAAGCAGGAAACAAGTACCATTAAAAGTACAGGAAAAGACTTGTCCTCTCTTCCAAGGTGTCTCTGTTTATTGTGTTATTTGCTACTTAATGTTTTAAGAAAAAATTTTAAACTATTGTGAATTTTCATACTCCTCTTTTATATTGTGCCATGGCAGTTTTAAATGCAAATAGCACATTCTGCATATGTGTGGAATCACTGACCTGTAATTTGTATTCTGTGGCTCATCCAGGAGGGTGCCCCAACCTGAGCATAAGAGACACAGATTCCTGTCACTGGCATCTGGGGACCCCTGGCCGGTGCTTGCCAAGTTCCTTGTCCCTCCAGCCTCTGGACCTACCTACAGTCCAGCCAGGCATCTCCCCCTCAAGCCACTGCCCCAGCATACGGCAGACAGGTCACTCCCAAGGATCTTTGCACCTCCAAGCTGGGATTTTCTTTGTACCTGCATAAGGGTTCCTGGATTGCCCCTGTCAAGGCCTCCAGCCAGTTGCCCACCAGCCATGCCTTGGGGTGCCTGCCCAGGAGGAGAGAAAGGCATGGGGGGCAGCTGCTGCCATACCCTGCCCTGAGATGCCTCAGGGCACAGGCCCCCAATCCTGACCTTTTCCTTGCCCGTGTGCACACCCTTTCTGGGATCCGAGTGTGGCAGTGGTCATGGGGCACAGGCAGGAAGGGGAAGCCGGATGGGGCCTGGTGCACCAAGGGGTGGGGGAGCTGGAAGCGGGAGGCAGGACCTTGCGTGAACTGAGGCTCTGAGCCCCCACATATGTGCTATTGTCCCATCAGACCCAACTTACAAAACATCCAAAGACGCAGTTATTAAGCGTTGCAAGCACAGAGCTTCAAACCCCAGGTGCCGGGCCCTTCTGCAAACCGGGTCGTGCTACATGTGGGGCCTGTGTGTCTGCACTGGTCACACTCATGAAAACAGCCCTTTCTTCAGGAAACTCCTTTCCTACCTGAGGAAAGGAAAATCTTTCCATTTGAAATCAGTGACTAGTTTTCCCCTCCTCAGACTCCACCTTCATCTGCTTTCCTTCCTTCAGTCAATAACTGTGGGGCACCTGCCATGAGCCGGCACTGTTTAAGGTGCTGGAGATACAGCAATGAAGAAATACTGAAGTCCTTGCCCTCGTGGAGATTCCTTTCAAGGAAAGGGGGAGGCTGTGGTAGGTTAGGGTTTAGGGGGAGCTGGAGGAGAAAAGGAAAGGTGAGGTTTGAGGGAGGTGGGGGGAGAAGGCAAGGACACCTGGGGGTGGGGGTGGAGAGGTGAGCACAAGAGGGAACTACAACAGGACAGAACTTGAAAATAGATGGACACTCGGAAATTAAGCACAGATGTTTTAACCGGCTGATGTGTCCCTGCTCCCTCTCTAAAGCTAATAAAACCTTGCTTCCTGTTCACCTCTACAGCTGGGAACATCTAGGGGTATTTGGGCGATGGTGGTAGATTAGAAGGGGCATCTCTGGTGGCAGGGAGCGGGGAGTCCTCCCAAGTGATGTTTCGCCAGCATCTCTTTCTAAGACCCTTCCAAGATATTTTGCTGGACACCAATCCCATACTCACCATTACAGACTTTACATACTTAAGTGATAAATTTTACCAAGCCCAGCCTGCTCAACACGCTTTGGAAAAAAGGGTCATTGGATTGGAGGGAGATTAAGTAGCAGTTCTGAGATATAACCACAAGGTGGCGCCATGGTCCTGTTAGACCAGAAGTCCCAGCCTCTGCAATTGGTTGTTACTGAGAGATTACCCGGCAGGCGCTGGTTAAATGTTTTATTCCTATCATTGCGTCCAGTCCTCACAACACCACATGAGAAATAGGCACCATGAGCGTCACACTTCACATGAGGAAACTGAAGCTCAGAGATCACAGAGGGGAAGAGCCACAGCTAGTTTCTGAACTTATGTTTTTGACTCCAAAGCTCATGCTCTTGACTATAATCCTCCACTGCCTGCCTGCGCAAGACAGCAAAAAGTTGGTTTTGTTCCCAGACCATCTAATTTCCCATGATGATGGGTGGATGGTTGTAATCCGTGGCTTTCTCCAAGTCATTTTCATGACCGAGGAAGGGTGGGAGTGGAGCTGGCCTGGTTAGGGTCCAGTGGGCTTCCAGATCTGTGCGCTTAGGACAGATGGGTTAGTGTTGGGGGAGGGAGGCTGAGATGTGGTTTTCAAGTGACCCCAGTAGGACCCCAGGCCAAATGGCGTTAGACGAGTTGCCTTACCCCCTTTCCCCAGCAACTTCCATTCTCACCTTATGGCTCTCCATTGCCTCAAAAACGCAGCCTAGATGCCCCAGTACACTTGCACTGCCCAGCTTCCTCTGCAGAACCACTGCATTCAGGACTGTCCTCCCCTGAGGTGTTTTATGTTTCCCCGTGACCCTCCTCCTTCCGGGACAAAGCTCATTCCTCTAGGCAAGCTGGTTCCCTCAAAGACTTGAGGTAAGTCTGCCCCCTGCAACAAACTGAGGGCGAATGTAAAAGGTGACACAAGGCAGCTGTTTAAACACGAATGAGGAGAACTTATGACACAAGGCAGCTGTTTAAAAATGAATGAGGACATAAGAGACTCTTAAAAACTGAGAACAAACTGAGGGTTGATGGGGGGTGGGGGGGAGGGTAGGGTAGGTGATGGGTATTGAAGAGGGCATCTTTTGGGATGAGCACTGGGTGTTGTATGGAAACCAATTTGACAATAAATTTCATGTATTAAAAAAAATAAAGTGATTAAATAAAATAAAATAAAAACGAGTGAGGAGAACTCATAAGTCCCAACAAGAGGGAATTATTGCTCATTGTGACTAGGTGGTTGAATGAAAGCAGCCCTCCCAGACTGACGTGGGTGCTGATGACCAGCTCACAGAGTCTGGGTGCGTGAGGCCAGCCTTCCCCCAAACCCTGGCTCACTTCGCCCCTGCCCCACCCCCATGGAGGAGCCCAGGGCAGCTGCCTCAGAGCCTCCTACATCTAGAAGGTTGGGTTCCCCAGCACATTCAGAGGGACCAGTAGGGGCAGCCTTGCTTATCTCCCCGAGGCTCCCTCTTGCATGTCTCCTGCCACAACCACAGCAGCTCAAGCAGAGTTGCTTGACATCCAAGGACATCCAAGGCTGCCCATCTCTTGACCCCCTACGACCACCCAGCCAGGAAGCCAATATCCCCTCCTCCCACCCGCTCAGACTTTCTCTGAAGCAACACACTGGCCCTTTTGATGCAACGAGGTGTTCCGTAATCCTAGTTGCACATTCATAGGAAATGCTCACCGTGGCTGACTTTATTCTTTACGCTGAAAAAAAAAAATCAGTCTTCCCTTAAATTATGAAGTGATAACATCAGTGTAAAAATTCTCACGGTATGAAAGTCTGTGTAAGCAGTAAATTTAAGCAGTAAAAACTCCATCACCCCAAACCTTACTTTCTCTCTTTCTTTCCAGAAGTAGCTGTTAACAATTTGGTGTTTGGTGTTTCCTTCTAGACCTCCTGTGTGTGTGTGTGTGTGTGTGTGTGTGTGTGTGGCATTGAGGTGGAACGTCTCTGTGTATGAGGGTCTGTGGTGTGTGTGTATGTCTACAGGTATGTATCTGAATATGTGTATTTTTTTTTTAATTTATCATTTTAGTCATGTTTTGGAAGTGTATCCATTTATTTTGAGAGAGAGAAAGAGAGAGAGTGCATGTGTGAGCAGGGGAAGGGCAGAGAGAGAGGGAGAGAGAGAGAGTCCCAAGCGGGCTCCGCACTGTCAGTGCAGAGCCCGATGAGGGGCTCGAACTCATGAACCAGTGAGATCATGACACCTGAGCCGCAATCAAGAGTCGGATGCTCGACCATTTAAGCCACCCAGGCAACCTGAATACGTGTTTTTAATTTTTTTTTCAACGTTTATTTATTTTTTGGGACAGAGAGAGACAGAGCATGAACGGGGGAGGGGCAGAGAGAGAGGGAGACACAGAATCTGAAGCAGGCTCCAGGCTCTGAGCCGTCAGCACAGAGCCCGACGCGGGGCTCGAACTCACGGACCGCGAGATCGTGACCTGAGCTGAAGTCGGACGCTTAACCAACTGAGCCACCCAGACCCCCCAATTTGTTTGTTTCAAAAACACGTATTCACTGGGGCGCCTGGGTGGTGCAGTCGGTTAAGCGTCCGACTTCAGCTCAGGTCACGATCTCGCGGTCCGTGAGTTCGAGCCCCGCGTCGGGCTCTGGGCTGATGGCTCGGAGCCTGGAGCCTGTTTCCGATTCTGTGTCTCCCTCTCTCTCTGCCCCTCCCCCGTTCATGCTCTGTCTCTCTCTGTCTCAAAAATAAACGTTAAAAAAAAAAATTATAAAACACACAAATTGGATCTTAATACACATACTGCCTTTCCGTTTGCTTTTTTTCAATTAAAAATCATTTTTTCTTGTTGGCACATATAAATTCTCTTCGTTCTTAAATAGCTGCCTCGTGTCACCTTCTGCATTCGTCTCAAATTCGCCCTAGGAGGGCAGGCTTACTTTGAGTCTTTGAGGGCACCAGCTTGCCCGGAGTGCCTGCAGTGTGGGGGACACAGCCCCTGCCTCACAAACTGAGGGCCCTGTGGGCGGGGCAGGCACACGCCATGGAACACATACACTCCCACAAAGCCGCTCGCCTGCTCCACACACAGGATCACAGATATCAGTTTCTGGGTTGTTATAAAAATTAATAATTAATAATTAATCCTTTCCTGCATACTGGAGGAGAACAGCCAGGAGCCTTAGCGAAGCCTTGCACAGAGTGACTGAGAGCAGGAGCGTGGTTTTGTTCCCAAACCATCCCAGTGAGTCCTGGCTCTGTGTGACCACAGCTCTGCCCTCAAGAACCTTCATGGTCAATTAACCGGGGAAATAGTGGATGTGGCACGAACAGCATGGGCCGCTGGGCAAATCCCCATAATGCCTGGTGGAGAGTTCTAGGGCCCAGTACAAATCTAGCACTCATCTCTCGTCTGCTCCCTCTCCGCACAGTGTTGGCCCGCCTGCCACGTGCACAGAGAACTATGTCCAAGGGCTTCCTGCTGGGGGCCAAACTCCGAACGCAGAGAGCCAAGACACCTGACGTAGGCAGTCAGCCCTGCCCTGCCTTCCGCTTGTGTCTTGATCCTCTCCGAGCTTCAGTTTTCCCATCCGGAGAAAAGAGTCTGTGATCCTGGTGAAGATGAGGCGGGGCAGGTTGTGGTCAGGTACGTAGAGCTGTAGCTGCCTGTGAATTTTCTCCTCCTGGCTTCAGAAAGGATTTAAAGTGGCTTATGAGAAAAGATGGGTTTTAATAAAATGCAGGTATTAAAAGTAAGGAGGAAGAATGGAGGCAGGAATGAGTCACACATGAGGGTCATCCATAACTACACACTTCCCGTTGTTGGGCCACAAATTTGACTTCCAGCTTCCCAGCAGCCAAAGCAAAGAGGGGGAAGTGCTTAGTTACCCCTCTAGGCCCCTAGGATAAAGGCAGGTGTCTGCTTGCCCAAGAGGTGTCGAACGCTACGGTGAGAGCAGCTCTCCTTTCCACCCTTACAAAGAGGACACGATGGTGCAAGGGGCGCCCCCCCAGGTGACATGTCTGCAGCACCTGCAACACCAAGGCCCGAGTGCTGTCTCCCTCCCTCTGCACAGACTGCTGGCATCTCCCACGCACAAGTCAGCAAGAGCTATTGGAACTGGGAGAGTCGTTTTGGAAATACACCGGTGTGTTTTTCTCTTCACAGTTCTGTATCTTTGCCTCTTTATTTTCCCCACCCCTACTTCTGAGGAACATACCTTGCAGGGGATGAGGATCGTTATAGTAAGTACACTGAGAGACAAGAAAAAGTCACCATTCAGCTTGTGACGTCCAAGGCACGGAGGCAAGATTTCTAAGCCCGCAGCATCTGGAAGTTGGGCTTCGGTAAGAGAGAGCAAGAATTCCTAAATTTGCTGAGGTCCCAGGAATATCAAGACCCAGGGCGAGAGGACCAGATTATAGAGCCCGACATCAGGCAAGGACAGAAAAGCACCCAGAATGTGACATGAGCAGTTCTGCTCCTCACACTTTGATGTGCATGTGAATCACCTGGGCATCTTGTTAAGACGCAGCTTCCCATTCGGTAGGTCCAGGGCGGGGCTTGCAAATCTACAGTTCTAGCAAGCTCCCAGGTGATACTGATGCTGCTGTCCATGGACCACTCTCTAGTAGCCCAGGTGAGAGGGACAGCGGGGCTTCAGTGGGAAGAGCCCCCTCCTTCCTGGGCCAGGGAATTATGGGACAAAGAAGGGCCAACATCTGAGACATGAGTGGTCAGTCTCATGTGCACCGGCCTTCCTGCTCCAGGATGAAGTCCCTGAGTGAGAGGAGGCATGCTGAATAGACTGAGGGCAAAGGCAAAAGCAGAGGGTCCTTTGTGCCCCAGTCCCCACTTAGAACTCTGGTAGTGGAACTAGTTGGAGGCTAGGGGGAGCCATGCTCGCTTTTGGGGGAGGCGGAGGGCCGCCTAAAACAGAGAGCCATGCGAGGGTCAGCTAAAGATCCGTCCCCCCTACTACCCTCAGCAATGGCATGAGGACCAGTCGCCACATTGCTAGGGAACTGGGAAGGGTGAAATTTTGAACTTTGAATTCACTGAATATCCATCCAAACCAGTCAATCAATTAGCCTATTGAATGTTTCTCTCTCTCCCCCTACCAATATTGCAGCCTACCTACTAATATTGCAACAATATTAGATTCCTTGCATGAAACAGAAGCCACAGTTTTGCGCGTGTGGGCAGAGCACGTGCATGTGTTATTGTAGCAGGCTAAACAAAGATAATCTGTAATGCTGTGCGCTAAATAACCTGTATGGCCATTTACGAGAGCACATACACCGGCAGCTTCCTAGCAGGACCAGCAGAGACACAGAGACACAGGGCTGAGTCTGCAAAACTGGAGAGGGGTGAGGGTTCCATTGGAGGCATCCTGGGAAGGTGAATTTTGAGCAGAAGTCAGAAGGAGAGGAGACCCCGAATTGGCAGAGAGGGGGCAGAGGAAGGGTGTGAGAAGGTTTAAACAAACCACGGCAGAAGGCCTTGTTCATTTGTCCAAGAGTCTTTTCTTAAATTCCTCTTGTATGCCAGCCACTGAGCCAGGAACTGGGAAGTCAGAAAGGCATCCATGCCTCATATGGCTTATTCTGCCCTCTGCCCCAGAGTCTCGGATACGGATGTGGGTGGATGCAAGACTGACGTAGCATATCCCTTCTCCCATTCAGATTTATCCTGGGAAGAAGGGAGCAGCCGTTCATTTATATTTAGAAAGACGTTCCCCAGGTGACATGCCCCCACCCCTACCACACACACACACACACACACACACACACACACACAGGCTGGTATGTCTACAGCCTGAAGTTCAAGTGGGGGCATGAAGTCAGGTGGCATCAGCTGCTGGGAGCAGGAAGACAACTCGGAAGACCTTTAAAATCTCTTGTAAGGGATTTGGATTTATTATTACATTTTGTAGAATGTTTTCAGCGGCAGATTCACTTTCAGGGAGTATAGCCCCTCATGCTATAGTGAGGACCCCTGGAGGTCAGAGAGGAGGGCCAGCCTGTGGTCACACAGAGCCAGGACTCACTGGGACCCTGTCAGCCTGTCCTGTTCTCAGTCACTCTGTGCAAGGCTTCGCTAAGGCTCCTGGCTGTTCTCCTCCAGTATGCAGGAAAGGATTAATTATTAATTTTTATAACAACCCAGAAACTGATATCTGTGAACCACGAGCCCCGACGCTCTTTTCCAACATCCAGCCACTTAATCATGGTTTTAGCTGGGTCAGCATAACAGTCTAGTAACCTCAGAAGAAGAAATCCGCGAAGGCCTTTATCAGCCTTTCCTGAGGGCGAAGGCGAAGGCCAAGTTCATGGGAGGGGGGGGGGCAGTGGTGGCACAGGAGCCGATAATGCTCTCTAAGAAACCAAGATGGCTTCACCACGAGTCAGAGCCGGGACTCATCATATTCCCTTCCCTGGAATTAATGGTCTCTTACCTTTGTGTTACTGAGCTGCATATTTCAAAGTACTTTCACAAACACCACCTCTGTTGACCTGTGAATGATGCTATCACTGGATTGGGCAGATATTTTTGTCCCGGAGAAAATAAAGATTCAGACAGAGAAGTGACTCACCTAGGGTCACACAGACTCGAGGACTTCTGTCCGTGGCACCACCCGCCTGGAGGAGTCTGTAGCTGGACCATCATTTTAAAGCCGTTACCGTCCTTAGGTGTGTTTGGAGCTGTCCCTGAATCCTCTGGAAGTGTTAGCAGCATTGAGGGCATTTTCTGTACATCCATAGTTTTTTTCACCAGACACTGACCCTAAACAATGCGAATCACTGCTTTCAAGTAAGCAGCCAAAGCCCCTCTGTACCCTAGCCTGTAGCTGTCCCCACCTGAAAGGGCCCGCTCTTGCCAAGTTCTGGGGTTTGCTGGACAGGTTCATGTCCAGGAGCTGAGACAGTCTGGGGACTTTGCTGCCCTCAGGTGTTTGCTGCCCTTGAATGTGAGGCTGTCCAGGCAACAGACACGAGGCCCAGAGATCTGTATGCAAAAGATCCCACTTACAACAGCAATGCCAAGGAGTAAAGTGTACAGGAAATGCATGGTACTCACAAAAATTTTCCCAAACTACTCTAAGGGGCATTAATTACATGGTAAAACATCACACTGAGAACTCAACACTGCAAAATGCCATTTTCCCAAATTGGTAAGCTTGATGCAATTCTAATAAAAATATCTGGGGTTTGTTTTTATAAAATCTGACAAAAGGCATTTGCGTGGAACAATTCAGCTAGAAGAATAAATGTATGAGTAGAGTCATAAAATCTCTGGGAAGAAAAGAACAGGGTAGGTCTGCACTCCCAGATATTAAAATGCATTATTGCATACCTGAAATTAATGTAATCCTGCATGTGAAGTGTACTGAAATTAAAATTAAAAATTTAATCAAAAAAGAAATAAAATACATTAGAAAGCTTCAGTGATAAGAGCAGGGAGGAGTGGGGGCACCTGGGTGGCTCCATAGGTTGAACGTCCGACTCTTGATTTCAGCTCAGGTCATGATCTTGCAGTTTTGTGGGTTTGGGCCCTGTGCTAACAGCGTGAAGCCTGCTTGGGATTCTCTCTCTGTCCCTCCCTCACTTGCGCTGTCTCTGCCTCTCTCAAAAATAAACAAACTTAGGGGCACCTGGGTGGCTCAGTAGGTTGAGCATCCGACTTTGGCTCAGGTCATGATCTTGAGGTTCGTGGGTTCGAGCCCCACATCGGGCTCTGTGCTGACAGAGCCTGGAGCCTGCTTCGGATTCTGTGTCTCCCTCTCTCTCTGCCCCTCCCCCACTCATGCTGTCTCTCTCTGTCTCAAAAATAAACACTAAAAAAAAAAAAAAATTAAAAATAAATAAATAAGTAAACTTAAAAAACAAAACAGGGAGGAATGGAACAAGGACAGGAAGCTCAACGGAAAAGTAAAGGAAGCCCAGGAACAGACCCCGTGTCTAAAGGAAAACCAGTAGGTGTAGAGAAACATGAAGTGGGGGAAACATGAAGTTGTTTAGTAAATGATGTTAGAATACCATGGGAAAAGAAAACTAGATCCCTACCTCATCCCCATGTACCAAGGTAAATCCAAAATCTGCTTCTTTATAACAAGGAGGAAATAAAGTTCTTGCCTTGTAGCATAATGAGGGGTCACATGAGGTAATGAGTGTAAAGTTCTTAGCCTTGTGTGTGACTCATAGTACCTACCTGACAACTATTAGCTAGTATTCCTATTGGTGTTATGATGAATCCAGATGGGGTGTAATCCCAACGTATGATGACAAAATCATAGCATTACTGAAAGTTCAAGCAAATACCTGATCTCGAGGTAGGAATGTTTTCTGTGGAAGCAGGGGGAGAAGCCAGCAAAGGTGGGGTATGCCAAGAGCCTTAGAATGTTCTTACCCTGACCCAGAAGTTTCACTTAGGGGAGGTTTATTCCAAGTATGTTCTCAGATTAATGTGCTAAGGTGGTTATGAAACATTTTTTTATAAGAACAAAAAGTAGGAACAACCTAAATGTCAAAAAGGGAATGGTTAAAGAAAGACAAAACACCTTTCTGTTAAACCATATAATGGTCTGCTATGTGGCCATTAAAAATTAAAAATCGGGGCACCTGGTGGCTTGGTCGGTTAAGCATCGGACTCTTGATTTTGGCTCAGGTCATGATCTTGTGGTTTGTGAGATCGAGCCCTATGTTGGGTTCTGTGCTAACAGCATGGAGCCTTCTTGGGATTCTCTCTCTCCCTCTCTTTATGCCCCTCCCCTGCTCGTGCTCTCTCTCTCTCTCTCTCTCTCTCAAAAATAAATAAACATTAAAAATGTAAATCATCTCAATAAACATTAATTTACCGATTTGGGGAAATGCTTAGACTAGAGTGCTAACCATGACCCAAAGTAGTATATATAGTATGATATCTCTAACACCAAAATATGCACTAAAACGGTGATCTCTTGGTGGTGGGAATTACTTGAGGTTTTTTTCTTTATTTTTTGTAAATTCATTATATCAAACCTGCTTCTTTTATGATTCTACCAAATTTCATAGGGGTTTTTAACATCTATTTTACAATTTTAAAATAAGTTGGCACTGCCAGATAGTTCGTGCTTTTAAAAGTTATTGAGCAGAGATTTTACAAAAAATACTTTTCTATCCTTGCCTCTCAAACTGGGGTACGTTTGGGGTTTCTGCTAATTGGTCATGACAAGAATGTGTTCACAACTTACTCGAAAAATCTTCCTCTAGTTGTTACTTTTTTTTTTTTTTAAGATTTTATTTTTAAGTAATCTCTACATCCAATGTGGGACTCGAACTCATAACCCCGAGATCGAGAGTTGCACACTCCACCGACTGAGCCAGCCAAGCACCTCTAGTCATTACTTTTATAGTAAAACAAATGCAGACAAATTATGGGAGAAATACAAAATGCTTATAATTTCTCTTTTGAGCTGGAGCAGGAGACCACATAGGGCTGATGCCCAGGCGGCAGCCAATTAGAGCAGGTCCCGTCCATGACCTCTGTCTTGGGAGAGTTCGTCTTCTTTCAGAGTTGGCTGCTGTGGAGAGGCACGAGGGGAGCCCACTGGAAGGCCATGCGCTAAAGTAGTTTGCCCCCGCCCCGGCCTGAGGTGGCCAACTGTGTGCCGGGCTTCCTTGAGAGTTCAAAGTCTCAGGTGTCACCAGTCCCCAGAGCCAAAGATTTCCCTCAGGTGGAGACTCGCTTCCCAGAAGCCTCCAAAACAAACAGTGATAAGCAAATGAGACGCGAGAAGCAGGCCGGCGGCCAGCTTGGGGCTGGATGCCAGGCTTGGGGTGGTGTGAGCCCAGGAGAGACCAAGGGCTCTCACCACATCGGCCTGTTGGGGCAGCTCCTTCCCAAGCTATCCACGATCCCTTCGGCAGCCGTCCCCTCTGGGCACGAGGAGGCACAGGAGTTGAGAGCACAGCCTGTCCAGGTGGAAGCTGGCTGAGACCGGGGGCAGGCGGGACTAGCAGGAATCCTGGGAGGCTGGCACATTCTGGGCAGGAGAGAAGCTGGGCTCACATTATGTGCCCACATAATGCCAAGGCCTTGAGCAATGACTGTGGGGGCATCTCACCAGGATCGCCTCTCAGGCTGCCTGAGGGTGCTGGGGAATGGACACCCGGGTGCCAAGCCTCGGCACAATCCATGCTTTCTGGGTCATTGCGTCCACGGACTTCAGCCTCCGCCCAGGAGAGCAAGCTCACAGATCAGGTGCATGTGCAGCAGGGAAATTCCCACAAGCACATCTCTGCTTGCACTGCGGGCTGCAGACCTTACCCTGGTTTGGTTTAAGAGGGGCCTGGACTGAGAGAGTGAGGACAGCCTTGCAGCCCAGGGGACAGTGTGGTAGGGAGGCCACAGGGCAACTAGCATTTATGGAGCCTGTACTCTCCATCAGACCCCGGGGTGGCTGTATGCATCAGGTAGCTCATCACAATTACTGGATTATCCCATTTTACAGATGAGGCAACTGAGGCTCAGATACGCCCAGTGGAGACAGAGGAAAGTCATACCGCTAGTGAATTGCTAGCTGGAGGTGGAGGGATTCACACAGAGAAATCTGTGAGTTTCCTGAGCCAGGCTGTCTCCACTGTCCTGGGCTCTAGTCATTATGGAACCCCAGCCTCCTGCTCTGAGCTGTCACTGCAGCACTCCAGGCCTCTTCTGAGGACACAGGGCCCCCAGGTACCCCTGCCCACCTTCCTTGATCAAGTCCCAGGGACCCTGCTGAGCATCCTCTCTATGGGGAAAGCCGTCCCTCCCCTCTCTGGCTGAGGAGTGGAAGGTGGATTCCCGCCTTCACCTCCAACACAGGCTCACAGCCCCCGCTTCCCTGGGGTGCTTTTCCTCTGGGAAAGAAGACAAGCAATCACCAAAATAGCAAGGATGAGCTTACGAAAGTTCTAGAACTCAACTGAGCTCTCATCCCTCTGCCCTGCTTGGTGGTCCCTGACTCCCTCTGCGAAGATAAGTAAAAACCCAGGTGATCCTCAGCTCGGCTTTTACTTTTGAGAGTTGTGCTGATGAAGGGCCGGCCCTGTTCTGCCCCAGTGCTCTCCCTGGCTCTCCGGTCACCAGAGCTGGTGAAGGCAGAAGGAGGCCTCTCCCTTTGCACCTCTGGGATTTCTGATTCCATCCTCTCCCCCTACCTCCCATCCCCCACCCCCTACCCCACAGAGGCCAAAACCGGGGCCTTTTTTCTTTTAGCGCTAACTTCTGACTTGCAGAGAAAGGAGGTCAGTTTTTGGTGTTCTTAGCATTCCTGTTTCCCAGGCAGTCACAGCGCAGAGCCTCACCTGGGCGTCTGGGAGGGGCTGCAGCCAGCTGACTTCTGGCGTGTGGACCTTGCATGTCCTGCAATGCTTGTAGGCCTGAGCTCACCTCTGCCTTGTCAGAAGGGAGGTGAGTGAAGCCCCACAGGTCCAATTTGTAGGGCCCCCGAGGGGGCAGGTTGTCCCCCACAGGGGACCTCATGAGGTCTCCATCGTCTGGGTATACGATATGAAATCTTTGATATTCAAATCAAAGATTTGAAATAATATGTATGTCTTCACCCAGTGAGGGGCAGTATGGTTAGCGTTGAGCTGGTCAGCAGTGGGTGGTTAGCGAATGCTGCTGAACCACACAGATCTCAGCCACAAGCTGGGTGAGGTCAGGCAGGGTGAGAGCTGGGAGCTTCCATTTCCTTGCCTGGAGAAGTGGGATGGGAATCTCTGTTTCACAGAGTTGTTAAATAAATAGACAGACAGCATTACGCCATTCCTGGAACACAGACAACACTGAATTCATGTTCGCTATGATTATACTTTAGAATCTCAAAGCTTTGGGGGCCTCAGTCATTCACTGGACAACAGTCATGAATGCTCAGAAGACCCATGGACCAGGCCAGGTGCAGGCACCAGGGAGCTGGTGGTGGCAAGACCTTGCCCTCACTCAGGGAGTCCAGTGGGCAGGCACTCAATAAATATTTGTCGAACAAGTTGCAAAAATAGATGTGTGATGAGTTTATAATGGGAGCAAGGTGACATGTGGGCAGGCTCGGGGGTCTCTCCCAGCCCAGACCTCCCTATGGAGGTGATGCTGAAATAGAGCCTCAAGGGTAAGAAAGATTTGGCCAGGTCCTTCTGAGCAACTTTGCGTACTCCTCAAGAGCTTAGTTGGGCTAGATCAGTACTCTTGGTTAGGACGGTAAACCATTTCAAGCGTCCAAGGTTCAAGTGCAGATCAGGCCCCAAGATTACTTTTCTAGGTCTGGCGAACTTCCATTCTCTCCAGTAACTTTTAGTGGAAAGAAGCCTCAGGGCAGTGCTCTCCCTCCCTTCTCACTCCTCCCCCCCTCTGCCGTGCTCTGCCCCTCATTGGGGAATAAATACCAGCAATCCTGATACAGTCAGGAACAGACAGGCATTACCTCTGGCGGGCTTGCTTTACACAGAGTTCTCGGTACTCACGTGTTTAAAGTATCGCATGCAGACTTTAAAGCTAGCAGTGATCAGAGGTATATAACTCTGGAGCCAAGAGCTACATTTGTTGAGCAAGATGTCATGTAAAGCTTGTAACAGCGCTGTGAGGGAGGTATGACCAGCCCAACTTAAAGCAGAGAAAAGTTAAGTGATTCGCCTAAATCCCCATGGTTAGCAAATGCTAAGGCTGAGATTTGAATCGCACATCTGACTCCATGGCTCTTGGACTTCACCCTTGAGCTGTTGGCTAGTGTTGGCCTAAGAAATTTCCCTGCCTCACCTCTGAGTTCATACCTCACCCCGACCCTTCAAGCCCTCATCACTATGGGGACACTTTCCCTCGGGGACAACTCTCAGACTCATGGAGTCTCGTCGTACTGATGGGTCAGGATTGCCCCCAAAGGAGACCATACAGGTTTCTCTTGTGAGAAACACTGAGGACCAGCAGATGTCTCTGCTCTGGGGCTCCAGACCCCTGGTAAGTCATAGCCAGGGCTGGGGCAGCAGAAATCAGCCTGAAAGAAGCATCCAAAACAGTGTCCAGAAGCATATTAAGTGCTAGGTCAGATGGGCCACTTTCTGGGCGCTGAAAACAGCACTGAAGTAAGTATGGGGCCAATTAACCCAGATTTCTGCATATACCTTTTCTCATAATCGTGATGTGAAAGTTGGTCCAGCTTCTGCCAAAGAAGTCAAAGTTACCTTGGTGGAGTAAAATGCATATTTGTCCCAGGCCTACTGATCTGTATTGAGATTTTCTCACTGCCGCCTGGTGCAATGTTCCTTAGATCACCACCCCCAAGACTGACTGTCACCCGAAGTGGGCAGTACCACAGGGAGGTGCGTCTTACTGGTAATAATTTATCATCTGAATTCATGACGCTCTCAGGGATCTCCCGCAGTGTTGGTCGTGTGCTGCATCAGCTGAGGGAAGGCTACGCTGCTGTAGCAAAGACATCCAATAGTGACGCAGGACAGGGGTCAGCAAACTTTTTCTCTAAAGGGTCAAAGAGCAGGGCGCCTGGGTGGCTCAGTCAGCTGAGCGTCTGACTCTTGATTTAGGCTCAGGTCACGATCTCACGGCTTGCACGATGGAGCACTGACAGTGCAGAGCCTGCTTGAGGTTCCCGCTTTCCCTCTCTCTCTCTCTCTGCCCTTCTCCTGTGTGCATGCACTCTCTTTCTCTCAAGATAACTGAATAAATATTAAAGTCTCAAAGAGTCAATGTTTTAGGTGTTGTGGATCGTACAGTTTCTGTCGCAACTACTCAACTCTCCCATTGCAGGGTGAAAGCAGCCCCTGGACAATATGCAAATAAATGAGCATGGCTGTGTCCCAATAAAACTTTATTTATTTATTTTTTTTATTTATTTTTTTTAATTTTTTTTTTCAACGTTTTTAATTTATTTTTGGGACAGAGAGAGACAGAGCATGAACGGGTGAGGGGCAGAGAGAGAGGGAGACACAGAATCGGAAACAGGCTCCAGGCTCTGAGCCATCAGCCCAGAGCCCGACGCGGGGCTCGAACTCACGGACCGCGAGATCGTGACCTGGTTGAAGTCGGACGCTTAACCGACTGCGCCACCCAGGCGCCCCCCAATAAAACTTTATTTATAAAAACAGGCAGTGAACTACAATTTGCCCACTTGTACTGCACTTTAAAAATGATGGAAAATTTTTTCTGTTGCATGAAACAATGGTGATGTGAATGGTCCTAGTTTTTAGGGCAATGATGTAGAGACCCAGATTCCTTCCTTTGAGTTTTTTTGCCTTCCCCCAGAAACTGTCCTCCTCTTCATAGTTGAAGCTGTGGGACAAAGTAAAACAAAAACAAAAACAAAAACAAAAAACATGGAAGAGGCAGGCCTGCTCCCTTGAGGCTTTGGTCTGGCTGTAAAACAAGACCTTCTGTTCACATTCCACTGACCAGTACTTAGCCCTGAGCCACACATGACAGCAAAGGACACTGGGAAATGTAGTCTGGTCACGTGTCCAGGAGAAAGGGAGAATGAATGTTGGAAGATGGTCAACAGTCTCTGTCACACCCACCAGCCTCCATTTTCCCTTCCCTTTCTGTGTCCACCCTTTCAGATGACCCCACTCACCTCCTCCCTCCCCGACAGTCCCTCCTTCATTTGGTTCAGGGGAAGTGGACTCTGCCCCTACCGGGGAGGCTGGCCCCACTGGTCTGAAGATAACCCCAAGCCTTTTGTCACAGTGACTGGATCGGGAACTAGGCCTAAGACAGTAAGTGCAGCGCATTTTTCTTGGCCACAGTCTTAGGACTCAGAGAATGTGAGCTTAAAGAGAGGGCTGATTTGTTAGAGGCATCTGAAAAAGAAGCATCCTTTCCTTTAAAAGAGTGCCCCTCTCTTTAGAGTGGTGGGACTCCTGAGGCCACTGTAGCTCATTTTTTTTAAGTGTGATAAAATACATCTAACATAAAATTTAACATCTGAACCACTTTTTTGTATGCAGCTCAGTGACGTTAAGTACATTCACGCTGTAGTGCATCTGTCACCACCGTCCATCTCCAGAGCTTTTATCACCTTCCCAAGCTGAACCTCTATGTCCATTAAACAACCCCTCCCCCACCCCCCACCCCCCCAGCCCTAGCCCTTAACAACCACCACTCTATTTTTTATCCCTGAATTTTCCTACTTGTAGGCACCTCATGTGAGTGGAATCATGCAGTATTTGTCCTTTTGTGACTGGATTGTTTCGCTAGTAACGTCTTCAAGACTCATCTGCGTTATAGCACGTGTCAGAATTTCCTTCTTTTATAAGGCTGAATAGTATTCCGCTGTTACGTACGTATCCGTGTTTTTTATCCGTTTATCTGTTGGCGGACACTTGGACTGTTTCCACCTTCTGGCACTCACTGCAGCCATTTTACTCGTATGAGATGAACCAGCTCGAGCATGAAGTCAAGGCTTGGAGGAAGACACAGCAAAAGGCATTTCAGGAAAGGGAGCTGAGCATCTGGACCCAGCTCATCCTGAAGCCTGCCGACATCCGGACAAACAGATCCGTGAGCGATGACTTCTTCATTATTGAAACGAGTTTGGGGTTTCTTGGAGCCCACATGCCACCTAACTAACGTATCTCCCTGGAAGTGGTCTGGTTGCACAACTGCAGAAGAAAATGAAAATGAGCAGCACCACAGATAAATGGGAAATATTTTGCTGACATGAATGCCGGGAAAAAATGTTAAAGCGTGTTTTGAAGATTCTGTAACTGTATCTATGCTCGTTACTTCTGTCCCAGTGTGAGTCACCAGTGCTGCCAGTGATGGAAAAATTGAAAAGAAAGACAAACCCAATTAGGTTAAAATGTTTGGTTACAGCTAGTGTATGTCACAAATCCCTTCTTTTGACCTTAAAAGACAGACTTTTATTGGAAGGAAAAATGAGGCTTTCTTAAACTTCGGCTAAGTACATGCTGTGTATATTTAGAGAAGGGGAACCAAATGTGAGCCTGCCCAGGGCTCTCACGTGTGCCCATCTGCATTGACTATGGACGAAGCTGGTTGGAGCCTGGGGGTCCCCTCTGGGTGGTGGCACCATATGGTAGAAATGTTCTGAACCCACTGGCAGCTCAGGGGTCTTTCCCAGTTAAGCGACCTTGGGAAAATCTAACTTCTCTGGGTCTCTGTTTCCTCATCTGTAAAATGGGTTTGATGCTTTTTCCATCCACTCCGTGGATTAGTAGTGAAACTGAGAAGGGCTATGCAGATTTAAGATTCCTGGAGGGAAAATATTAACCCATCTTCTGTGCGAAGTTCAGCAGCCTTAGGGCGGGGTGGTAATCCCTCTTACAAACAGCCAGGTCTGCCCTTTAGACTAGTTTGGAAGCCCAGCCGCCCGAATGCCTGTGGCAGCGGCTGATTGTGTACGTCTGTCAGGGAGGAGATGAGCTCCCTTCCCCAGATTCTCCTCCTGTGCAGGTGGACTCTGACCCTGGGGCTGGTCACACTCACATACATTGTCCCGCTGAAGCATCTACAACTATCCCGGGGGATGCTGGCCTCGTCTGAAGCCAAGTCACTGAGGCTCAGAGGGTCTACAGATGCAGGGTCACATGACTCATGAGTGGCACTGAACGGATTTGAATCGAGGACCTGTCTTGGTGCCTGGAACTCTCCCTGCTTTTCCAGTAGTCAATGCTGCCTTTGCCTGCAACCCCCAGACTCAGTCTCCTGCCGTGTCCCTAGGTCTCGGAGGGTTCCCTCCCTCTGCTTGCCAGTCTGTGGACCTAGGCATTTTGGGGTGGGGAGAGTGGGGACCTCCAGGAGGAGAGCAGAACCCCATGAGGGGAGACAAGGATTCGAGGGACACGTGTCAGCTCACGAGGCCGTGCTCTGTGCTCGGTGCTCCTCTCTTTTGCCCTGCTTTCGAAGCTGCCTGTAGGAGCAGACATGGACACTGAAGAAGTTGGGCGCAGATAGCTTCTCAGTAAAACAATTCTCCATTTATTGGTCCCCAAGGAAGAGGACTCCCCTGGAGGCAAGAAGGCACGTGTTGGTGGGAAAAAGGAGCCAGGAGCGCAAGCTGCCCACCTTCTGGGGGTGCAGGGGATTTAATGGAGCCCTGGCTCTGAGGGCAGGGAGGCCATCTCGGTCACCTTGGTGTCCAGAGCCTTCCCACTGTCCTCCATACAGCACATGCTCACTATGTGTTTGTTATAGGGGTGAATGAATGAACGACGCGGCTGCGAACGACCGCCCCACCCTGCCTCTCCTCCCGTGCCCTCCACAAGCCACCTCCCACCTTCCACTCCCTCCTCCTCAGACACCCCCCTTCCCCCCTTTCTAATGTCCTCCCACTACCCACCCCCAGCCTCCTGCGTTCATCTCCCTCCTCCTGCCGTGCCTCTGTGTCCTTCCCTCTCCCTGGTGGCCCGCCCCATGAATAGAGTTCTTTGGCTGCCGATACCCAGATAATTCTCCCTCCTGGCCCCAGCCTCTGCTGTCCCCTACCCTGTCGCTTGACCAGGCAGGCCAGTTGGATCCAACCTTTGTCCTTCTTGCAAAAAAAAAAATATTAACTCTTTTGAATTCAAGCCCTTAATTCACGGTGTGGCTCCTGGAGAGAGTCTTTGGTTGTAAGCTGCCCAGAGGGAGCAGGAATGAAAGGCGCTGTCCGAGCAGCAAGCCTTGGCCAAGCAGAGATGCCGTGTGTCCCCTCTGGTGGTCTGTCATGTGCTCTGCTCTCTTTGGTGGGAAATCCAAATGAGAGGGGGCCGAAAAGCTGCTTGGTAGGTAGGGCACTGCGCTATAAATCCTCTGTCACCCTAGCCCCTGCCCTCCCGCTGGCCGCTCCCCTGGCCCTCTGTAAAGTTCCCATGACCATCCCTGAAAGTGCCAGAGGGATGTCCCCCATAAGCCCGCTCTGCACAGTTGGCCACCAGCCCCTCCTTCCACCGCTGTCCCCTCCAGGGATCTCCCCTGAGCTGCTCCTGGCTTCTGCTGACGACCCCAGCGCCTCCTGCACCCATTCTGCTGGGTCTCACGCTGCCGGAAGCCTGGTGGGTTTTCCGTGCTTGGATCCGCTCGACAGAACTTGAGCTTAACCTGGGCCTCCCTCCCACCTTTAGGCCTAAAGTACTGCACCCCTGTCATAGGAGTTTCCTCACTGAGGCTTCACCAAATCCTCAAAACCACCTTGTGATGTGACTGGTGTCTTATGGACAAAATAGGAGCTCACTCAGACCAGCTCCAGGAGGAGGAGAGGTTTGTGGAAAGATCCATCTCAGGGATGGATTTCCTAGGGGAAAATGAGGCGCAGCTGGGTGGCTTGTGAATTTGTCTCCTGTGCCACAGTAATTAGGCTTCTGACCCAAGTAAATGAGTTCACAGGCTGGCTTCTGTTACAAGTCTTTCAAGATTTTGAAGTAAGAGTGTGGTAGACAAAACAATGCCCCGAGCAGAGGTCCGTACCCCACCCAGCAATTCCACTCTTAGATGTAGATCCAAGAGAAGTGAAAACAGAGGTCCACACAGAAACCTGCAAATAAATGTTTATAGCAGTATTAGTCATAATAGCCAAAGGTAGAAGCAACCCAAATGCCCATCGATGGATGAAGGGATAAACAAAATGTAGTATATCCATACAGTGGAATAGTACTCGGCAAGTAAAAAGGAATAGCATACTGACACCTGCTACAACATGGATAAACCTTGAAACCATTATGGTTAAGTGAAAGTTAGACACGAAAGACCACATACTGCATGAATACTGCTGATATGAAATGTCCGGAATAGGGAAACCTATAGAGACAGAAAGTAAGATTAATGGTTGCTTAGGGCAGAGGGTGGGGGTGGGGGAAGATGGGGGGGGTGAGAGCTAAAGGGTATGAAGTTTCTTCTTGAGGTGATGAAGTGTCCCAAAATTCTTGGTGACAATGGTTGTACAACTGTGTGAATATACTAAAAAACCATTGGATTGTGCACCTTATTTTTTTTAAGTTTATTTATTTTGAGAGGGAGAGAGAGAGAGAGAGAGAGAGAGAGAGAACATGAGTGGGGGAGGGGCAGAGAGAGAGGGAGAGAGAGAATCCCAAGCAGGCTCTGTACTGTCATCACTGAGCCCAACACAGGGCTCAATCCCACCAACTGTGGGATCATGTCCTGAGCCAAGATCAAGAGTTGGATGCTTACCTGACTGAGCCACTGAGGCACCCCTGGATTATGCACTTTAAGCAGGTGGACTGTATGCTCTGTATGTCACTAAAGTCATTAAACAAACAAATAGACAAAAACGAGGTCCCTCCGTGTCCTAAACTCTAGAATCTGTAAATGTGTAAATGTGTTACTCTGCGTGGCGATTCTGCCGGTGAGAATAAATTAAGGATCCTGAGAGCGTAGATTATCCTGGGTTTTCCAGGTGGTTTTAATGTAACGCCAAGGGTCTTTATAAGAGAGAGGCAGGAGAGATTGTGAGAGATGGTGACAGGCAGAGAGAAACAGAGAGAAGAGATTTAAAGATGCTATGGCTTTGAGCCTGAAAGCACGGCCATGAGCCCAGGAATGAAGGCGGCTTCTAAGAAGCTGAAAAAGATAAGGAAACAGATTCTCCCCTAGAGCCTCCAGAAGGATGTAGCCCTGTTGACCCCTTGATTTTAGCCCAGTGAAAGCCATTTCAGACTTCTGCTCTTCAGAGCTGCGAGATAATAATGTGTTGTTTTAAGCCACTAAGTTTGTGGTAAATTGTTACAGCAGGAAATGAAACTAAAACAAAAAGTTACAGAGACAAGGTCAAGTGGTAGTGGGTTTTGGAGCTATGAGAGCAAGTTGGGTTAGTAAATGCAGAGGAAGCAACACTGCCCACTCCAGGAAGCCTTCCTGACCTCCTTCTCCCACCTTCGACTATTTGGGAGGTCTCTGGGACCCTACACCACCCGAGCTACCACTGTTCCCACACAGCAGCCCTGATTACCTGTCTGCTTCCTCATGAAGGCAGGATCTTTAAGACTCAGTTTTGCATCTCCAGCGCCTAGAAGTGTGCCTGGCACATTGTAAGTGTTTAAGTATTTGATGACCGAGTGACTAAGGCCTCTGAAGCTTAGAGACTGTAAAGAGTAATGATAATAGCTGGTGTTCATTGAGTGCTTACTGTGCTAAGTGCTTTACATACATTTACTTTCTTAATCCTCAAATCACTCGTCTGAGCCAGATGCTGTCAGGATCCCCATCACACAGAAGAGAGAAAAGAAGTTCAAGAAAGGTAAATGTCATGCTCAGCCTGCCACAGGTCTGCACAGCTCTGAGCCTGTGCTCTAAACCTGTGCTGTCCACTACCATAGCCACTGGGTCCACATGGTCACTTATATTTAAATGAATTACAGTTGGGGCGCCTGGGTGGCTCAGTCGGCGGAGCATCCGACTTTGGCTCAGGTCACGATTTCGAGGTCTGTGGGTTCGAGCCCCGCGTCGGGCCCTGTACTGACTGACAGCTCAGAGCCTGGAGCCTGCTTCAGATTCTCCGTCTCCCTCTTTCTCTGCCCCTCCCCGTCTCGTGCTCTGTCACTCTCTGTCCCTCAAAAGTAAATAAACGTTCAAAAAATATATTTTTTAATTAATTACAATGAAGTAAAATTTAAAACTCCGTTCCTGGGTCACACCGTTCACAACTCAAGTGCTCAACAAACGTCCGTGGCTAGTGGTTTCCATCCTGGGCAGTGCACATAAGACATTCCATCATCACAGAAAGTTCTGTTGCTTAGCATTGCTCTAAACTACCGAGCTACAGCCTGACACGGTATCAAATAAAATAAGTCATTTCAAATCCTTGATTGCCTCGAAAAAAATGAATGTAGACCCAGCTCTTCATCTTTCCAAGGCGGGAGTGTGGGTTTCCAGTAGGCCTGCATCCCCTGGGTCTCATGAGAGGTGGTAGGTCTTACTGGAAGTTGCAGGGCAGATACAGGCTAACTCTCACCCTTACCTGAACAGATCCGATAAATATGGTGACGCCTACGAGAAGGGTTGTGCGACTGGATAACAGCGAGTCCTCTTCCAGTTGACAGCTCTGACCTTGTGAGGCCCTGAGAGGGTGGCCCTGGGCCTCATTCTTCTCTCCTCTGCTAAAGCAGGCCTCAAACATACCCTGTGTTTGTACAGGTCCCATGCCTGTGTTGTAGCCCGTCCGCCAGAAGCTTCTAGAAGCACAGCAGGAAGGGAGAGCAACAGCAACAATAATAATAACATTGAAGGAGTGTCTACCGTGTACGAGGCATAGCTAAGAGCTGCTGATAGGCATCATCTTAGTTCATCATTGCAAGTAGATATTGTTATCCCCAATTCGCAGATGACAGTGGACACTGGCAAAGCCAAGGTCACACACAGGAAGTGGTGGAACTGAAACACGAGCTCTACAATGTCTGAGGGGCCCATCGGTGGCTCAGTCAGTTAAGCATCTGACTTCGGCTCAGGTCAGGACCTCACAGTTCGTGGGTTTGAGCCCCGTGTCGGGCTCTGTGCTGACAGCTCCCTGCTTCAGTTTCTGGGTCTCCCTCTCTCTCTGCCCCTCCTCCACTCACACTCTGTCTCTCTCTCTCTCTCTCTCTCTCTCAAAAATAAACGCTTGTAAAAAATTTTAAAAAATCAAATGGCTGAGAAAATAAGCCATTTTTGTGTGATGTCCACACAGTCTGGGGAGCCTGTCCCCCAGATACAGTTTCCCCTGGAAACTTCGCAAGAGGGAAGTGAGGGGAACAGCCAGAGCTTAGCAAGCATGCTGCCAGCCCTGGGTGTTCTCCAGCAAGGCGCAGGCCTGTGGCCTTGGCTGCTTTCCCCCGGTGGAGAGAGAGGAGCTGTCAGGCTGGGCCGAGTGAGACGCCAGCAGAGATCTTCCTGCCCGCCCAGCTGCAGGGATGGGCCTGCTCCTCGGCTCCCAACCCCGTGAAGGCTGCCGACCCTCATCGTCTTTTTTGGAGGCCCGGACACGTGGTTCCACCTGCCTGCCTGCCAGGGAGGGATAGAGGGCTTTCAGGGGACGCCCCTTCGGATCAGAGACCACGCAGCAGGAGGGGAAAATCTCAGGATGGCTACGCAGCCTGTGGTTTCTTGGGGGAAACCACAGAAGACTCAGCTTAGGATGGCAAAACCCACAATCCCCACCACGCTGGGTGTGGCCCGGGAGCACCTTGGCTGCTAATACCTATGCTAGCACAAGACTCCACTGGCAGCATCTTTTTGTGGCCATCAGCTCTTCCATAACCCCTGGAAGGGGAAGCGGTGCTGTTGGCCCTGTGGAGGGAACCACAGTGCGGCGGGGGCAGGGGTGGGAGGTGGGGAGGGAGAGGTGAATCCTGAGGAAGAAGGTTTGTAGTTCTGTCCTTAGCACACTCCCAGCATGATGCCAAGACATCGTTTTTTACCCCAGAGAAACTTCCAATCTGATCAGAGAGGTACGCCCCTTCCCCCGGGATCTCTGAGAGCAAGTTCTGCTCTAATGCGGGAGACAGAGTACCTCTAGATGAAAGCAGAATTTTTTTTTAACGTTTTATTATTTATTTCTGAGAGAGAGCGCACGAGTTGGGGAGGGGCAGGGACAGAGGATCCTAAGTGAGCTCTGCGCTGACAACAGAGAGCCCGATGCGGGGCTTGAACTCACTGACCGGGCCGCCAGATCGTGACCTCAGCCGAAGTCAGGCAACCTGAGCCACTCAGGCACCCCTAGATGGAAGCAGAACTGAGAGCCAATCCAGGCGTCTTTTCTCAGGCCCCCATCTCCTTTGCTATTTTTGTCAGTGGATCTCACCTCCCAAAGCAAACACACGGTCATGAGCAAGTCCCAGCCCCGAGGAGAGAAACCAGCCCCGGTTGCATTCGCATTATGGGAATGCAAGACAGGTGGTGCTATTTTATGCATGGCCTTGATTTTACTCAAATTGATTTTAAAAGGTAAATAACTCATGAATTTTGATACTATATTTTTGATAACACATTCATGGACAAGTTTTTGTGGGCACGTATGTTTTCATTTCTCTCGGGCAGGTGCCTAGGAGTAGAATTGCTGGGTCAAGTGGTCACTCTATTTTGAGGAATGGCCACACTGTTCTCCACGGCAGCTGCACAATCTTACGTTCCCACCAGCAGGCGATGAGGGTGCTGATTTCTCCACCCCCTTGAACATGTCATTTGGAGATGCTCCTTAGATGTACAGTTGGGTTGTCAAGCTGGTGTGTTCAGGGCGATTCTAAGATCATCCATGTTAGAGATGGTGTCTTAAAGTTCTTGGGGTGCCTGGGTGGCTCAGTCGGTTGAGCGTCCGACTTCGGCTCAGGTCGTGATCTCGTGGTCTGTGAGTTCGAGCCCTGCGTCGGGCTCTGTGCTGACAGCTCGGAGCCTGGAGCCTGCTTTAGATTCTGTGTCTCCCTCTCTCTCTGCCCCTCCCCACTCATGCTCTGTCTCTCTCTCTCTCTCTCTCTCTCTGTCAAAAATAAATAAAAACATTAAAAAAATTAAAAAAAGAAAAAAAGAAACGATCACTGCATTGGGCTACATGGAAGTTTCTGGTGACCCTAACAACAGCAGTTTCATGCCAGTAGTGGGCAAAAGCCTAACCAGATTGGGGTCAAGGGAGAACGGGAGAAATTCTGAAGACAGTGAGTGCAGACAATAAGTGAGGAGATTTTTTCCTTATTACAGCTTTGGTTAGATATACTTCTCAGAGCATACAATTCACCCATTTAACGTGTACAGCTCAGTGGTTTTTGATATCTTCACAAAATTATGCAACCATCATCACAATCTAATTTTAAAACATTTCAGGGCCCCCCTCCCCCAAATCTCTTAGCCTCTAGCAGTCAACTCCTAATCCATTCTTCCACAGGCAACCACTGACCTACTTTCTGTCTCTATGGGTGTTCCTATTCTGGACAGTTCATATAAGTGGAATCGCACAATATGTGGTCTTCTTTGGTGCCTGGTTTTCTTCACTTGGCATATGTTTTCAAGGTGCGGCCATGTTGCCACATGTGTTGGTACTTCATTCCTTTTTATGGCTGAGTAATATTCCGCTGTGTGTCTATACCACATTTGTTCACCTGCTCCTCTGTGGGTGGACATTCAGATTGATCCCAGCTTTGAGCTATTATGAGTGATGCTACCTTGGACATTTGTGTACAAGTCTTTATTTAGGCCTTTTTGCTTCCCTCGGGAAGGAGTTCTGCTGTAATGGGGAAAAGATATGGTGGTAGCTGGATGGGGAAGTGGGATCAAGAGGGGTTTAAACCAAAAAAAAATTTTTAAGACAAGAGTGTGATCCTGCAGAGAGGGGGAAATAATGATATAGAGGAGGGGAGAAGAACCTCTGGAGCCCCGTGCTTGGGGAGGAGAGAGGCGTGGGCTCTGGTATAGTAGCTGGGAGCCCCAACACTTCATCTCCAATATGGGAGGGGAGGCAATTTCTTCTGGGAAATGAGGAGGTGGGAGTTTTAGAAGGCCTCTTTTGTTCCCAAACCGTTCTTTTTTTATCAAGTGTAATAACCAGGGTCTTCTCCTTTCTTTGTCCTCTCCTTCTCTTGTTCTCTCCCTAACCCCCCGCCAGTCCACCTAACCATGGGAAATCCCCAAAGTTCCTTTCTTGCTCATAAACCCGTCTATCTCTCTGCCTCAGGGATTTCACCCATTCTAATGACTCTCTTCTATGCAGAGACTCACTCCTGTCTCTCTCTCCAGGGATGACCTCTCTCCAAAGTGCCAGTCCCCCTCATGAACCAGCCCCCTGTTCTCCGTTACGTTATGAAGTCCCCTAGACCCCAGGTGAAACTCATTTCTGATTCTCTAGAGCTACTACGCCAGACATTGCTAATCCATTGGCTCATTGATTCATTTATTCAGTAAACATGTATGAAGGCCTTTGTAGGTACGTAGCAGGCGCTGAGCTAAGTGCTCAATGCCTTGGAGTTATTCCCAGTTCCTGCCCAGTCGGTCACACAGTTGGATCAGTGTTTCCCCCATACCTCTTGGGCCCTCGCCTTTCACCCTGGATGTTCCCCTAAGGAAGTCTTCCTGCTCACAGCTGTAAGCTAATAAGAGAGACAGTTGGGGTTCACATCCTGGCTCTGCCAATTCTTCACGATGTGTCTTTGAGCAGAAGTTCTTAACTTCTCTGAATCCTTGTTTCCTCATGTGTAAAATGAAGGTGTTAATCTCGGTTTCATAAGGGCTATTTCGAGGGTTAACTGGGACGATGCATCAGAGGGCTCGGCATAGGGCCAGCGCACAGTGAGCACTCGCTACGCATTAGCTGCTCTCATGATGATTGTTCCAATGATTATCATGTACTTTCTCTGCTCAGAAACATTCAGCGACCCCTCCCTCTCTTATAATAAGGGAGCTCTGTTTCCTTGGTCTGAATTTTGAGGCTCTGACTCATCTCTGTGGACCCGTAGACTTCTAAGCCCAAACCTGGGCTCCCTTCTGAGGTCACTGATCTTCTATGTTCTTTCCAAACTCACCACCCTCCTCCTCACTACCTTGACTTTGCTCAGGGTGTGGGCTGTTGGCCTCTAGTGGAAATTCAAGGCTCCCCTCTCTCTTTTCAGTAACGCCCCCCCCCCCAAACGCACTTCCACCCACGTAGGGGGTATTGACTGCCGGGCTGGTGGGGGAGGCCCTGCCAGGATCACAGTGGCTGAGTGCTTGGATGGGGTCTCGGGGTTCCTCTTTGTTTTCACGAGGCCAGATGACGAACTGAGTCCAGGCTGAAGCAGAGAGTAGAAGTGGGGGATGAGTGGTTTGGTCGGCACTGCCTATTGCCTCAAATAGGCCTTAAGGTCACCAGGAGCTTACTCAATGACATAATAAAAGACATGTACACGTGTGCAAATTCTGTGGCTGTATCTACTGTCGGCATTGCGGCAGGAAGAAGGGAGCAAACACGCTTCCTGTATGTTTGGACGGCTTCAGGAGCATTTTTTCACTTCATTTCTGTAACAACTCTGTGCAGTGGCCATTGTTCTCTCTCTACAGGGGAGCGAACTAAGGCCCAGAATGCTTAGGCAACTTTCCCAAAGATACACAGCAAAGAAATCATTAAGTCAATAATTCAAATTCAGGCCTTTGGACACTGAGCACATTTGTATCGTACCACAGAGGACTTTGGAATTAACATCACGGCTAAGGTGGAGGTGGGCATGGGGTGAGCATGTCCTTCCTGGTCTGAGGAGGTTTTCTGAGTGTTGATGACTGATCTTGATCAGGCTTATGAAAGGCAGAGACATGAAGGCTGTGCGCAAAACTCTGCTCACTTCTTTCCTAACATTCCTACACTGTGTTGGACTACAGAACTCTTAAAACTCTGTTACTCGTCTCGGCTGCCTCTAAGTACCCAGGACAGAGCCCTTGCCAGCCCTATTTCATCCCATGCTGAGCCCTCTGCTTGCTTCAGACCTCCTGGTACCCCAGCTTCAGGGCCTTTGGGGACCGAGGAACAAGATGGGCCTCACTCCCCAAAAGGGGAATCCTGGAAGGCTGCCACACTCTATCTCCCTCCCTGGCTGGCACCAGGCCACATCCCATACCAACGCGTGGGCCTATAGCCATGGGAGCCATAAGTAAGGCCAGCACCCTCCGGCCTCATTCTGGCGAGGGCCACACTATGCCAGCCTGCTGAGGTCACTTGGCTTCCCCTTCCCCTGGCTTCCAGACCCTCCTCTTGGCTGGTTGCCTCCCATGCAGGGTTGTGGCAAGGATCCTGAGCCAGAAGGTACATGGGGGCGTGTGGCTCGACCCTCGCTGAGGACAATTCCATGGGAGAAGGAGCAGGAGAGCTGGTAAGCAGCCTGCCACTCTCTCTACTGACCGGTGTGCAGTGGGGGTGGGGTGCCGGAAGGACTATGGCTTTGACTCTGAGGCAGCCTGGAGCGGCTCCTCCCCACTCAGCCCCTGCCTGCAGCCTTCCCACCCCTGTCTGGTGGGCCCTGCCTCATTCTGTGGGCTCCTGCAGCCCAGGGCTGCCTGGGGATGGCAGGGTGGCTACCGTGAACAGTGCTCCCACATCTGCCCCTCAAAGGTATGTGGGGTCGGATGCGCGGCTTGCCAGCAGCCCTACTGGCCAAGACCTGGCGTGGTGGGGAGGGAGGTGGGGAGATGCGTGGAGCTTGGGAGAGGGTGGGTCCTAGAGGCAAGCATTTGGGCACCACTGTTTGCCTCTGCGGTAGGTCCGTACGGAAAACCTCCCGTTATGCTTTCCCCCTGAAGCGAAAATGTTCCTAGGGTCCATTCCCCGGCTATTAGGTCACCGGACAGTCTCCAGGGACTGGGTAATGCTGCTTCTCCCCATAAAACAAAGCTATAAACTATGGCTCTGCCCTCCTGTGGCCGCAGGCCTGTGCCCCCAGTGCTCACGCCTCTCAAGGCCGAAGTCAAAATCTACAAGAAGTCGAAATCTACAACGAGCTCAGCCAGGGAACCCCAGGGGTCTTCACACGGCTATCTTCCCCATCTCCTCAGCCCGGAGGAGTACAGAGGTAAGGGATGAGCCTGAAGAGGTAGAGGCAATGGAATCGTCCTTCTCATTTTCACACAGGGAAACTGAGGCTGAGCAGTAGAATTCCTTGCTGAAGAGTCACATCGACAGCCCGTACCTGGAGCTAGATGTTACTCATTAGCTCCTCACACGCACTGCACCTCTAAGGCACATAACATCACCGTGCTAGCTTGCCAAGAGAGGAAACCAGACTCAGCGGTTTAGGTAATTCCCTAGTATCACACGGCTCAGAAGCGGAATATGGATTCTACCTCTGGCCAGTGGCGTCTCTCCCCTCTGCTGCTAGCCCTGGGGCCATCATGCAAGTGCTTTGAGAATGAATCTGCACCCTTGAGGGTCCCCAGAAAGGGACACAGTAGAGACACTGCGGGGCGGGGGGGGGGGGGGGGAGTGGATTCAGCCAGTCAGCTCTGGGTTCCTGCTGGCTGTGGGTGTTTGGGCAAGCTGTTACCGCACTAATCCTCACTGTCTTCATTGTCAAAGTGGTTCTAATAGTAGCACTTATGTTATAGGTTGTAAAGATGAATGAGCTCACGTAGCGAAGGGCTCAGTGCCAGGCATATGTTTCGTGTTTCAATACTGGAGTTTTTATTGCTGTCACCCCAAGACGTGAGGTGCAGGCATCATCTCTGTCCTAGTAGTCCATCCTGTCCCTTCCCAGTGGTGGCATTTCAGGAACACGGAGCCATGGCCATGAGAGATGGACCAAGGGTAAGGGGACACTGATTTCCATTTTACAATTGTGAGTCTCTTGACCTCATGAGCAGCAGCAGGGCCCAGGTTCCATGGCCACCTCCTGCTCCAGCCCCCGGGGCAAGGATGGTCACTAATGCATCAGGGCAAGGATCTGATAGCCTCAGCTCTCCCTCTCCTTCTCTCCTTAGCCTCCTCTGTTTCTCTTCTCAGTGGCTACAAACTGTCAGGGGTTGGGTGGGGCGCAGGGGAGGCCGGGGTCTCCAAGTTCATGGAGCCCCAGACAGTGGCCATGAGCCCAGCCAGCTGTGGTCCGGGGGCCACCCAGGAGGGTGTGGAGGGCTCGAGGCTTACACATCCCTCTACTGAGGCCAGCCTCCCCCCCTCTGGATTCTGATAGTGAGTGCTCGGGCCGTGCTGCTGACAGCTGAAGTCAGATAACCTCCTGTCTTCCTGTCGTCTCTGCCGAGTGAGGGGAAGGAAAACCAAAAACCACTGGACCTGAACGGGCCTGGGAGTAACTATCTGGGAGTGTGACAGCTGGTCTAGAATAAAGTGCACTGCTTTCTCTCTTTTCACCTTTTTGTTTTGTTTTGTTTTCACCCTTTGAATAGCCTGCTCTAGTGGCAACATGCAGAAGGGAATTATTATTATTATTATTATTATTATTTCTATTGGTGATATAATTATAGGAGCTCCCAAAGCACAGCCTCACACCCTTGGCACTGCTGGGGAAGTTAGGTATGTAATTACATCACCCACCTCTCCTCCCTCCCTCCTCTCTTCACTCTCCCTCCTGCCCAGCCCAGCCAGGTCCCTCCCCCAAACGCGTTCATGGGATTTCTCTGGCTCTGGGCCAGTGAGATCATTGTGTCTCTCTCCCTGACTCCCCACTGCTTCTGGAAGGCTTTCCTTTTAGCACCATCCTCCGCTGGGTCCAAACTCAGCAACTCCTGCCGTTAAAGCTCCCGGAGCTGAGATGACGAGTCTGGAAGGGCTTCGCTCTGGATTCTCGGCCTCAGGGGGGTATATGCAGAACGCTGCTAGCCATGCACCAAAGTCAGTACTGTACAAGGTGGAGGAGGTACAGGGACCTGGGCATGCGGGGGTGGGGAGTAGGGGTGGGAGTGGGCCTTGCAGTCAGTTCTCTGACCGGGCCCCTCTTCTGGAGACTCCCTCAGGCTCTGCAGTCCTTCCAGAAGCTGGGAAGGGCAACCTCAGGGAAGTTGGCCAGGCATTGAGCGGGCCCTGTGGCCTGCCTCTGGTTGGGAAGTCTGGCTGCAGCTCCTTCTAGGAGTTGCCTCGTGGGGAAGGAAGGTTGCTTGGTTACCAAGTGGCTTCTTGGCCATTTGTTGTGGATGCAGTAAGTGGCACAAGGCCTGTGGAGATAAGGCAGCAGTGTCCCCACCCAGGGGCCCCACGGCAGAGATACCAGTTGTCTTGTTCTGTTTCTGGAGGCGATGACTCACGAGAGAGGCAGGGTGGGGAAGGGAGGGTGCCTGCAGCCCCAGCTCTCTGTAGGAACACATCCCAGGAACCCCTGAAGCCTGGGAAAGGCCAGTAAGACCTGGTGCCTGCTGCCCCACTCCTCAGGTGCTCCATTATTGGCCCCAATTCTCTTACGACAAAATCACTTGAGAGCTATGCCCTTGGCCCTCCTTACTGCCCCCGTTGAGTGTGCTTCTGTAGAGCCAAGTCAGTTGGGGGATTCAGATCATCTGTAGGGTAGAGAATGCCAGTAGGGACAATCTTGAATGATGACCTGAGTGGTTAGGAAGGAAAGTTGCTGTTGGCTTTTAGTAAACCGTTTTTACCACTCGGAGAATCAGCAAAAAATTGGGTAACGGAATAAAGTTCTAATGTGGTAGCCAGTCAGAGGCATATCATGTCTACAAAGTCAGAGACTTGTTCTCTTTTCTTTATCCTCTTTCTGTGTTTCTGCCTTCTTCCCATCCCTTTGCTCAACACCTGTCCTTCTATGATCTGGGCATCCCAGGTGCCGGGGGTGTTAGATGACGGGCTTCCCCATGAGCAGGGGGACACAGTGGGGGGCAGAGGAGGGACAACGCCAACCTGTACGTCAGGTGTCAGATGGCCCGTGGCACTAGAATACTGAATTCTGCCTGGGGTGGAGTTGAGCATCAGAGGAAGCTTCTAAGAAGTGACATCTGGGCTAGGCCTTCAAGGATGAGACATTCCCCAAGGGGACAAGCCAAGGAAGGCACTCTGGGCCCAGGGAGGATTGCCAATAAATATATAGAACATCCAGGTTAAACTTAAATAAACAGTAAAAAAATTTTAGCGCATGTCCCAAATATTTCATGAGACACACTTATATTTAAAAAGGTGTTTGTTATTTATTCAAAATTTACATTTAACTGGACGTCCTGAAGTTCGATTTGCTAAATGTGGCAACTCTAGCTCCAGGAACCAGCAGGAGCAAAGACAGAAACAGCATTTGAAGGAAGGAGGAATGATCAGGCTGTTTAAGAACCACAGGGCCTTGGGCCATTGGCAGCCATGATGATTTTATTGGGTAGGTCCCCGCTTCGCTTAGGATTAGACCACCTGGCAGCAAATGGTAGCTGCTCTTAGCTGCTCCTCTAGCCCTTTCTCTCAGGACCACCTCACCACGAGCTAGAGAAATCCAGTTTCAAGTATTCACAATTTCTTTTTTCACAAGCTTCTGTATCCAGCCTCTTCCCTTGAGTCAATATTCAGCAAACACTTACTATATGCCACTACTGTGTTTGGCATTGGAGAGACAGTGGCACATGGAACAGACATAGCCCTTGGCCACATGGAATTTACAATACATACCTTTTAAACCTTTTCTGATAGTATATGTGATGGGCGGAAGTAGGCAGTAGAAAAAAAAAAGCACACATAAACATAAAAACTAATTTTCTCTTCTCTCTCTCTCTTGTTTAATACTTATTTCAGAGAAAGGAAACTTTCTTAGCCAGAGACCTCCCCTGGAATTCATAACTCCTTCTGCATTTCCACCATGGAGCTGGAACAACTGAGTTCTCGGAGCGCTCTGTCATTCCGTCTTGTGCACCGGATTGAGAACCCCCTGGGAACAGAGCACTGTTAAAAGATACAGAAGAAGAAAGAAAGGTGACGGTCCCAGCCCTCAAATGCTAGTGTGTTGAGGGACACAGAGTGCACACTAAAAACAAATACCCTCCACCCTCCAACGGGAAACCACCTCTAATACAAGTATTTAGTTACAAACACAAATCAGTAACAACGGTGGCGTTATTTCTGTCAAGGCTGATAATGGCCTCCAAGTGTTAGGCAAGTACTGGGCACTGAGTACTTCTCACGCATCGTTCCATTTAGCATGTGCCCCAGAACGATGCTGTAGGCTCCATACTATCATTAGCCCCAATGCACAGTTGAAATGGCAGCCCGGAAAGACAGGGTAATTTGCCCAGGGTCCAAATGGCAAGCGGCAGAGCCAGGTCTGAAGTGGGGGTTTCAAAATTGCAGACCTCACAAACTTAACCACAGCATTAAAGACCTGGAGGGATGGTCTGTGCCACTGAAATCTGGAATTGCCTGTAAGTAAATGCAGATGTGTGTGCATTTTCACAAGTATGTTTGCTTCCACACTAAGAACTGGTCTTAGCCAAATCCTTTCACCGGCTAAGGACGGTAACTGAGCCAGGAGACTTTAGGTAAATCATCTCAAGGGTGAAAATGCAAACCTTCTCTCCTTGTTCATTCCTCCCCTGGAGAATCACTGTCTGGCTGGAATCTCTAGGGTAGTAATTCTGAAACCATCGGCTTCCCAGTACCTGAGAACTCGTTAGAAATGCCAATTTTCCGGCCATCAACGATTTCCACTGAATCAGAAACTTCCATCCTCGGCATCTGTGTGTAACAAGTCCCCCAGGTAGTTCTGATGCCCCTTTAGGTCTGAAAGCCACTATTCTAAAAGGACTTGCGATTTTTAACAGCCACCAAGTTTCTAGAGCCCCTGCTCTATCAATGAAGGAGGAGGCAGCCCTAAACAGCTTGTAGTTGGGACTAGGGTAAACCAGGCCTCGTGCCTGGCACATGACAGATATTCAATGAATGTATTTGGATAAATGCATAACTGGTACACAGGGGCCACAGCCCTGTTACCATGCCAGGAGGGTCTGTCACTTGGATAACACGTTGGCTGGACTGCAATATCGGGCAGACCAGAGACGCCCTGAAGAGCAGAAGGGTAATGTTTTCCTTCCACTTACATCTCAGGATGGACGGAGACCATGAGAAGGGCTCACCATGCTTCTGACCTTTGGAGGGGTAAGCAGGAGGTATCCAAAGAGTTAAAAGTTACCACAGGGATAGCTGGCTTATCTGGCGTTGTGCTGATAAACCAACTCTGAGTAGAAAGCTCTGGCTTGCAGCATTTGCTGATTCCTGTGATGTCAATACCTCCGCCATGGCCCATGGACGCACAGTTGGCTCTCAGGGCCTGCTCCATCACACCACTGGCCCTAGCAACTTGCTTAAAACCATAAGACTACTTGTTTTCAAGTGTAAAAGTTATATATATGTATGGGACAATCAAACAGCACAGGGGGCCTAAAAGGAGAAACTACCCATCACCCCTGGTCTTACCCCCAGAGGAAACCCCCAGAGGATGCAATAGCTTCTGGTTTTAGTTCCATAGCTCCAAAGGGTGAGCTTAAATGGGCATGTATTAGTCTAGCATCCCCAGTGTCCACTGATGGGACTAGGGATCTAGCTCACCTCTAGCGCCTTCCACCCCCTGCCACTCCCACCCTCCACAGGGTTATTTTGATGATACTTTGCAGTTCTTCTATTGGTTACCTTCCTGCTTTTAAATAATAGTAGTGGGCACTTGCCTACTGTTGGCTCTTAAAACAGGTGCTGTTAGAGCCATTTTAATTTTTTTTTACATTTATTAATTTTTGATAGAGACAGAGCACAAGTGGGGCAGAGGCAGAGAGAGAAGGAGACACAGAATCTGAAGCAGGCTCCAGGCTCCGAGCTCTCAGCACAGAGCCCGACACAAGGCTCGAACACACGGACCTCGAGATCATGACCTGAGCCGAAGTCGGATGCTTAACCAACTGAGCCACCCAGGCACCCCTTGAGCCATTTTAGACATAGTAATGATTGAATCTTCACAGCAGCCCTCTGAGGTAGGTTCTGTTTTCGTTCCCATTTTATAGATGAAAAAACTGAGGCAGAGAGAGGTTAAGCAATTCGCCCAAGCTAGTAAAAGGCAGAGATGGAATTCAAATGCAGACAGAGTGGCTCCAGAGTCCATGCTTTTAAACTCCTCAGAGAAAGATCATATAAAGTTACTTAGTGTGGGGGGCGGGGGAGAGCTGCACGTCAAACAATCATAGGAATATAAATATATCAGTAAGCTGTAGACTATTTGCTTTGATTGCCCTTAGAAAAAGCAAGCCAAGGGGCGCCTGGGTGGCTCAGTCAGTTGAGCGTCCGACTTCGGCTCAGGTCATGATCTCGTGGTCCGTGAGTTCGAGCCCTGTGTCGGGCTCTGTGCTGACAGCTCGGAGTCTGGAGCCTGCTTCAGATTCAGATTCTGTGTCTCCCTCTCTCTCTCTGCCCCTCCCCCACTCACGCTCTATCTCTCCCTCTCTGTCAAAAATAAATAAACATTAAAAAATTAACAAAGAAAAATAAAAGAAAAAGCAAGCCAAGGGAAGGATGATGTCTACAGAAGAATGCTCCTGCCCTCAGGTAGACTGGGCTGGAAGTGTTCAGGGCCCTGCTCACCATTAGAGATATGGCAGGTGAGAGTTCCTTAAAGGCCTGTGGCTAAATATCATTTATATTTGCATATGACCTCCCCAGGTAATTTCATGAAGGTGTATCTACGGATGTGGCTTGTTTTTCCCACCCATCCACCCTGTATGCTATGGGTGGGCCCCTTCAACCTGGAAGGTTTGAATCTATTTTCATTTTGGGAAAACTTTCTTCTCTTGGTTCTTTGATAGTTTCTTCCTCTTTATTTTCATTCTTGGATGTTGGGATGCTAAGATTGATTCTCTGTCTCGATTTCTTTTTGGCTTATATCCTGGAAGATTGGTTCACCTTTTTCTTTTAGCCCTTCTATGCAATATTTTATTGTTGCAATCATGGTTTTAATTTCCAAGGCCCTTTTGTCCTCTTTAATTGTTCCTTTTCCACACCAACCTATTTTGGGTTTATAGATGAGATCTGTGTCTTCTCAGACCACTCTGAAGTTACAAATTAGAGTTATCTTAGAGTTCCTTGAATTGGTTCCATCTCCTTTGGGGCCAGTTGTTCTGGTTTCTTATCTTGGCTTTTCTACTTCCTGGTTTTTCTGTTCTTTGAAATCAGCTCACAAATTCACCATTCATTTGTTCCAGTTCCTAGCACCTAGCCCCTCTTTTGTGTCTCTGCACGAGGCTGTGTGCCTAGGGTTGGGAACGATGGTAAGTGCCTGTCCTCATGGAGCTCTGCATTTTGCAATAGACCCTGTCATGATAGATCAGATCCCCTGAGCATTGGACCATCCCGTGTTTGTATCTTCCACACTGTACGTCACATTTTGGTCTCTTGTCTGCCAGCCTCACTAGACTGATCAGGGGCTCACATTGTATATATTGATCCCAAGGAGGTCCTTCCATAAAAGTCTGATACACCTTGGTTGAATGAAACAGACTTGAGTTTTGTTACTATTGATATATTTACATTTACATACACACACACACACACACACACACACACACAGATGCAGTTGAGATGCGCCGGGGCTTCTGGAAGGATGGGAGAGAGCAGAACCAAATGGCGTTCCTCTGGAAGGTTTGGCAAAGGCATGAAAGTCAGAGTAACTCCAAGCCCACAGCCGCCCTGCTCACGTACCCACTCACTTTCTTTTTTTTTTTTTTTTTTTTAATATTTATTTATTTTTGAGACAGAGAGAGACAGAGCATGAACGGGGGAGGGTCAGAGAGAGAGGGAGACACAGAATCCAAAACAGGCTCCAGGCTCTGAGCGGTCAGCACAGAGCCCGACGCGGGGCTCGAACTCACGGACCGCGAGATCATGACCTGAGCCGAAGTCGGCCGCCTAACCGACTGAGCCACCCAGGCGCCCCTACCCACTCACTTTCTGAATAAACAGAGCCACCGTCTCCTCCTCTCTCTCCAGCAGCTACAGACTGTCACTTTTGCCTGCTGTTTCCGAGCATCAACCTTCTGCCTCCTACCGCCTGAGAACCCGCAGTTCCGAAACCATCATCATGAGGAGGCAGGGGCAGGAATGCAGTTATCAGGTGCTCTCGGCTGCTTCCCTTCCTCTTCCTGCTTCCCCAGAGTCACCCCCCCTTCCAGATGACAGTGGACCATGGGTCCAGGAGCTCAGTTCATTTGTTCCTGCATTCATTCATTCAGCCATAAATCCTTTTCTCAGGAAACATTACGTATTGGACTTAGTGCTAGGCCCCAGAAATGTAACAAAAAAGATACGGTGCCCTTCTTACAGGTTCCGGGAGTTCACCGTCTAGGAGACTAAAGCATCTGACATTTTTCTAGGAGTGAGCAGCATGACTCTACCCGCCCGGCCTGCACCAACTCTGTGTCATCGAATTTAACCTCTGCTCCCGGGCCTGCCTCCACACTGCCTCCACACCTCCTTAGGGACGTGTTCAATAGGTAGGTGGTGTTGGCTGAATGAATGAGTGTGTGAGGGAATGAATGAGTGGCACCGCCCAGCATGATGGGGACCTGCCTAGCTTCTTCACCCTAAGGACGCAGGGATGCATCACCCACTCCCAGAGTTCATGGAATCCCACTGAGAGTCTGAGACCCGGAGCAGAGACGACACCTCCCGCAGCCTCCTTCCTCTTGCACCCACCCTGGGGGAGGGGCGGACTCTCCGGGCCCAGGCGCCGGCTGGGGAGGGTTGTGCTCATTAAAACCTGGATCAAAGAGAGTGGAGAAATGCCGAGTCTCATTAACAACCGTTAACAACACGGGCCAGCCGGCCAGGCCCAGGGAGTGAGGAAGGAGGAGGGTGGGTGAAGGGAGGCTCCAGGGTGCAAGGAGTTGCTTCTAATGAGCTTCCGCCTTAAAGAAACAAAAACACGTGTTAACATCAGGTCCAGAGCCTGGACCTCGAGATGCCGGTTCTGAGCTGGGGCTGTGGTCAGCCCAGAGGAGGCGGCCCAGGCTTCCTGGGGCATTCTGCCAGGTGTGGTCACAAAGCCAAACTCAGCTGCGCAGTCAGCGGCCAATGACAAGTGACATTGGAATTCCCCATTTTCCTGCCCTCCCCTGTCAGAGCATTGGCTCTGCCCTTTGCTCCCCAGGTAGTGGGGATGGCTTCTCTGAGAAGCTATCAGTCTTCTCTCCACGCTCATGTGCAGTGGAGCTGGGCTGGAGTGTGGGCTCCGAGTTCTGTGAGGCTGGGAGCTCAGGCCAGGAATCCAGAAGAGGGGCCTTCTTCCTCCAGGATATATGAAAGGGCTGCAGGAAACCACCGACTGCTGGGAGGAATCTGAGGGCCAAGTGAGCCTGCTGAGCAGAAGCTCCCCTCCCAACTCTCAGGGCAGCTCTTGGCAAGATCACAGGCAGGCAGGGACAATGGGAGGACAGGAGAGTGTGCAGGCCCAGATATGGGGGCATTCAAGGCTAGGACTCCAGCCCTGTGAACATCGAGGAGCAGAGTAAGAAAAAGAGGTTCTGCTTGTAGGACCAAGGCTGTTGAGCCTGTGAACAGCGTGGCCTGGACCAAGGGGCATGCCAGGAAGAAGGTCGGGTGCTGGGGTGGATGAGTGGCCCAGGGTAGAGATCTGCGCCTGGACGCCAGGTCGCAGAGGTCCAGCTGTAACAAAGATTACAAAGCCCTTAATGGAAGGCTCTTGGAAGACCCCAGGAGGGCAGGTGGGCAGGTTCCCCGGGGCTGGTTGAAAAGCTTAGTGGGGTCTGTTTGCAAAACACCTGGAGAATCTGGGTCTCTGGCTCATCAGGCTGGAGAGTGTTCCACCTGGCTCATGGTTAGGTGTGTGGGCAGCTAGGACCACAGGGGACATGAGGAGGTTGCTCCCCAAAGACCCTAACCCTTAGTCCTTATACTGGAAAGAGAAAGAGAGCTGTCTTCAAGAAAAGCGCAGTGAGTTGGGAGTTCTTTCCATTTGCACGTTTTCATACCCCCCCTAAGAAGTCAGCTTTTCCCCTTCTCTAGCTCTGCCTCTCCCTCTCAGCCATCCCACGCGGCCCTGACCACACTGGAGACCGCAGTGGTCTCCAACACGGCCTGAGCCCCAGGGGCGGGGGTGGGGGGGCAGAGCCCTACTTCCTCCATGCTTTTGGAAACAGCGAGGGACAAGGTCCTGCTGAGGCTCTAGACACTCGCCCTGTGCTGAGTCTGAGTGAATGTGCTTAAGTGTGTGGTGTATATGAAAGGGTGTGTGTGAGTGTGAACATGTGTCAGTGTATGTGATGTGTGTGCATGATGGCAAGTGAACTAGTGTGTGAGGGCATGGGCCTGTGGGTACATGAATGTGTATTGTGCATGTGCGGTGTGTGTGAATGGGGTGTGTATGTGGTGGGCGTGAGTGTGTAAGGAGGCTCCCCAGCCCGCCAGGCCCTACACTCCCTACAAGGGACCCTTTGCCGTGATCATGATGCTCTCCTGGATCAGCACTTGTTGGGATGGAGAGATCAAGTTTCTAGGTCTAGCGCTGGGCTCCGTAGGGCTGTCCCCAATTCCCTAGTTAAATGGACTGACAGCTTCCCGCCTTTGTCTTCCTCCCTCGACCCCATCCCACGAGTGTGCGTGTGCCTGCAAGTACACATAAGCACACTGTGTGGTCACTGCGGGTGGGCCTCTGGGGGACTTCACACAGCCGACCCCAGGTGCACACGTCTCACTGTGGGCATGGGTGTCTCCTGTCTCTGTGGATGAAGATGTTCTCATCCACCGTGAGGATACTGGACATGGCCTTTGAGCCTGTGTCAGGAGCTTGGCTCCAACAGGCACACCAATCAGTGGGTAGGAAGTTGCCTTAAGTCAGAGGGGCACTGTGTGGCCCCCTTGAGAATTGAGCCCACTGCCCTGGTCACTTGAGCCACCCTCTGAGGATGGGAACAAATTGTTCAAGCTCTGCACTTTACTGACAAGGAAACTGAGGCTCAGAGAAGTGATGTGACTTTCCCCAAAGTCACCTGACCGAGCTGAGGCCAAATTACCGTTTCCAGACTGCTCACCCAGTGACCCTTGCCACCTGCCCCCATTCAAGGGCACTCAGGGCCAGTGGCATCAGAACTGTCTGGTGGCTTTGTAAAAACTCAGATTTGCAGGCCCTACCTCAGATTGTGAGCCAGAACTCACAGTTGGGGACCTGAGGTCTGCTTTCTTACCAAGCGCTCCAGATGTTTTTGATCCTTAGCCAGTTTGGGGGCACTAGATGGGGAGACCAGGGTCTGACTGGGTCAGGCCTCCTGGTGGAGTAAACACGGCAGGCTCAGGGAGGAGTGACCTCCCCCACCCCTCATACTCCCCCGAACTGGTTTTCCCAGTATATTCTTCTTACCCCCTCGAACACATATCAGAAATTCTCAGGGTGCTTGGGAAAGGTGAGCGAGTGACGACCTTCAGCCTGTTGCCATCAGACATGCCAGGGCAGCTGCCCTCGCCAAGGTGGTGCACATTGCAGCTGAGGAGGCCTAGAAAGTGCTCAGGAGTGGCAAGGTGCTAACCGAGGGACCGTTTTGGCCTGGGCACCTTGACTTTGCCTCAGGCAGGTTGGCCCAGGAGGGAGCCAGTCACTCCGGCCCTGGCTGCCAAGAGCAGCCCTCACAAGATGGCTGCCGGCCAGCCGTCCGTGTTGTTTGGCTCAGGGGGACTGCTCTCTCTGACAGGAAGCCTTTAATCTCCACAGTGGTAATCACGAGTTGAGAGGGACCAGCTTCCCATTCCAGGGAGCTCAGTGGAATTGTGCAACACAGCCTTTTGCAGGGAGAGCCCCCTTTCATCTGAGCACACCAAGTGTCTTGTTATCCATGTGGCCTGGGAACAGAGAGAACACTTGTCGGCATCTGTCCCCTGTGTACGTGCAGCTTAGCTATGGCTCTGGGAATTGATGAACAAAACAGGATTTGCGGGGGGAGGGGCGTGAAGGCTGAGGGTATGTAGCTGGATGGCCCATAATCATCTGGAGTGGGCACTTTCATCTGTAGTGGGCTCTCCACAACTGGCTTGAGACTTTCCACATTCTGGTGGGGAAACCTCTCAAGAAAGAGGGTCCCTTTGGAATAGGGTAGGAACTGTGTCTCCTTCTTTGTCTGTTTCGGGCTTCATACAGGGGGGCTCTTTGTAAGCCTCAGCACCCCCCCCCCCAGACTCTTTCCCGCAAAGTGTAGAGTCCAAGGAGCCTCTACATCTGGCTGAAGCTGTGGGGAGGTCAGGTTCAGAGGACTCTGACACCCAATCCCAGGAGAAACTGACACAGAAGGTATGTGGTTAAGTGAGCCCTGGAGGTATATTCACTCACTCACTCATTTGTTCCTTCAACACCCCTTTACTGAGGGCTTCTTATGTGTTCTAGCCTCTGAGGAAGACAGAGTCCTTGTTCTGTGGAGCTTATATTCTTACGGGAGGGCTTAGATAGAAAGTAAATAAACAGGTTAATACATAATTAGCAAAGGGCTATGGAAGAATGAAGTGAAGATAGGGAGGGGAAGGACTATTTGGGGTAGGGTGGTTAGGGAAATGGGTCCAGGACGAACCGACTTATTCTACTGTTAAGCCTGGTATTGAAAACATCCTAGATTCCCTCATTATTCGTAGAAATCAGATGTGAAACACCCATTGAGAGCCCTCCTTTGTCCCCTCACTACCCACTCTGTAGACAACTTTCCTGAGAGTTGAATATTCCTACATCTAAATTAATCAACCACAAACCACACAACTTCTTTCTGTTATGACAAAAATTGGCAGGTTGATTCACCTCTGTTCCCTTTACAGCTACTTCATCCAAGCCTAGGGCTGACGGTGAGCTCTGCTTACGTCACCATGGGCTCCATTGCAAGAAAGTGTCCCCTTTAGACCATCTCCTAACTTTCACTTTCCTGAAGCGACGCCTTGGATCGGCCCTGCGTGGTGCCCCCCTTTTATGAGGACAGAGGTGCAAAGGTACCATTTGTGATAAGGGAAGGTCTGCCAGTACTGATACCGGCACCCCCACGCTGATAGGTGCTTGGTCGGGATATGAGGCAGGAGACCTTCCCTGAGAGGCAGCGGGTGCGGTGGATTTAAAGGCAGAGCTATAGCCGGAGTCCCTGCCCGCTGTGTGGCCCGGAGGGACCGCCTGTTTGGGAGTCGGGAAGACCCAAGTTGCTACTTCCTGGGTTGCCTCAGTCCCTCTAAGCCCCGGTTTCCTCACCTGTAAAAGGAGGATCTTTACCTAGCTTGAAGAAACTGCACAAGACCCTGGCGGGGGGGACAAACACCTGATAAATGACACTGGCTGTGGCTCCCTGGGCAAATAGCTTAATCTCACTCAGCTTTGATTCTTCATCTGCGAAAGCGAGATAGCAATGTATTGTCCTCCTGGGGTCACGTGAGGGTGAGGTGACACATGTAAAGTGGCCTGCCACAGTGGCCTGTGTCTAATCTACATTGGGAGCGCATCCCAAAGTGAGCCAGCAGGTAGACAGGACAGAGAGGGGCACGATACTGCCTAGGAAGCCCTCGGCATCGCAGGGGATGGGCCCTCCTCCCCGGCCACCGGCCTAGTCAGCAAAGAGAAAGTGAGGGAGGGGAAGTGAGGGGAAGGACTTTCTGGATGTTTTTGCTGATTTCGGTTTTGGTTTCAGGATGGGAACCGACATCAGTAACGTGCCAGCTGAACAGATCGCATAACCAAAGGAGGGCCGCATGGTATTAGGCCAGAGGTTAGAGAAAAGTGCAGCCTCACGGCCTCTACATCCCCTGCTGGAGAGAGAGTTCTGCTTTTCCAGGTTCACCATTAGCCTTTCCATCTGCTGACTCATTCTCACACAGCTCCAGCCCCGGAAAGCTGAGCATGTGGAAGGAGGCCTATTAATAGCCTTTTCCTGGGACACTCATCCTGACTTTTCCTAAGACAGTTTAAATGCAAGCACTGATGCCCTACCCCTCATTCTCCTCCCCACCCACCGCTGCCCTCACAGAGACTGAGAAGGAACAGTTCTGGGCACTGAGTAGTGCCCAGAAGGTTCTGGAGCTTCCCTTCTGTCACTTCTAAATTTGTTGGGGTTTCAAAATGGAGGCCTGTTAACTTTGGTCAGAGAGCAAGGCGTGGGGAGCTCTTTCTTTAGTGTTCCTAAAGGGCTCTAGCAGGGTCCCCACACAGCCTTTACGTGGGAAGCTGTAACAAGTGAGAAGAAGGACGCAGCACAAATCCTGGAATATGTCCCGAGGCCCATGGCCCGGCAGAGGGCAGAAATCCCCAACGGTGGAAAGCAGCCGTGCCAGTCAGTATGGCTGGGTTTGTGTGGGAAGAGGTTCCGGGGTCCCTGGGATTCTGCCCACTCCAGGGTGCAGTCGAACCCAGCTCAGCAGACAGGCCACAGAGCAGAGAAGGCTCTCAGACCATATGCAGACATGCTGCTGGCCTCTGCCTCCATGACCATAGCCCCACACAGAACAACCCGCTCTGGGGGCATCATCCACTGAAGGAAAGAACCGTGACTGGGGGGGAATAGAAGCCAGGACAGGACAAACTGAGGTCCCCTGAGCAGACCTAAAGAGATAATGAGTGGGCCAGGTTCTTGGACAGTACTGGGGAGCTAGCCCACACAGTCTCTTCTGTATGGGGGCGTGGGTAAGAGGCAGCCTCATGTAGCACAGAGCACTGTTTTTTTCATCTACTGCTTATGTGACCTTGATCAAGACATGACCCCTCTCTGGACCTCAGTTTCCTCAACTATAAAAAGATAGTGCTAGACAAGAGGCGTTCTAAGGTCTCTTCTGGACCTGAGCTTCCTGGTTAATATTATGCACCTATTTGGAAAGTGTGGCTCTGTATAGGGTGAAAGAGAGGAATGGCTAAGGGAGTCAGTGGGTGGACCGGTGGGGGTAACAAGGGACAAAGGGGAGAGAGTGGGGGTTCTCTCCCTCTTTCCTTCTCCCCTCCCTTTTGTTAGAAAGGCTTCCCGTGTCCCCTCCCACCCGACCTCGCTGGCAGGGCCACTGCTACATGGGAAAAGCAGAGTTTCATGTGTCACTTTTCTGGGCCTGAGACATGCCTCTGCTACCAGGCCCTGTCAGCCGAATCTGCTCCCTCTTCCATCCACGCTCTGGCCCCCAGTTCTTCCCTTTTCCTCTATTGCCCCTACATTCCAGTCAGGATTCAGAGGCTCCCGGGCCACGAGGACTCTGCAGGAATGACAGTGATGCGAAGGGGGTCTGGGTAATGAACAGAGGAGGCTTGGCCTATTGGGATGGGGGTTGGGAAGAGAGGCAGAGAGAGAGAGAGAGAGAGAGACCTAGGCAGAGGATGTGGGTGCTCCCCCCAACTCCACACCCAACAACCAGCCAGACCTGCATGGTCCCAAACATTTTCTGCCTTCTCTTCTCCAGCTTTAAAGTGGGCAAACCTAAGCTTTCCGCTCAGGAGGAGGTTAGGGACATTCCCAGAGCCCTCAGGTAGCCTGTTGCTTCACTAGCCCTGGCAGGGAGGCACAGTCACCTCTGTCAGGAGAGTGTCACTGAGGCCCTGAGGGTAGTAAGGGTCAACAGATTAACTGCCGGGGTGAGAATAGCCCAGCCCCCAGTCCAGGATACTTCACCATCATTCAAGGGGAATCCGGGCTGGGGCACTCCTCCTCTAACCCCCTGAACTCGGTTCGAAGGGAAGATGGAAACAGCTAAAATGATTTCCTGGCTGGCGCTCCCGCCCGCATGTCTGTCTAGCAATTGCTCATGCCGACAGAAGCCACCTTGCACACGGCCCCTGGATCCAGATTTCTGCAAAGCGGTGCCAGGGAACCATGGGGGAAGGGAGGGGCATCTGGCTAATGAACTTGCTTTGAGCCAAGAGGGAGTTTTTGGTTCGAAAATGGATTGTGTTTTGCTCCGTGAATATTTCTCTGGCATTACTTTGCTGACTGTGAAAAAGAGGCTTTCGGCCAAAAAAAGTAAGTCTTCCTGGAACAAACAGACGACTGAGAACTAACCCAACACAAAGAGATGGTATTTTTCCCTTTCGGCACGGTATCCACAATTACAATAAACATGTAGCGAGCACTGGCTGAAGGGGAGCCATGTGCTAAGAGGACAGATTCTGGAATCAAACTGGCTGGTTTCAATCAGAGCCCTCTGACTGGACGTGTGATGTGGCTTCAGCTTCCTCATCTGTAAATGGGGATAATAATAGGTGAGGCTTATGCTGAGGGTCTTTTTTTTTTTTTTTAACAAAGCAGTTAGAACTGTACCTAGTACATGGTCAATGCTCAGTAACTATTACTTTAACTATTGTTATCTATACTATTGATAACTATATAGCAAATAGTTACTATGTATAACTAGATATAACTAATACATTGGCAGCTGTTAATAACTATAACTATTGTTATCACTTTATTACAGACATTTAGGACCATCATCTCTACTGTTAAGGACATTTATAATCTAGTTAAATGGATACGAAACAAACACATGCAAATTTAGATAATAAATAATACTTTGAATTACTCAGTACAGCAGCACACAAATGGGGCATATGATTGATTGCCAAATGGGTGGTACAGCTTCCTGACCAGGCTGTGCCCACAGTCCATTTCTAGGTTGCCGGGTCTCACCTCCCTCAACCCTATGGAAGGGACAGCCCAATGAAGACTACACAACCCACCCACCACCTGTCCACAGGTGTTTGTACCAAGGGTGAAAACTTGGCCCAGTAATGGGCCAACCATAGGCCAGCCAGGGACCCGGCGTGGCTTGGTGAATAAAGTTTACTTATTCCAATCAGATCCTCTCTGGGAAATCTGGATTGGGCCCATGGAGAAAAGGAAACACACGCTGAGGGAACAGAAGCTGAAAGGCCACCCTGAGGTTGAAGTGAGGACATGGGGGGTATGCGTACCCTGACGTTGCTAGGAAACAACAGTGACCAAGAGGCTGCCCGTCCTCAGAGACGGGCCCTCAGCAGACACGGAGTGGAAAAGAGCATGAGGAGGCAACCAGGAGGCTCTTGAGGAGAGATGAGAGGGAGCAACACTGGGAGCTGTCTCGGTTCCTAATGACCTTCTGAAGGAACTTAAGTCAATGCGACTCTTGGGACTGAGAGAGTGGGACTGTAATTTGGAGATGGAAGGGACCATGGGAGCTGTATCCACCTGAGGAGAGAACAGAGATTTCTGTCTGGGGGGCCAGGAGGACATCAAAGGGGCAGAGGGGCTGGAGGAAGGAGCGTCCAGAGGACAGGCACGGCGCTGGAAAAGCATGAAGAAATGTGAGGAGACTGGATCTAACGATTAGATCAGAATTTGGAAATATTCAGAAAGATACCTTGTTCTATCAGTTAGGATGTCAGTTGCACTTACCAGAAAATCTGCCCAAGCCCAACTTAAACTCTAAGGGAAAAAGACTGGGAAAAAGACTGGGAAAAGGCAGCAGGTGCAACAGGCTTCAGCCGAAGTCCAACCAGAGTTTAAAGGCCACGGCAAGGACGTTGCATTTATGCCTTCCACTCTTCTTCTGAAGGCGGCATCATCCTAAACCCACCGGCCTGGCTTTGTTTAAGTCAACCTGCCAAATGACCAATGTGCCAAAAACATAATTGAAGAAACATTCTTTTTTAAAACAGTCAATGAAAATGCATATATTTTTAATTTGATTCAAAAACTGGCTCGCAGCTAATTGGCTTTCAAAAAATTGTTTTTAGGCAAGTTGCCCTGCTTTCAGCTATTCTTGGAAATGAAGATGCCTGGTAGCAGCCCCTAGGCTATTGGCTTCTCTATTCGGGTCCAGGAGGAGAAAGAGCCTCTGTGCCCCAGCCTGACCAGCAGAAGTCCTGCGGTTTGCTCTGGTGGGTCATCTGGGCTCACATACCATTCCCGAGCCAATGACACTGGCCCGGACAATGTGCTGGCTGGTGTGGACCTAGCTCAGTGGCTTTTCCTGAAATAGTCACTAGGGCCAGGGTGATGGGTCAGCATCGGTGGGCTTAAGCCATCCAAGCACCACTCTTGACACTGAGGTGGGTGAAATCACACCATAGGCACATGGCTGGGAGACTGCATGGAAAGACCTTGGAGGTCACAGGTGCTGAGAAGGCAATTAGCAATAGCCAGCCAAGGGGACTAGACTATATTCTCTAGGCAGCAAGGTGACATGGGAGACTTTTAAATCTTGGATGTAACCTCTTCAGGCAGTATTTCAGGAAGATAAGTCCGGCTGTACAGTGGATAGGAGGAGGGGAAAGTCTGGCAAACCAGTGGGGTTACTGGCGAATACAGGAGGTTGGGCAGTGAGGATTGAAACTAGGGAACCAAGTGAGAAAGGGAAGAGAGGGGCAACTAGGAAGAATCTTGAAAGAAGAAGTAATAAGAATCTGTGCCTTATTTGACAGTAAGGAAGTAGGTGGATGGTGGTAGAGGGAGGAGTAAAAAATGACCCCAAGGTCTGTGACCTCGATGAAAATTTGGAGTGTCTGCCTCACTCCTTAACCACTTTCTCCAAAGCTATCCCCTCACTCACAGGAAAGGGTGGCTGTCCCAGTGCCCCATTGTGTCGGCAGCCTGGCACTCCTCCCACTTCTGGGAATGGACCCTTCCCTCCTTCTGGGAACTACCCGGTCCCCACCATCCCTCCATGGTTATTGTGAGGGCACTGTGCTAAACACAACCCCCGTCTAGGGGCACCTGACTGACCCAAGATGGGTCAATTAGCACTCTTCCTCAACTTACCAGAAGAACTGAGAGAGTGATGCCCGCTATTGGCCTTATTCTTCCACATGGTCCAAGGAGCAGAGGAAGCCAGTCTGTAATACAGAGAAGATCAAAGCAGATGCAGATATAGCGTCCGAGAGTGAGCCTGGGAGCAGCCGCCTGGATCCCTGACGACTGTCTGCTTTCTGCATGTACTTCCTGTTCTTGGGAGCTGCAAGACACCCTCTGGATTCTTCATACACATTGTAAGCAACTATTTCCGAAGTCAGGAAATCGAGAGTAGCTGCTCATTCTGAAGAGAGGCTATATCATTTTGGAACTTATTTGCATTACCAGTGAATTTATTGGAGGTATCCAAGCTGGACCATCACTTAGAAGACATGTCACAAGGAAATGCCAACAACTGGTAAGCAGATCCTCAACTAAAGGAGGAAGCCATGGCAGAGGGTGAGAGCTTCCAGAGAGGAAGAGTGGAACCTTGCAGAGATTTATAGATTATTAGGTGTAAGGGGACCCAGCAGAGATATAGTGATTTATCAGAGAGTTAGGGGAACTGGGATGGAATGTCCAAAGAATCCAAGGCAATTCAAGGACTTAACCAACAGGGAAATACGGGTGACTTCGGGCAGGCTTTGGAGTTGGCTGATTCAGCAGCTCAGTCAGGTTACTTAAAACCCACATTTATGTCTACTTCTCTGTTCTGCTGCACTGGGCACTGGCTTCATCTAAAAGTTGACTCCTCCTTTGGCTGAGTTACCAGAATGGTGGAAGAGAGTGAAACATTTCCCAGTCAAGGACTCTAAGCTTCTGTCTGCAATCTGATTAGGCCACTTTAGATCACGTGCACATCTCTAGCCCAGTAAGACTCACCAGACAAATGCCATTTCCTGATTGGCTTAGACCAGTGAGGAGCCACTCCTTAAGCTGGGGGTGGGATCAGAGTCCCCTGAAGCCCCTGGCCAAACATGGCTGCTCCACCTGAGGCTGCCAGGAACTTGCTTAGGGTTGTGTTGGGGAGGAAGAAAGGGGATCGGAAGCACCAGAGGCGATACCTCCCTCCACACACACACGTGGCCCACAAGGCCCGCATGTGCTGGCCCTGCCTCACCTTGAATTTTTCTCTCTGTGCTTTGTAAAGTTCCCAGAGTGCACTAGGTTTCTTTCTCCCTCCTGCTCTTCTCATAGGCTGGTCCCTCTGTAGGGAATAGTCTCTATATTTGCTGCCTAATTCCTATTCTTGTATCAAGTCTCACTTAAATGTCATTCCTGAAAGAGAACTTTACAATCCCCCCAAACTAAGTTAACCCCTCGCCCCCTTGTGTCCCTATTGGAATCTAATTTCGAGCTGTAATTATGTCCATATTTTATTCATTTGTAGCTCTGTGGGGCAGAGGCCATGTCTGTTCTGCTCACCAATGAGTTTTCAGAGGTTGGCAGATGCTCAAGAAATACTTGATGAAGGGATGAAGTGGATAGTGTACCCACTTCTTCTCACTCACGTCTATAGTCTTCTTCAAGCACCTGAGACATCTTTGGAGGTTACTTGAGTGTAAATATCTCTACAGAACAGTGTCTCTTCTAAAAGAATGATGCCTTTAAAAGAACCTAAATAATCAGGGATGCTTTGAAAGCTTATAGAATCCAAGCAGTGGGACTTTTTTTGAAAATCATATATTTGTATCATGTTCAAGTATCATGTTCATGCTTCACGTCAGTTACACAGATAAAGACAAGGCTAGAAAAAAATTGGTGAGCTAGCCCAACACTGTCTTTGTTCCAGTCCCTACCTCATTAGTTAATTATTTTACCAAATATTTATTGAATGCCTCCTCTGCATCAGCCATTGGGCTGGGCTCTAAGACTTGGCCCTGTTTCATGAAAGTTTACATTAGGGTCATTTTATCTATGAGGGCAGGAACTGAATGGATACATCTTCAGAATGATTTTTTACTACAGAGTTTGAAACAGTAAGTTTTTCTGGTTAACCTTTTGGATAATCCAATTAACTTTTGTTGCCAGAACATTCTAGTCTGCTTTGCTAGTCAGAGTTTCTTCACAGGAGGGGCTTACGGGCCAGCAATCTGTTAGGAAGGGAAGCTGGAAGCTTGTCTTGAAATCATGTTTGCACAGCAAGCACGCTGTTTCTGCTCAGACTGTATGGCTATTTGGCATGGTTAGAGGCAGCTATTGGAAATTATGGGGTAATTAAATCACCGCCTCTTCCCAACCACCCCCTTGGAGCTACCATTGATCCTAGTTAACTGAAGCATAATTGTATTTGGTTTATCAGACTTTCAGATATGTCGGGCTTCAAAATCCACTAAGATCTCAAAAAGAAAATTTCAAAGGGAAGAAGTAGCAGTGATCTTGTCTGATAACTTGTTCATCAATTTCTTTTTCTCTTTTTTAAGTTTATTTATTTCAAGAGAGACAGAATGAACAAGTGGGGAAGGGACAGAGAGAGACAGAGAGAGAGAGAGAATCCCAAGCAGGCTCCACACTGATAGTGTGGAGCCCAATGTGGGGCTCAAACTCACAAACTGTGAGATCATGACCTGAGCCGAAACCAAGAGTCGGTCACTTAACTGACTGAGCCACCCAGGCACCCCTATCAATTTCTTTTCCAATTGCCCTGTCCTCACCTCTGAGAGGGAGACTTAGGTGAGAAACTGACTCTCAGGGTTGATGCCCATGACAGGCATTAAGAAAGAGAATATTTAGGGGCGCGTGTGTGGCTCAGTCGGTTGGGCGTCCGAGTTCCACTCAGGTCATGATCTTATGGTTTGTGGGTTCTAGCTCTGCTTTGGGCTCTGTACTGACAGCATGACACCTGGAGCCTGCCTGCTATGAGTTCTGTGTTTCCCCCTGTCTCTGCCCCTGCCCCACTTATGTTCTGTCTCTCTCTCTCTCAAAAGTGAATAAACATTAAAAAAAAAAAAAAGAGAGAGAGAGAGAATATTTAATTACTTGGGGGAGGGGGAGTGTTTGACCTTAAAAAGAAAAAAAAAGGAAAATATGGTTAGAGTGCCAAGTTATAAATCTATAAACTGGCAACATGGAAGTATATATTTACCTACTTTATAGGGATATCATGGCATCAGAATCAGAGGAATGTGCTGTGCAAATACAAAGGATGTAATTTAATCGCTTCCAAATGGCCTTTCTTGTTTTATTATCACCCATCCGCTCCTCGTGTGTTGAAAAAAAAAAAAAACTTGTCTGTATTTATCCTCACTTATGCTGAATGAACATATTTCACTCAAGGAAAGCAAAACTAGACAGGTCTGGCTTAATTGCACAATCAGATATTAATATACTGTTTTTGAAGATAAATGCTTCATGACCTCAGAATGAATCAGCTCCTGGGGCAAGGATACATTGGATGCAGCAGGCGGGATGCCTGCCATCCGCCATTTATGCTACGTGCTGCAAGCACCGTGGGGCTGAGCCTTACGGTCATATCATGTATCTACCATATGCAAGCAAGGCTAACACAAATGTGTGGACTTGGACTTCATTCTCTTTCTCCTTCCTAGATCCTACTCTGGAAGTTCAGTTCTGTGGTTATGCAGTCCTCCTGGGTGAAGGCTTATAATGATAATGACATTCCTAATAATAGCTAACATTTACTGTGCACCTATCATGGACCAGACATGGGGCTAAATGTTTTCGTCCTCATCTTTGGAGCTGGCCCCGTACCATTATGAGGTGTATTTTATCATCTTGCTATTTTTCTAATTTTGCAGCTGACAGCATGAGCAGAGAGCAGTTCAGTCTCCTGCCCAAGGTCGCACCCCTGGGGTTTAAACTGGGTGTGCCTGGCTCAGAAGGGGAAACTCCACAGAACCAGTGAGCTGAGGTTTCGGGGTCCTGCACTTACATGGCCCCTGGCATGGCCCAGTGCCTAATTCTGTGTCATAATTTTGTGTTCTTTTTCTTAAAGAGGCCCCCAAACTGTGTTAGCTGTAGTCCCCATAAAATCTGGATTCATCACTGGCTTGAGGGCAGAGCCTTCATTCATAATCTCCAAAGTGTAATTTCTTTTTTTTTTTTAAGTATATTTATTTTTGAGAGAGAGAGAGAGAGAGAGAGAGAGAGAGAGAGAAAGCGGGGGAGGGGCATACAGAGGGGGACAGAGGATCCGAAGCAGGCTTAATGTGGAGTTCGAACTCATGAACCAGGAGATCATGACCTGATCCGAAGTCTAACGCTCAACTGACTGAGCCACACAGGCACCCCTCCAAAGCATAATTTCTAACCAATCATAAAACACAAACCTGAATGACAAGTACTGTCTTACTTCCAACACAAAGCAGGTGTTCAGTTCAGTTCGGATTGAATGAAAGCATAGGTGACTGAATAAATGTCCTACTTGGAAACCATCCTATGGATGGATCACTATCATAGGCCAAAAACTATCGGGTGGATTAAAAAGCTCGGATGGGGTGCCTGGGTGGCTCAGTCGGTTAAGCAGCCAACTTTAGCTCAGGTCATGATCTCGCGGTCCGTGAGTTCGAGCCCCGCGTCGGCTCTGTGCTGACCGCTCCGAGCCTGGAGCCTGTTACAGATTCTGTGTCTCTCTCTCTCTGACCCTCCCTCGTTCATGCTCTGTCTCTCTCTGTGTCAAAAATAAATAAACGTTTAAAAAAAAAAATTAAAAAAAAATAAAAAGCTCGGGAGCCAGAGCACCTTGGGAGCCTTTAAAGGAAACGGATTCTCTCCTGACGTAGGGCACAGAGTAGCAGCTGGACAGTGTAAAAGAGAAGACGGGATTCTTTTCTGTACCATCTCACTATTGGCAAACCAGGGACAATACCACACTGGTAAATTTGCGGTGACTCCCTCTTTGCAGGCACTTCCATAAGAGACACCTCATTTCACTTAGCTTATCCAATTAACAAAGGGAGACAAACAAATTAAAAGGAAGTCCCTGAGGTGGTTGAGACTCCGTGTGCCTAAGTGGATAAACAACATAATTGGAATCACCTACCCTGATGAAAGCACCCTGCTCTGGGCTGGCTGCGAACAAGTAGTTCTAGTTTTGCAAGACTTTGCTAGTGTCATTTCAAGGAAAGGCTAAGAGGAAATGTGTTTAAAATGTGTTTAAAACAAGTTTTTGGTTAGATGGTGCAGATGGTGAGGATTGATACATATTGGAAGTAACTACTGAAGGAAGTTGCACGGTGTATGTTCCTCATGCCTAAAATGCAATCTTGTCTCCAACACAAGACTGGAGATTCCAGTTCCCTAATGGGATGCATTTACCCCATGAATTACCCCGAACTATGTGCCGGAATGAGGAGATTCTAGACAGTGGACGACCCTTGAGAACAATAGTGGTGGTTCCCAGGATCACCTATGCTTTTCTGGTGACATGACTCCAAAGTGCAAGATCATGACCTGAGCCTAATTCAGACGCTTAACCGACTGAGCCACCCAGGCACCCTGTAAGGAAGGACTTTTTAAGGATGATGCAAAAATCAGAAACCAGAAAGAAAAAAAAATTTGATTTGATTATATAAAACCTCTTAAAAACTCAGTACAACAAAGAATAATTATAGACAAGTCAGTAGACAAATGACAAAGCGGAGAAAACACGTACAACACATGTGATGGTTGAAGATATCTGTAGTGGATGCTGGGAAGTGCTGACCAGAGCCCGCCTCCAGTATTGAGGTCAGTCCCCAGCTGTCAGGTCACGTATATTGGTGTCTCAGAGCTAGGCTCTTCTCCTCAACTCCACAGCTGAAAAGAGTCACTTTTCCTGGTCATCCTCACTCCCTGGGCACAACCCTCAGTGACTTGTCACTTGTCACTTGTCACCCTCTTTCCTCAAGGCAGAACAATGAAGGGTCATCCTAGCTCCAGAGCTCCCCAATGGAAGTAGCTGAGTGAAGCCTTCTTCCTAATCCTCCTTTTTGTCCCTCCTTCTTAGCTACTCATCCCATGGGCTCTCCCCAGTAAACTCCTGCATGGGAATCTGTCTCAGAGTCTATTTCTGGAGAACTCAACCTAAGATAATATCCTTAATATGTAAAGAACTTGTGTAAATCAACGAGAGAATTTAAAAATGGGCAAAAGACAAAAACAGCCAATTTTGATCTGCCATAGTTAAAATGACCTCTACCTTTTGTCACAGAAAGTTCGCCTCTGGAGTTTGTCATAGAGAAATACCCTCACAAGTGTGTCGAGCTGTATAGTTAAGAATGCCCATGGGAGCATTGTTTATAATAGGGAAAAACTGGAAACAATCTTAATGCCCATCAATTTGTTAAGTCAATGTCATATTATGCAGTTATTAAAAACAATGATTTAGATAGCTATAAACATGAAACTATATTTAACATTCAAGCATATTCCTTAAAATACATTCTGTAAAATAGGTCGCACAATATATAGCATATATACAGAATAAACAGCTTGGGAGATTATAGAAAAAGCTTTAGTAAATATATTTAGGATTTTAGGGGGTTCTTATTTTCCTCCTCATACTTTGCTGTATTTTCTGCAAAGAATTATAATGAGCATTACTTACAAAAGCAGAGGAAAAATAGAAGGATGTTACTGGATAAGGCTTTAGAATTAGATTCAAGCGTACTGATTAAAACCCAAGCTTATTTTAGGGTGGGCCTGGGTTGCTCAGTCGGTTGAGTGTCCAGCTTCTGATTTGGCTCAGGTCATGATCTCATGGTTCATGAGTTTGAGCCCTGTGTCTGGTTCCATGCTGACAGTGTGTCAGGCTCCATTGCTGACAGCAGGGAGCCTGCTTGGGATTCTCTCTCCTTCTCTCTTTGCCCTTGCCCTGCTTATGCTCTCTCTCTCTCCCTCCCTCTTAAGATAAATAAATAAAACTTAAAAAAAAAAATCGCTCAAGTGTATTTTCATTTTCTCATTTCTAATTATTTCAATTAAAGCAGAATAATTAACTTCAAAATTAACCTTACCAGCAGTATACAAACAAAACCTTACTTTATGGTTTTGCAGCTCATATTAATCCATGAGAGTCACGTACTACCTGCTGGACACGTGCTGTTTCTGTGTGTGCTTTGCCCGAGCAGTACCTAGTCTCTTTATCCAGGTAAGGGGGCCTGGCTTGCCCTTAGGGAGCCCTTCCTCCCCATCCTGAGGCCATGAGGTTTCTGTGAGGCTGACCCCACAACCCCTGTGGAGGAGCACATAACCTGTCCACACCTTGCATCTCTCCGGCCAGGAGGGCATTCAGGAGGCACATGTGTCCCAAGTTTGTCCCAAGAGAGCCAACGGCAGAACTTTGGTTACATCTATTGAAAAAGCAATACTCTCTGTTAACTGGTGTTGCCAAAGTGGTCAAAACTCAACTTGGAGAAATGCTGCTGAGTTCGAAATCAACACAACAAAGCAGAGCAGAGGGATGGAGAGAGAAACATTTCTGAAGACAGTGTTGGTGCTTTTCAATCCAGCTGTGCTCAAAGATTACTTTTTTGTATTTTTCGGTTACATGAACCAATACATGGTCCGTTTTTGCTTAGGACTGTTTGAGTTGAACCTCCTTTGCATCTCGGATGATGTGGTATTAGATACATCCTACTATCACTCCATGCAAAGCAAAATCGTATTCATTTGTTCAATCTTTCGATCATTCCACATAATGTATTGAGCGCTGTCTTCGTCAGCTCAGGCCGCCATAACAGAATACCACAGACTGGGGGGCTTAAACAACAGAAATGTATTTCTCACAAATCGGGAGGCTGGAAGTCCGAGATCAAGGTGCCAGCAAGGTAGGTTTCATTCTGAGGCCTCTTGGCTTCCCGGTGCTACTATCTTGTGCTCACGTGTCTTCTGTGTGCATGCTGAGACAGAAAGCAAGCTCTTTGGTGTCTCTTCTTATAAGGGCACTAATCCCATCATAAAAGCCTCATCCTTGTGATCTCAGGTAACCCTAATGACCCCTCAGAGCCCCCATCTCCAAATATCATCACATTGTGGGGGTAGGGCTCCAATACATGAATTTTGAGGGGGATAAGGTATTCAATCTATAACAACACCTAGGACCCACAACGTATGCAATCAAGTATGCTCATCCTGGGAATACAGGGGAGAATGGCACAATCTCTACCCTTAACAGGAGAGGTACACTTGGTGGGAACTCAATCCCAGAGAGTCGTCCTTGGGAATGCTCAAGTTTCTTCCCAAGAACTTTCCCAGTTGCCACAAAGCAAAATGTAGGCCATCATTTTTATCTTCTCTCCTGCTGGAGAAGTAGCGTCTGCCTTCTCTTTGGCTGTCTCTGGTGTTCTTTCTTTGGACTCTTCTACTGTCTCTCAAGCCAAAGAGGCTGCACCTGGGAGGCCCGAGGTGGGCAGTCTGGACCAGCCCTGCTGTTGGTAGTGATACAGATGCCTTTTTTGCCCTGGTGTCCATCTTGCTGCTTGTGCTCTCTTCTTGTTGGATGGCCTTTCCTCTCCTTTGGACACAGTGAGATTGACTTGGGGGTGACTTATAGGAAAAAGATAAAGGAAGAAATGCTGCCTCGTGCCTATGTCAAAGGGGTTCTGCATGAGCTCCGTCCAGCCTAAACCATGGGTTCCATTTTGGGGGTCAGGGCACGTGTCCCGGAAACAGTCTTTGTTATCAGCCATTGTTCTCTCTGACAACGGGTTTCCTTAGAGAAATCTCATGGAAAGGAGTTGCTGGCCAGAGGCCAGGGTCTGGGCCCTCCTGGGTTCACTGGCCAGATGATACCTTTACCTCATTACCATTCTCAACCCACAGATGTGTGTAAGGCCTTCTAGGGAAAAGTGCTCAGAATAAGAATGGCTGGGAGTGTAGGTCAGCTGGACAGCTCTCTCAGAAGTCCCTCTGAGAGAATTTTTGAGGCTATAGATCACATCTCCAGAAGGCAAAATTAAGCATCCTCAGCAGATTCCATTAGAATAAGGGTAACCCAGTGAGGTCATGTCTGGTAATTATAGAATTATACTAATTATTTTTTAATGTATTCAAGGCTTGAGAACACTGGATTCTCATTATACAGCATAAACTTTCAGAACCAAGCCCAAACCCTACCTGTAGAAACTGCACAAATGAGAAGTGAGCCCCCAGCCACACTTTGAGATTGAGTGCCCTACATTCAGCCAAATGACAAACTATCGACTTTATGGAGCTGCCTACTGAATTTTTTTGTCTTTCCTCTCAATCTTGGAGAATCATAGAATTCAGCAACCTCTCAATCCGGTAGTTCTTCTTTTGGCATACACACCAGAATCTCTAGGAGAGCTTTTGCCGCCTTCACTCGTCCAGGCCCCGCTTCTGGAGGTTGCTTCGAAAGGTCTAGGGTGGGGTCCCAGCATCTGAATAATCACCGATTAATCCCTAAATTAGCAGATGGGGAACTGAGACCCAGAGAGAGACAGCAATTTGTCTCAGGTGGACAACAACCACCTGTCAAAGAACCAGGGTTAGCACTCAGGTTTCCTGACTCTGATCCAGTGTTCTTTTCACTACACAAGTACAAGCACAAAGAAGGAGGTATCCTTACTCAAACGGCTAGTTACCCTGTTACCCCAGTGCCCACCTTGAAGAATGGAGTGTGGCTCCAGTCTATGCTTGGGAACACTGCTCAGTGATTTATACCACTGCCAAACAGACAAAACTGCCATTTGGGTAACAGCTGCCAGACATATCTGTCCTTCATTTTCAAAGACAAGGCCACTCGCCCTTTGTATTCTACTGTAGTAGACAAGATAGGGAAATGCGTGACACATGTCTCCCTCTGTTTGCTGTGCATTTACTCTTAATGCCCTGTGGTTTGTGGTTGTGGTTGCTCGTTTACAAAACCTGGCACTCAAAGTCATGGTCAGCGCAAAGCCTCTGTTGCAGAAGAAATCACCATTTATGCTATAGCTTCCCAGAGGGGCCTCTCTGCTGCCATCCTTTCTACTCTTTACTCCCAAAGCTCCAGCATTGGATTATAGGCATTTTCAATGAATGCAGGAGATGAACCCCACAACGTCAATCGAGAAAGAAGTATTTGTTGAGAGGTAGTACATACCCAGCATCATGTTTATGTTACACTCATCCTGTAGTTAGAAGGCATTTCAGGGTGTTGGGGAAAAGGAATATAAGCTGCTTCGGAGCTCTCTTTCGGAAACAGAAGTCCCCCTTATTCCTAGCACACCCAAAAGAACACCAAAATGCATTACTCTTGGAGGAAAACATTCTTTGGATACTCTGGGAAACACTCACCCAACCTCTCTCTACACTGAGCCTGTCCGTAGGAGCTTAGCCAGGTGCCATTATCAACCAGCTCAAAAGTGCCACCTTGGTTAACAGAAATCTGGCAACTACAAGTCATACTGCCTCCTGGACAGTGGGACTTGTCACCCATTATAACCAGCTGTGTTTTACTGTTGAAGAAATCTAAAGACTGAGTGATTAAAGCCCAGCCAAGGTCACTCGCATGGAGTTCAGAGTACAACCAGAGCAGAAGGAACACGCGCTGGGTTTCTAGAATCAAAGGACACTATAGCTGGAAGGGATTTCAAGAGGTCATTTGGTTCACTTGCTCTGCTGTGGGTGAACAATGAAACCGTCCAAGACTAATGATTGTCTGGGGGCAAAGGCTTCGCAATGCCTCCAACCTCTTGGTTCCTGAAGCTCTTCCTTAAGTCTCAACAAACTCTCTCTCTTGCTGTTACTCTTTCTACCTTCCCAAGCCGTGTTTAATGGAGAGAAAAGCGTTTCTCTACTGTGAGGGCTCCCTTGTTCTGTTGAAGAGTCAGCTCAGGGGAAGTCTTGAAAGACCCACTTGGAGAGGCTCTGTGGGGAACTCCAGCAGGCAAAGGAAGACTATTCTGTATCTTTGGCTCTTTTTTGCTCTGCCTGAATGCCAGACAATTGTACTTCCCTAATCCATCCTCTCCAGGGATTATTTTCCCCGGAGAAGAGAAGGCTGAGAGACAAATCATTGGGATGCAAATGCAGAAGATATTGAACAAAAGCATCCGTGACCACAGGCAACTGCGGGGTGAAGGCTTTCAGGTTGGGTTGATGGGAGGGTTGTTTCTGCTTCTGCAGGGTTATTCTTGAAGTAAACTCTGATCCAGAGGGCTGCTGTGGAGTCCTCCTTTCCAGGAGGACTAACAGATGGGAGAAGGCTTCACCACAGGGATGATTTCCCTGTGCTTCCCAATGGGAGGAGAAAGATGGAGAAACTTTCCTTGGACTCTTTCCAACTTTCTAGTGGTTCTTCCCCTCGTCTGAAAAAGCACTAGTTCTAAGCATTTTGAAAGACCAGTGTGAGAAGGAACTAATAAGCACATGCAGCTCAATGAGACTCCCTTTGAATTTGGCTCTGGCCCTGCATTAAACCAGCAGGGACAAGCCTAAAATGAGATGGTTCTTATGTGGCTCCCCAGGCAAAATTTTGAAAGCTAACAACTGAAATTTTCTTCCTGATATTTTCCCACCCTACTGCCTCCTTCAATTATTGCAGTGGGAGGAGATGCAGAGTTCTGAGATTAATTCCACGTATCGGGTTTTATTTCATTAAGTCTCTTTTGGGGGTAAACTATCCACTGGCATTTGCATTGCTTGTTCTTGAATGAGGCCCTAACATGAAATGCTTCAATTGGGAGAAGAATTTCTCTTAAGACACTTCTTCCTAAAGGTAAAATGAGATATCTCGAACCTTGCAGAAGAGCTTTAAAGAAAAAATGATGGCAAATACATAGCCTGTTCTTTACAGTGGCACCCTTCAGAACACTTTTCACCAGTCTCTTCCAATCTACCAGCAAGCATGTGCATCCATTAGGAAGCACTGACTGAGCCCAGCTTTAGACCAGGCTGTTTGGGGTTTACCCCAAAATGGAAGTTTGGTCTCTGCCCTTAACAAGTGTCCAGACCGGTCAGGCTGCAAGACTAACTCAGACTCATGCAAGGCAACACACATTTAGGTGCTAAGAAGTGTTGGTGTTTTTGTGGATAAAAGTAATCGGGAAGCTTTTATTAAAGAGTGTATAGCTTGAGCTGGCTTTTCAAGAAATGACAGATTTGGAAGAAGCAGAGCAACAAACAAACAAACAAACAAACAGAAATGGGGAGGGTGGGGGAGGCGGGGAGGGGAAGCAAATTGTGACAATTCAAATGAATTTTAAAACTACTAATTATAGATCACTTCAATCATTTAAAAAGGTGCAGAAACACTAGGTACTCATCGTTGTGCCTCAGACTTTATCAATCTATAGCCAATCTTGCTTCACCTTTCCCCTCATCCATTTTTTCCCACATCCTGGATTATTTTTGAGGCAAATCTCAGACATCATATCATTCTATCTGTAAATATTTCAGTACTTTACTAGCATTTTAATGTAAGCAAAGATCAAATTATACAGGTCAGAGCGTGTTTGAAAAAACAGCACAAAACTGAAAATCTTGGCGTAATAAAAAGATCCCCCCAAGCCTTAGCCAGCAGCACATGTATTCCCTTCTATTTTGTTCAACAACGTCCCAACACATCAGAAGAATCCCTAATGCTTTTTGGAGGAGGTTGAAATAAAATATATATGTCCAGAAATACATGCTTTTTGCTATAATGCTTGGACCTTACTGGAATGTCGGAAGCATATGGACAAACACTTGTCTCTGTACATCTGCTGCAACTTAAGTATATTTCTTTATTCTATTTTCAACATAGATCAGAGCGGTATTTCAGGAAGACATGCCTTTCTTAAACCAGAGTCCAATAAAAGTGACCAGTGGAATCTGAGGATGGTGGGGCAGGCTGGGCCAGGAGGTAAAAGCACAGTGGGGGAGGGGAGAGAGCAGGGTGGGGTGGGGGGATGGAGAGGGCACAACTCTCAGGACTCTGGCTGGATGTGAAACTGAGTGGGAGGCAAAGAATGAAAGTGGAGCATGGTAATCTTGGAACAAGGATGAGTCATGCCGAAAATGAGATGCTTTCCCACTGATGCTTTGAATAATACCCCTTAGACTGGGAAAAGAAATCAAATGAGCACTGCGCTTGATCACCGTAGAGATAGAGAATGACATTCAGAGCGCATCGTTGGAGACTGGGCAGCCCTCTTTGCTCTTCCACTCTTCTGGGTGACCTGGAACCAGCCAACGAACCTCTCAGGGTCTCAGACTCTACATCTTCAACCAAAGGAAAGCAGGGCTAAATTATCTCTGGATTCTTGGAGACCCACAATGGTCAACAATTCAATTATTTGAAATGTATTTTAAAATAGATATGAGGGGTGCCTGGGTGGCTCAGTCAGTTGAGTGTCTGACTCTTGATTTCAGCTCCAGTCATGATCTCATGGTTGGGAGTCTCTCATGGTTGGGAGTCTCTCTCTCTCTCTCTCTCTCTTTTTCTCTGCCCCCCTCCCCCTGCTCTCTCTCAAAAAATAAACTAAAAAAATTTTAATTGTTTTTAATGTTTATTTATTTTTGAGAGAGACAGAGACAGAGTGTGAGCAGGGGAGGGGCAGAGAGAGAGAGGGAGACACAGAATCTAAAGCAGGCTCCAGGCTCTGAGCTGTCAGCACAGAGCCCGACGCAGGGCTTGAACCCACAAACCGTGAGATCATGACCTGAGCCGAAGTCGGACGCTCAACCAACTGAGCCACCCAGGCGTCCCTAAAAAATTTTTTTAATAGATATGAATTTGCAGTGGCTTGTGGATGGTTTCTGTTAGCAATAGGAAGCAGCGGTAGTCCTTGAGACAACCCAGAACCTGCATGAGCTGTCATATGGAGAAATTAAGTAATGGCACTAACACATGTATATCAAGTGTTAGTTACTCTACTAAGCAGCTCGCGTACATTCTCACAACAGCCCTGTGAAGTAAGTTCTAATATTATCACACTATCATGAGGAAACCGAGGCATAGGGAGGGTAAGTAATCTACCCAAGAAACATTGCCTATAGGTAGGAAAGCCAGAATAGACAGCAGATCTATCTCAATTCCAAACCCTTTACCACTGCACGACATGCTCTCCTATTGTGCTAAGGTGCATAGAATGACTATTAAAGTCTTGTATTTTATCTTCTAATCAAAATCCAGGAACTTTATTTATTTTTAATGTTTATTCATTTTTGAGAGACAGAGAGGCAGAGCATGAGCGGGAGAGGTGCAGAGAGAGAGGGAGACACAGAATCCGAAGCAGGCTCCAGGCTCTGAGCTGTCAGCACAGAGTCCGACACGGGGCTTGAACCCATGAACCGCAAGATCATGACCTGAGCCAAAATCGGATGCTCAACCAACTGAGCTGCCCAGGCACCACCAGAAACCTTTTAAAAATATCTATCTGACTTAGGAGCCAGGTTGAGGAGGGTTCCCACTGAGTAAATCTGGGACAAATTCAGCACCAAAATTAAGTATAGTGATGAATTATAAGCCACTGTTAAAATAGGATTCATGAGTCCCCTTACTGATGATAGATAGATGATAGATAGATAGATAGATAATAGAGAACTAGAATACGAAGGATTAACTGGTAAACTCAGAGGGATTGCTGGAGCTGGAAAATCATCATTTGGCAATCATCAGAGTAAAGATAGAATCAGGCAGGAACCATCAATGTATGCTAAATCTAAGGGAGAAATGTTAATGAGCAAGACATTTGCTTGGACTTAAAGTATTACTCCAAAGACTGCTTTATTAGTTCAAGGGAGGGGAAAAATTAATTATACAGTAGAGAAAATTGAACAATACCTTGATGCATGAGAAAAATTTACATTACCAATAAGGGTAGATGGACATTATGTGCCTCTAGCTGTGATACCCTTAGAAGGACAAAGTGTTAATCTGCAATATTCCAGCCAAAAATGTATAAACAAAACATCAGACAAATGCAATATGAAAATGTTCTTTAAAAAAAAAAAAAGGCCAGGGAAACTGAATTCTTAAAAAATGTAAACATGATGAGAAACAAGGAAAGGCTGTAAAAATGTTCCAGATTAAAGGAAGCTAAGGTGAAAAAGAAAACCAAATGCTCGACAAACTGCAGGGACGTTACGCTCGACATAAGATGGGGGTGGGGGGAGATGTGGACAATGCCATAAAAGACATTGTTAGATCAACTGACAGCATTGGAATTTGGACAGTACCAATGTCAATTTGTGAAGTTGGTAAATGTACTGTGGTTATGTTGAGAAAATTCCTGTTTTTAGGCAATGCACACAATATTTAGAGGTGAAGGATCCTGATGTATGTAATTTACCATCTCATGGTTCAAGAGAGAGAAAGACAGAAAGAAGGAAAATTCTAAAGCACATGGGATAAAATCAACAAAAGGTGAATCTAGGTAAAGAGTATATGGGGGTCCCTTGAAACTTTTTCTAAGTTTGAAAATATGTCCAAATAAGGAGACTTTTTTTTTTTAAAGTCAATCTGATATCACATTAACAAGTGGTGGTCAGTCTCTGCGTTTTTGGACTATGTGGAGGGAAAAAAAAGAATGACATGCATTGAGTCATGAGAATAATTGTCATCAGATGGGAGAAGCTTAAGGCTAAGCTGATTCCCTGCAGTTTAGGGGTTCACCAACCCAAACAGGGAATTATGTGGGTCACACAGCAAACAGACTCACAAGTGAACAAATAACAGAGTAATTCCACTGTGAGAAACATCAGGAAACCATCTCTGTATGTGTAAGGAAGAACTTTTCAGGCATGGAGGCATGGGCCTATATTCAGTACAAGTCTACCCAGCAGAATAATTAACCTGTTCAAGCTCATCTACCACTTGCTGCTCCTTGAAATATGTTGGAACTAGAAGGTTCTGTGCCAGTTGGGAAAGGCAGTTGACACAAGGAGCAAACTGCTAGCATTGACAAGGATATGATAAATGCTAGGGCATGCGGGAACTCTAGAACGAGTGACAAATTAGCAAATTAGTGGGCAGCTTTTGATGGCGGGATTATTATTATGGCCGCAGATTTGAGTTACTTACTATTTGCTAGGCCCTGAGGGTATAGAAAGATAAAGGAAATAATCCCTGTTCTCAAGAAGCTTTGGGAAGAGAGAGACACACAAAGTTACACCACAGGACAGCAGGTGACAAGTATCAAATGGTTGTTCTTGGCACTGTGCTAGAGTTGATGGAATAAGACCATCGAGAAAAGCTACTGTGGGCATGTAACACCAGGTAAGTGGTAGCGGTATGTCCTTCCTCTCTTCCTCCTTCCCTCCCTCCCTCCCTTCTTCCCTCCCTCCCTTCCTTCCTTCCTTCCTTCCTTCCTTCCTTCCTTCCTTCCCTTCCCCCTTCCTTCCTCCCTCCTTCCTCCCCTTTTTCTTTCTTTCAATAGATATTTATTCTGTTTTCTAATTGCAAGGTACTGTGCTGGACAAAGAGAACAGTGAGATAAAACATGATGCTGAGAGGAAAAAGGAAAGGCACATTTGGGGATTAATTGATGATAATAATGGCTAAAATATGGGCCCCGTATGAGTTTCCTGTGGCTACCATAATAAATAATCACAAATATAGTGGCTTAACACGACAGAAATTTATTCTTTCACACGTATGAAGGCAGAAGTCTGAAACCAAGGTGTTGGCAAAACTGTGCTCTAGGGGAGATTCCTTTTCTTGCCTCTTCCAGCATCTGCTGGCTGTTGGCACTCCTTGGCAACCTGTCTCTACCCTCACATGACCTTCTCTTCTGTCTAGTTACCCCGTGTCTCTTATTAGAGATGATCTTTTCATCTCAAGATCCTTACTTACATCTTCAAATGACCCCTTTTCCAAATAAAGTAACATTTGTAGTTTCTAGGAATTAGGACATGGGAATATCTTCTGGTGGGGGGCAGGGGGGGCACCATCCAACCCATTACAGGCTCTTTCCATGTTTCAGGCCTTGTTCTAAGCATATTATATGTATTAACTAACCTAATTCACAATAACCCAGTAAGATAAGTTATTATTTTGGTCCACATTGAGGAAATGGAAGCTTGGAGCCATTAGGTAACTTGGAGCCATTACTTAAAATAATTTGGCTTGAATCGTGGGCTTGTGTCGAGGAGGAGTGAGAGACAAGTTTGGATAAACAAGTTAAAGTCACATGCAGAATGCCTTCAATTACACCTAGATAAAATGTTGTGCCTTATTCTGTGGGTAATGGGCAGCCACTGCGGGTTTTGAGCATTGATGTGTGGGGATATTGATCAAAAAGCACTGCATTAAGTAGACTGGAGGAGGGTGGGAGTGGGAGACCTATTAGAAGTGCTCACGTAATTGCTATGAGAGATATGTAGGCCTAGACTGGAGAGCTGGCCACAGAAACAGCTCATCCTTCTTTTCATCCCAGCATGTGGAGCCAGACTCCCTTTTCCATTAGACTTAGCTTTTCCATCTTCCTAGATGCCATTCCAGGAGGCAACTGAGAGATCAGACCATTTCCATTTGCCCCATTTTAGCCCACACTGGTTTTTCCATTAAAGAATTGCTCTCAAATTTGAAGGCACCTGAGCAGCGCCTAGAAATGCAATCCCTGTGATTTTGATGGTGGTCCCTTTTAAGACAATGGCACTTTGGGGACTGAAGGATGTCTTTCTTGAGGTTAAGAGATGCTCAACTCTGACCTTATGATGGAATAAGCCTTGAAGCCAACTTAAAGCATAAATAAAGTCAATAACAAGGACTCATGGGAATGGTCATCGATGCGGCTGCCATGAAGTTAGACCTTTGCTTTCTTTCTCCAGAATCAGCAGACAGGCAGAGGGAAATATCTCTAGTCTTACTTCTCATCTGTTCTTCTTAGTGACTATTGCTGCTCCTGTACAACCTGAATATTAAACACCCCTTACTCATTTTTAGTCTTTTCATCTCCTTCTGATATGTGATCAGTAACGTCTGATGAAAAAGGCATTTCCTATTGGATAATAAAAGGTTTGAGTACGAGAGACCCCCAGTCATACTCTGAGTCCTCAGCCCAACCTGTTATTTAGACTTCAGAAGCCATTAATGCTAGTCAGAATAATGAAATGTTTCCAAAAACTGTAAGCTCATTATTTTTCTTTCTGCAAGAGTGAAAGCAAAAACTTAAATGCTTATTCACACCTGGAGTTCGATTAATTTTAAGGAATGCTTTCCTACAAGGACAAGACATTTGGTTCATTAAAAAGTTTTTGATACAGAATACCATTCATTACAAAATAAAATGCCAGTATGGCAGGTGAATATAAAATTAAGAAGTAAAATGAAAACATTTTTAAGTTTGAGGAGGATATCTTAACTCCTAACTCCATGTAATATTCTTCCAGGGTAAAAAAAAAATTTTTTTCTAATGCCTTTGTCCCCAAAGTGTGGTCTGGAGGCCACCAACATTGGAGTCCTGCAAGAGCTTTTGGAAATGCGGGATCTCAGTCTCCACCACAACCCCTACTGAATCAGAACCTGCATTTTAACAAGGCACCTCAGGGAAGGGGTCAGTTTTTCACTAATGTTAGTCCTTTGGAAGATATCTGAATGGTTACAGAAACTAAAAGGAAGAATTGGGATTAACTAATTCATTCTATAGAATTATGTGTGAACAGACCCAATTTTGGAACACATCACTAGAGAATCAGACTTTGGAGTGACCTGTTAAAGAGGTACGTGTCACTCACAAGTAGGCCACCTCCCCTTGGTCCTTATAGTAATTACAAATTAATAAGAAAATCACAGAACCAGAAACTTTTAGAACTGAGATGAATGATAGAATTTAATGGTTAGTGCATGTTAGGTTCTGAGCCTCGTATTGGGTTTGTTACTCATGAATTTGGGTATGAAGTTAAAAATAAACATGTTCTTGGTGAGATTAGATTAGGGCCTCACAAGCCACGGGACCTTCAGCAAATTTCTTCATGTCTTGGAATCTCAGTCCATAATCTGTAAGATCCAGTCGGCAAACTTCATAGCCTTGTCATGCATGTTAAGTGAGGAATGTTGAAGCACTCTGAAAGCTGTGAGAACCTAGAATGTTATCATATGGCAGATTTCAAGGCCGAGTCCCAGTTTCATCCAATTAATTGCATCTTGTGTGAGATAATATCACAGCCAAAGCCTGTCTGATGTAAAGACAAACGTAAGCTTGGGTGCCTGGGTGGCTCAGTGGGTTAAGCATCGGACTCTTGATTCCTGCTCAGGTCATGAGCTCACGGTTTGTGGAATTGAGTCCCACATTGGTCTCTGCACTGACAGCACAGAGCCTGCTTGGGATTCTGTGTCTTCATCTCTCTCTGCCCCTCCTCTGCTTGTGTGCACTCTCTCTTTCTCAAAATAAATAAGCATTTTTAAAAAAGAGGAAAAGGTGAGCTAATTAATAAGAAAGTGTCATGGTGTTTCCTATATTGTCCAGCAGGAAAAGTTCCTCTGATCGTCATGTTCAAGTGTAGATGGAGAACCACTATTGTTCAATGGTCAGGTTCTGTTGACTGAATGTATGAATTACTAAGCTGGACAAAGGTAATTTGTTAACATTCATTCATTCAACAAACATTTACTGAGCCAGGCTGGCTAGGGACACAATGGTGAGCAAAAGCACACATCGCCCTTGACCACACGGAGCTCACAATCTAATGAAATACTCACGTGGATAAACGTTAACTGTGTCATTGTTCTGTGCTATAAAAGCTCAGGCCAAGGAGCCAAGAGAACTTGCACTAGAGAGACTTGACCTGGTCATAGGGGTTAGAGAAGACCTCCCTGAGGAAATGACCCCTAAACTGAGAGCTGATGGATGAGAAACAACTAACGTGGGGAAAAGGGGATGGAAGAGTGTCCCAGTCAGAGGGAACAGTGCATGCACAAGTCTTTTTGCAGGAGGGAGCATGGTGGTCAGAAAGGCCAGTCCTGTTAGGTGGAGTGATGGCTTGAGGCTGGGGAGGACATCCAGGGACTGACCATACCCAGCGCCATGCATTTGAGCTTGGTTCTTCTCAGAACACCTGGAGGCCTCTGAAGGATTGCACTGTGGAGGAGGAGGAGGAGGAGGAGGAGGAGGAGGAGGAGGAGGAGGAGGATTTTGCAATGACCAGACCTGGGTTTTGAAAAGATCACTCTGGCAGCAAAGAAGAGTATAACTAAGGGGCAGGAGGGCAGAGTGTGTGTGCAGAGGCAGGCAGGAGATTTTACAGCCTAGGAGAGAGAGAGGAACTGCTCCCCTCCACAGAATATCCAACTGCCGGTCTAGTTCCCTCCTCCCGGGGCAGCCTTGCTTCTGAAAGTCTCTGTCCACCAACAGGGAGGCAGCCTGTGTGCAATGGGCTCTCCCCTCTAGACAGAGAAAGTGAACAGACCAGAGGTCCAGCCAGCAAATTAGTCCATTTTGAATCCATGCGAATCAGTCCCCTGTAGGTGAAATGATAAAAATGCAGTGTCTGAATATGCAAGTTGAAAATTCAGTCCTGGATTCTTGGCGGTGCTAAATACCAGGTAACCTGAAAGGGCCCATCTGAGAGTGTCAGCCAGGCTTCAGCATCCCCCTTAACTCATTTCCTAACTCCCGTGAAGAGGCCATCTCTTTCAACCACTCACTGAAAAGATGTAGAAAGTAAGGCCTAATCACACAGTAACTTTTAAGGACCAGTTCCTTGACCTTTCTAAAACTCATAAGGCATGTGATCCTTTCAAGATGCCCCACTGGTCAGCATCATCTTCATAGACAAGTAATGGAGAGAGTCATAGAAAAATGTCTTTAAGTTAAAAAAATTTTTTTTTTAACTTCTGTTCTTTGTACTTTAATTTCAATCTCCAGCCCCTAGCGTAGAAAGGCTAAAGAGAATGGGTATATTCCATCTATACCTTAAAACTGACTACCTGAGCCTTCAACAATTTCTGGCATAATAAGACATTCACAAATGTCTTTAATGAGGCTTTCCATATAGGTGTCACTGCCTTTATTTCTAGATTTAATTTCCAGGCATGACTGGAGAACTTTGATCCAGTTTTCAGTCTCCCAGAAACTTTGATCCAGTTTTCTTTCCCTTGCTATTCACTCTTACCTGCCATTCTTTAGCTTATCCAAGTACAAAAAGCTCAGCAATTGTCCTGGGCTTCTCAATGTACATTCTAGTCTAGCTGTTCCTGTTTCCCCTTTGCTTCCTCATAGGGTTTCCTGCTCTGACCCTTTCTTTCATATGGTTTCCCTTATACCTCTGAGCCCTTTTGTGATGTTTCTGGGCTTTATTCTTGCATTGTTACTTGTTTATTCTTTTTTCTACTGCCTGTTCCCTCGGGGAGTCGCTAAAAATTCAAACCCTGGCCCTCGTGTTGTTGCTAGAGATTTTACCGTGTATTTGTAATAATTAATCACGTACATTCCAAAACAAACAAAAAACCAAACAGATCCATTTCCCCCATCATTTTTGCTTTAAGATTGAACATTAGATGTGATTTACTGTTAACTAAAGTCAAATGTAATCTGGTTTTCACATGGTTTTCTTCTTTTCCATGCTTGCAGTCATGATTTTTGATAAGCAAGATTCAGAGGTGTGTTAGTATTTAGCAGGGTGGTTGTTGTTTTTTTTGTGGGTTTTTTTTTTGTTGTTTTTTGTTTTTTGTTTTTTTTGCAAGAATCCTTTGCAACCAAGCTACATTTTGGATTGATAATTTGCAGGTTGGAGGAGCTTGGCATTGAGAGCAGGATGAGGTCTTTAGAGGGCTTTGAGATTGCAGTTTGTGTTACACATTTGATTTTTCACTCAAATTGGCAGTCTCTTTCCAAAAGGAGCATTATTCTCTCATCTTTAAAGTATGCTGAGTTTAGTCAGTTTGGATACTAAGCAAATTATCAGGAGAGTTCTCAAGATTTAGGAAGAAAAAGCCAAACCATTTTATTCAACTAGGGGCCACAACCTCCAGGGTTGTTGGTGAGTAATTCCATGGCTTTCTTTTATTTTAACCCACTTGTGGCTGTGTTAACACTGTGCAAGGGCTATCAGCTGAAAAAGGATAAGTATCAGTCTAGCTACCAAAGTACTTTGACTACACAGCGCTAGGGGGAAGAAAAGTTTATTTGACTGAAATGTTTTGCGGTCAGGTAAGTGGGATTACTCTTTGTGGAGTGCATGATTACAACTTTTTACACCCTGGAAAATGTAGCTCCCTCCCCATCCCTCCCCGCCTTTGTATGTGAGGATAAAGCACATTGTGAAATGGCTTACAAGAGAAAGAAAAGTCTGCACCAGATGGGTTCTCATGAGTGACTATCGGGTTGAACTGAACCTAAGAGCCTGTTTTTATATGGGTCTAAACATCTTCCAATTCTGTCTGCTTAGGTACTGAAGGGATGGCTGTCCTGTTTGCTGAGTGCTGCTGCCTTCTACATCTCCTTACTGGTTCCTCTTTGGGCATTAAATTCTCACATTTGGATAAATCTATTTTTTAAATAAAGGGACACAGCAGCTCCCAAGAGGCGGCAAAATGGTATTCCAACCATTTCCACAGGATGTCTTGACCCAAAAGGGGCTCCCTAATTTCTCTATAGGAGGTGCTGGTTGGAAGGAGATTTGAAGCTGTGTTTACACAACAGGATCAGATAAATGTCCATTGTCCATACCAAAGGAGGGGAGATTATGAAGTGCCAAGGCTCATCTCCCCACTCCTTACCACTGCCACCATCCAGATGTCATTGCAAATTTAGCACATTAAAAACAGCCTCAGTATTTTCCCCTTAAAATCAGCTCCCTTCCCTCCCAACTTCACCTGCTTAGCGCAGGATTTTCCCTGTCAGGTTAAAACATTTGAACTACCTTTGTTAAATTCTCCTCCTTAGTTTTCACCCTCCCAATTAATCATCAAATCCTATCAATTCTTCCTTTATAATGTCTTGGAAACTTTTCTCCATTCTTTTCTGTTACTGCAGAACAGAAATAGATGAGGATCCAGCTCTGTAGTGTGGATGGGGAAATGAGAAACACACCACATACAAATGGGGGGAAAATAGAAATATATTTTTTTAATGCAAAATAACAAGGCTCCAAACTAGCCTTATGTATAGATCCTGAGGCACTGGCTAGCTTTGCCTTTGTCTTGTTTTGTCCAAAACAGTGGGGGTTCTTCCTCCTGTTCAGGGGCTGTGGTGAGGCCTTTCAGGGGTCTGGCTTAGGTTACCTGATTCCAGCCACCCCTCTACTTTAGGATCGGGAACTCTTCACTTCCAGATGAACTAATCTCCACTCAGTGCATATGTTTGCACTCTAAATTCATGTTGGTACAAGTTATTGAGTATTTCATGTAATTTAAACATTTTATACGTTTATATTTTACCTCCACCGGACGAAGCGCATTCTTCCTTATTCTCAACCGCCCCTCCCCTTCCCCATAGCAACCAACACAGCGTTTGGCTATTTGTAGTCCATAAATAAAATGTTTGTTCAATCATAGAGCCTTAGAATTTTAGAGTCAGAAAGAATCTGAAGAGATCCTCTTGCCCAATCCTTTATGTTTGAAGAAACAGGTCTAGAGAGATTAGTGGACTCTTCTAAAGTCACACAGCTGGCTAGTGACAAAGCCAGCACCAGAACCCAGGTTGCCCCTGCTTGAAGTCTGTAGCCTAAACTGTCCTTAGATAATCAGTGACAGAAATATCTGCCTTTACACAAGGTCTCCTAGGGATGGTGGTGATAGGTGTAAATATTTACTGATATATTTACAAAGACTCAGTTCTCGCCGCTTGCGAGACTGCTCCTAAGGTCTAACTCCTCAGCTCGGTGTTGAGCAGTCCCAAGTTCATGCAGCACTCCTTTACGGATGCGGCCTCACCCCGGTTCGTTGACAGGACCCCCACCCCAACCCGGGAGTCCCGTACCCACGGGCTCCCCCTCTCGGGCCCCTCCCTGGATGCAGTCTGTCACACAGCGGGCGCGGTCTCTGGTCTCTTCTACTGGATGCAGGCCGGTGGAAGCCCAGAGGGAGGGTCTCAGGCCACCCGCCAGGCGGGGTCTTGGCTTTGCGGAGAAAAAATTAGAGGGCAAGCCATTTAGAGAAAGGGACAAAGGTGTATCAAGCATAGAAGTGAGAAGGGAGCTACTCTCCGGACAAAGCAGCCGTCTCTCCTCCCAGGTGAGGAAGAGGACCCCCCTCCGCCTCTAAAGAAAGGTTTTATAAGTTTTTCAAAATCAGCTAACGTACGGGAGGGGGCTTATTCCTAAACTTCAAGTTTATCATTTACACCAAGCGGTTAGTTTCTCTGTTGTCTTAGGGTTGTGGAATTACCCACAGGGAGCAATTTTAAGAATGTCCAGCCTCTATGACTTTTACTGCCAGAGGGAGTCCGGTCTTGTGGTCTTCCATGAGTGGGATCTTGTGACTTTTTATGACCTGCTGACTTTTAGGTTAAGGGTCAGCCTAAATACCAAAATGGCTTTACTTAGGTCAACTTGTCTCCCCAGCCTCCCTTCCCTCCTGCCTCACCACGTGGACTCAGCTCGGAGGATCAAAGTCTGTTTGCTTCCCGGCCCTAGTAGGCGTGAGGGGTGCTGCGAGGACCCGCAGGGCCGGAGGAGCGGCCCCGCCGTGCTGGGGGACCCCGCCTGCCCTGCCCCTCCCCCTCTCCCCCACCCCCAGCTGCACGCGGCCCGCGCCCCCAACCCTCCCCCACGACGCCCGCCGCTGCACCCGGCCGCGGCCCCCGGCCCACGCCCGGCTCCCGGAGGGAAAGGCCCCGCCCCCATCTGTTGGCGCTTCGACACCGCCCCTTCCCGCCCCTCCGGGCCTCCATCCAATAGCGAGCGCAGATGGGCGGGGTGCGGAGGCTGTCGTGAGGGGGCTCTGGCCAATGGGGAAGCGTGCCGGGCCTGGTGGGCGGGGCGTCGAGGCCTTGTCACGCTCGGGTCCGTGTGAAAACGGGGGTTCCGAGTGCAAAGCAAAGTTTTTTTGTAAACCGTCTGCAAAGGAGGGGGGGCGAAGAAGGCGCCGGAGACCGGGCCGAGTGCAGCTGCCGTGGCCGCCGCCTTTTTAGCTCTTCAGGCGTCGGCTCCCGGGTCCGAGCCACAGCGGAGGAGACCAGCAAGGGAAAGACCTGCGCGGAGAGCCTGCAGATGCTCGGAGCCTTCGTAGCGCGGAGCTGCCCGTCGCCCGCCCCCGCCGCCCGCCTGCTCCTGCTCCTGCTCCGGCTCTTCGTCCCCGGGCTCCGGGAGCCCCAGCTCCCCGCCGCCGCCGCCGCCGCCTCGGCCTCCGCCGCCCCTCTGTGGGTGTGGGGACTGCTGGGGCTGAGCCGGGCCTCCGCGCCGGCTCCGAGGACGGACGCCTGAGGAGCTGCGCGCCGCCGGCCCGCCGGGGACGCCCGCAGGCGCGGGGGCTCGGCGGCTTGACCCCCGGGCTCGCCCCCGTCCGGCCGCGGAGGCCCGTCAGCGGTTTCCCCAGCGGCCCGGTCGGGCGGCGAGAGACCCGCGCGGCCCTCCCGCCTCAGTCGCCCGGTCGCCGGCCGCCGGCGACTCGCCGCCACCGCCAGTGTAGCCGCCGGGCCGCGCTCGGCGGGCCCCTGAGCCGCAGCCATGGGGTGCTGGGGTCGGAACCGGGGCCGGCTGCTGTGCATGCTGATGCTGACCTTCATGTTCATGGTGCTGGAGGTGGTGGTGAGCCGGGTGACCTCGTCCCTGGCGATGCTCTCCGACTCCTTCCACATGCTGTCGGACGTGCTGGCGCTGGTGGTGGCGCTGGTGGCTGAGCGCTTCGCCCGGCGGACCCACGCCACCCAGAAGAACACGTTCGGCTGGATCCGGGCCGAAGTGATGGGTGCTCTGGTGAACGCCATCTTCCTGACCGGCCTCTGCTTCGCCATCCTGCTGGAGGCCATCGAGCGCTTCATCGAGCCGCACGAGATGCAGCAGCCGCTGGTGGTCCTCGGGGTCGGCGTGGCCGGGCTGCTGGTCAACGTGATGGGGCTCTGCCTCTTCCACCATCACAGCGGCTTCGGCAACGATTCCGGCCACGGCCACTCGCACGGGGGTCACGGCCACCCCAAGGGGGCCCGCGGCAAGAGCAACCGCACCGGGAGCAGCGACAACAGCGTGACCCCAGGCGAGCAGAGGCCCGAGCAGGAGGAGACCAACACCCTAGTGTCCAATAGCAGCAGCTCCAACGGGCTGAAACTGGACCGGCCAGGTGAGAGGAGAGAGTGGCCGCCGCAGGTGGTTGGGTCAGGGGAAACCGGGACCCTAGGCTGGCCCGGGGCGGGATGGCCCGCACGCCCCCTGGTGCCCGAGCCGGCCGGCGCCGCGCCGCCTCCTCCCCTCGCCCTCCGGGTCCCGCACCCGCGGGGCACACGAGGAAATAGGACCCCTCTCAGCCGGGTGCTGGGAGCCGGGGTGGGGGTGGGGGCGCGGCTGGGGTGTCGGTGGGGACTGTGGTTTGGGGAGTGGGAAAAGGGTCAGGAGGTGACCGTCAGCCCGCCGCAGTCCACAGCCGCACTTGGCTGCCCTTACAAGAGACTGCCTGCTTTTGGTTTTCACAGGATCAAAAGCGCTTCCTGATTAAATTTCTTGGCCCTCTTCGGAAACGGAGAGAACCCCCAGTTAGTTCATCCTTGGTCGGTGGCTACTTGAAACCTTGCCCTGCCCAAGCGGTTCTTAGGCCCCTTAAGCAAGTTTCTCAGTACGGTATTCAGAGCCAGCTAGCCTTGGACTTTGCCGAGCTCAAAACCCTGGTTGGAGGTTTCTTTTATGAACAGCAGTGTGTGTTTCAGTTAGTTGTCTAAAATCGAAGCCTAATCCTGACAATCCTAGGTTTAGGACCTGTCTGGTCGTGTTTGACATTTCACTGAGGACTTTTCAAAATCATCCTAAAATAAAAGTGATGGCCACTTATTAATCTTATTTTTTACTGTATGCTTTTCATTCTAAACATTATTGCTCCTGAAGGTAATTTGGAAAATGTTGAAAGGCGATGGAAAAAGGAAATCAACCCAAGTCCAACTACCCAGGCTCAAAGACATTGACAATTTGGTGTATTTCCTTCCGATTTTTTTTTTCATTTACATTTATTTGCTTGGTAGTATGATGCTACACAGACAATTGTTGCTGTTTTCAAGATGCAGGGTGTCGTGTTAATGACATTCAACTTGTACGTTTGAAAAGGTTTAATAAACGATTGAATTTCCCCTCACCCATGCTCTTCAAGGTGTTATTGCAAAGAAAATTAAGCTGCTCTGGTGTGCATACAGTAATTCCTTTCAAAGATGGATACATTTGGTTTAAGAGCTAGTAGGGTAGATAGTGGTCATTTATTGCGGCTTTTCCTGAAGTTTATGATTGTTGATGGGTTTGTGTTGATTTTTTAGTTTCTGAACCCTCTCCACCAAGATACTCTATGGTTTACATTCATGATAAAAGTTTAAAAGTTAGCCACTACACCTTAGTGACAAAGAGTGACTAGAGCTGTGTGTCAGATCAGGCACCGTGGCACTTAATTTATGGGGGATCGCATTAAATTTTATATTTTCTGTTTGTATATGCCGAAAAGTATAGTGGAATGTTCCCACCCCCACAGAAAAGATGAAATTTGGCGGGGAGGCGGGCAGATAGGAGAGTGGTCAGGAGGATGGGGAAATGTAGTGTCTTCTTAATAACTTGATTTAGCCCTGGCCATTTTGCCCTGGCTCATTCCCAGTATGTCAGTTTATATATTAAACTGCCCTAGGCACATTTTTAAATCATATTTTATGAAAAATGTTCACCTCCTTGACTAAGATGGAGTTAGATGAGGATGTGTGTGTAAACACTTTAAATGTATTTGATACAGCAGTTTTCTTTCTTTGTAGATCCAGAAAAGTCCAGAAATGATGCAGTGGAAGTACAAGTGAATGGGAATCTTATCAGAGAACCTGACCATATGGAATTGGAAGATGATAATAAGGCTGGACAACTTAACATGCGTGGAGTTTTCCTGCATGTCTTTGGAGATGCTTTGGGTTCAGTGATTGTAGTAGTAAATGCCTTGGTCTTTTACTTTTCTTGGAAGGGTTGTCCTAAAGGCGAGTTTTGTGTGAATCCATGTATCCCTGACCCCTGCAAAGCATTTGTAGAAATAATTAATAGTACTCATGCAACAGTTTATGAAGCTGGTCCTTGCTGGGTGCTATATTTAGATCCAACTCTTTGCATTGTAATGGTTTGTATACTTCTTTACACAACTTATCCGTTACTTAAGGAATCTGCTCTTATTCTTCTACAAACTGTTCCTAAACAAATTGATATCAAAAATTTGATAAAAGAACTTCGAGATGTTGAAGGAGTTGAGGAAGTTCATGAATTACATGTTTGGCAACTGGCTGGAAGCAGAATCATTGCCACTGCTCACATAAAATGTGAAGACCCGACATCATACATGCAGGTGGCCAAAATCATTAAGGACGTTTTTCATAATCACGGAATTCACGCTACTACCATCCAGCCTGAATTTGCTAGTGTAGGCTCTAAATCAAGTGTAGTCCCATGTGAACTTGCCTGCAGAACTCAGTGTGCTTTGAAGCAATGTTGTGGGACCCGGCCACAAGCCCCTTCTGGAAAGGATGCAGAAAAGGCCCCGACAGTTAGCATTTCCTGTTTAGAACTTAGCGACAATCTAGAGAAGAAGCCCAAGAGGACTAAAGCTGAAAGCATCCCTGCTGTTGTGATAGAGATTAAAAAAATGCCAAACAAACAACCTGAATCATCTTTGTGAGTCTTGAGAAAGATGTGGTATTTGACTTTTGCTTTAAACTGCAAGAGGAAAAAGACTCCATTGAAATTCTAAGTTTGCCAAGTAGTGTAATTGAAGTCCTTGTCTGGTCACACAGTTTAATTCTATTTTTGTAAGAACATAATGGGACTGCTTAACATAGTTCTATATTACAACTTTGTGATTATTAGTGCAGAGTACAGCTATGCTGTAACAATTTTGGAAAGCCAGTTTTAACACTATGTTACATTTTTGTTTAAAGTAAGTATAAACCTTATATAACATAATGACATTTGATTTCCAGTTTTTCCATGGTAAAAAATTAATTAGGGGGATAAATAAATTAAAATTGTTACTGGAATTTCTCTGCTTTTCTTTTCCCCCAGTGTTATACTTTATTTATTAGAATTAGAATCACTAAACTTTGAAAATCATCAACAGGTTCGTTTCCTTTGATGTTTCGGGTAATATTTATTTGCCCTCTGAGATCATTACGTAGCATAATGGCAGCATGTTTTTAAGAATGACTCATGGATATTATTAGGAAAGGTTCCCCTTTTTCTTCACATGGGGTATTTACGATACTAAAGATCAGTTACTGTCCTGGATTCTGTCTTGCTGAGTATTATTCTAATAAACAATTGAGATAATTAACAAGTTGAACTATAGTTTACATATGATAGGGCATATGAGAGTAAGAGCAGGGAAGAAGGTTCACCAAATTAAATATATAGATTGTGGTAAGTTAATATTCAGACTGCATTTCTAAATTATTTGGAGAATCTTAACTCATATCTTCTTTTACCAAAGTTAGTCTAAAATGTGGACATGTTCACCAGCATCACTTTCTTTGAAAGATTGCCATTAGAACATTGAGCTGAAAGTTGGCTTACGAAATATATACAGTAAGTATTTTTAAGGCTGTTAAAGCTAACCTAATAATTACCTGTTAAATGGCAAGCTTATTCATGTAATCTTTTCAGTTGTAGATATTTACAAAAAACTTAACGTTAGTCGTTTCATGGTGACCAATCATGAATGGATCCAAACAGCTTTTTTCGAGCACAACCAGCAGTTCTTGTGCTTTGCCCAGAGCCACTGACTTAGGGAGGAGAGAAAAGAAATCTAAGGGTTAATGCAATTTGGATACTAAAGTCTTAGAAAGCAAAGTTAACGAAGGCAAAATAAATCATTAAGATTCTGTAGGTCATCCAGTCTTGACCTATCTCGGATCTTCTAATAGTGGTCTATTTTGTAAGATTGCCACAGTATCTACACAGGATGTTCCTGGCTATGACATTGTTGCTGTGGGTTTCAAATCCATACACAAATATTATTTAAGGCTAGTTAAGTTATATTTTTCTTGACAGAGAGGGGCTATGCTTTGTGAAGAAACTAGAGTTTTGTCCTCAAAAGGATGAATAGGAGTGTCGGTTATCGTGTATAGCTCTATTTTTCTAGAAATAAGGTATCCTGACTACTTCAGTAACTTTTATAGCTGACTACTTTTGGGGTGGCTGTCTTTTGGGATTTGAAATAATTCATTGTTTAATGGGTCTTAAGATGAAGGCATCGGCATTGGGCAGTTAACTTTTTAAAGGGATCTTTTGTGGTAGATGGTGTGTTTTTTTTCTAGTATAAGCCTATTGCTGGCAATGGGCCTATTTAAGAACAGCCGATTTTTCCAATGAGAATGAGGTAATTTTAGGAACACCGTTTGTAAGTTCACATTTGCTATAATGGGCCAAAACCATAACCTGCCAATTTGCAATACATCTTGATCTTTTAATACTCTTATCTGATAATTGTGTAATTCAATTCCTAAACTGGAAGTTACTTTGAATTTTGCAAAACAGTTTTTTAAACATGAAATTTGGGAATCTCCTTATTTGGGTAAATGAGAAAGAAAGCTTGAAACTGTACTGTTATCATGTACATTCCTGACTTAACACTTAAAACTACAAAACATTTCATTAAGATCTTAAAACAGTCTATGTTACAGAAACATTTTGGTAACAATGCATACAATAGGATAATTGGTAAAATACATTCAGTGGGGTTTTCTTTACAAATGCTCTATTGGGTCTTTCTTAAAGGTTGTACAACATATAAGACATCAGCTAACTGAGTTTTTGTTTTTGTTTTTGTTTTAATGGTGTACAGGCATGGAACAAGGGCTTTTTTTTTTTTTTCCCCCAAAAGTGCTTTGAAGGTAAAAGCCTTTAGATTTCAGTTACTTCACTTTGCGTAATTTTTAAGTAGCTTATATGTAACAAAGTGGTACCACAGAATTCTTTTTTCAGAGGACTTTGTCATAATAGCAAAATCAGTGGGCACTGACTCACCTTTTGAGTTTTAGCAGAGAATTATTTATTTCTTTACAATGCACTTTCTAACCCATTTTTAGCATTATCTTTTAAAAAATGCTTTTATATTTAAATATTGTGGGATTTAAGTGTCTTTTCCAAAATAGCTTATTCCTCCCTGAAAGAAAATGAGGGGAATACCCTGAATTATTAGGAGACTTAAACCCAATATTTAAATATGCTTTTTATAGCAATGCATCAATTTTAGGAGGTGCATCTCTCCTGCTGGCTCTTTTATATTTGAGCAAGATCAGTGTGTTTAGAATATGTGTTTAGAAACTTGTCTGTTGTCTCGGTTTTGTGAAAAGGAGGTGCTGCATGTGCCTGAATTAAAACCAACGCAAATTTTTCCAAGCCAAATGCCGCCTTAGTGATGAGAGTGATTTCATTCTCCACTGTCACCTTATAGCTTCTATGATTGTTTAAAGGTTTTTTTTGAAGGGCATCTGCATTGTAAAAATATGGACCAGGACCTTTTAAAAAAGTCAAAAAAGGACAAAAGCTTTGGTGTATGAATTTTAGCGTTTTAGAAAACAATGTCTGGATAACTAAGGTATGTAATTTGAATAGGAAAAATTTCCATCAAGAGCACCTTGAAAAATCTCAATAGGTAGAAGACTATGGTTATAACATGTTTGTATCTTGTTTAACATGCCCAGTTAATTTTGAATTTTTGAAAGTTTGGGGGGAAATGGCCTATGGAACCTAGTGTGAAGTATTTAGTAGGCTAACCGGTATTGAGTTGAAGATTTTCACTGTTTATAAGCAGATATCGTTTGAATGATATAAATGTCATCTACCTGCTGTCTTAAGATGTTCACACATACACAAATATGGAGAAAAATTCTACAATACGGAAATATTTATTTTAATAGAGTTTCAGTTAAGTCCTAAAACAGTGTTAAAACTCTTGGGAAGGTGGAGGGTTTTTTCTTGTTTTTTTCAGTGGAAAACTGTCAAATACAGTGTTTGGCCACCTGAAATGGGAATTGTAATAGCACTATTTTCATGTAGCGCTACCAATATTATGTGGCAATGCTATTCTGTTGTACTAACAAGCTCTGGAATATTTAGCGGTCCTTTTCACTGGCACAGGAGCCTTTTGTATGTCATTCACTTTAAACTTTTAAACCAAAAATTTTGTGGTCCAGTGTCTTTGGCAAAAAGATGCTGAAGGGAATGTAACATACAATTGTTATGTGGCTATATATAAAAAGACACAAATTGCCCTGTTATGGTTCTGCCTTGAAACAGCACAATGAAGCGTATCAATGTATTCTGTGATTCTTTATGAAACTTCCATGTTGTGTTGTTTTGTGTCAACCATAGCCTGTCCTTTGGGCCAGATGTGGCACAGTTAAATGCAAGTATCATCTCATTAAATGCAGATGCAGATCAAATGTCCTTTAGTGCTGCAACATTTTACCTGACTTTTTGTATGTTTTATGACTGTGCGTTGTTTTCCAAAGCTGTTCCTACCTCACCATGAGGCTTTATGGATTGTTATGTATTATAAATGTTCTTTATGAGACAGACTACTGTGTTTCTTCTCATTTATTAAATGTCAAGTAGAAAAATAAACTAATTTTAATATCTACTTCATCATTTTGTGCATGTGGCCTCCCCTCCTATACTAGGCTGGGTTATGTAGACTTAAGGTATTTAAAGGGAAATTGCAGCTTAACTTAAGTGTTGCTAGTGCACAGAGTGACCAGGTTATAGGATGGTAATGGGGAAGGAAAAAAAAATGTGGGCAAAAATTGCAACCGAAATTGAAGGGCTAACACTGCAAAGGCTCACTAACATGAAATATTCAGTGGCTGTGAAATGTTTTTGTTACAAATATTAAGCTCACATGTTATATAATTATAGGTTAACCTGCCTCTTTTGGTACTTGCTATTTGTAAGCATAGTTACTAATATGGATTAGAGTACAATGTACTCTACAATGTACTCTAAGAGTACATTACTACATTACTCCTAATGTACTCTAAGAGTACATTACTACATTAGTTTGGTTATATGAGTTCAGGACTGTGATAAATGTAGTCTCTCATATAAAGAATTTCTTTAAAGAACTTGTGCTTCTGGCTGGGAGATAAGCAGAGAAAAGTTGCATAAGAAAAAATCAAATTGGCAATAAATGGCAATAGATAATAGAATTGGTAAATACAGTAATACTCCAAAGAAGGGATGAAGATCTTTGGAAAGGATTCATGTACATGGGGGCTGAGAGACAAGGGCATGAGATAGTACAGAGGGCTGAGGATCGAGAGGTAGGAACTTGCTAAAGGTTGAAGTGCCATGTGAACCAGTTTGAATTTGGTTTCTAGGAATGGAGGAAGCCATCAATATTTGGAAAAATGAGAAGGTGGAAAAGGACACAGATTAGCTTTGGCATGGCAAGTAGACAGTGTGAGACTGGAAGTCAAATCAGTTCATTAGCTATTCAATGCTAAGAGAATGAACTAGTTCCCAAATACCCTTGCCCGCATGTACGTATGCATACCACATTTAAGTTGATTTCCAAACACATCCTTTGTTTATACCTTAACTCAATTTCTGAAATCAAAATGCACAGATATAATCAGTAGTATCTTATAGCTGTTGGCCAACTTATTTTCTTATCTGAATGTCATCTTACTATTAAGAGTTCAGAAAAGAATTCTCAGGCAATATGGTCTTTCAAGAAGTATTTGCCAACATTCCCTACAACATAATTTCATGTACTATGCATTGCACATCTGGATGAAAGCTGTTGCTTTTGAGTTAAATGAAAATACTCTAAAAGTCATGAACAACATTTTTTAATGAATTTTGTAAACATTTCTGAGTCTTCAGAATTGACCATAATTTTTGCTCCCCCACTGTAGTCTATGTAGCTTTTTTTTTTAAGTTTATTCATTTTGAGACAGAAAGAGTGTGAGTGGGGGAGAGGGCCAGAGAGAGGGAGAGAGAATCCCAAGCAGGCTCTGTGCTGTCAGTGCAGAGCCTGATATGGGGCTTAAACTCATGAACCATGAGATCATGGCCTCAGCTGAAGTGAAGAGTAGGCTTAACTGACAGCCACCTAAGCACCCTGAGCCCTTTTTTCTTGTAAATCAAGGAATTTTTGGCAGTTTGTTGCATTTGCTTATTTATAAACTTGTTTACCTTTTAGATTACAAACTATGAGGTCAGAGCTGTCGTCTATTTATCATCTATCTATATCATCTATCATCTATAATTATTTATTATTTGAGAGAGAGAGTCCACAAGCGGTGGAGGGAAAGAGAATCTTAAGCAGGTTCCACACCCAGCCCAGAGCCTGATAGGGGGCTTGATCCCACAAAGTGTGAGATCATGACCTGAGCCAAAATCAAGAGTCCGAAGCTCAATTGACTGAGCCGCCCAGGTGCCCCTATCTTTATTTGCTCAGGATTTAGCACAAGGACTGGCACACTGTAGGAATTCAAAGGTGTTAAATGAATATTGAGGAATGGTGGGAGTGGAACAAAAGAATACTATTCATAGGTAAAATATACCTAGCACTGAAAATATAGTAATATTATTAATAGCTATAATATTCTGGGCACTTATGAAAATATACAAAGCAACACATGGTTTCATTTAATTCTTTCAAACCGTTAGGCATATTTCATTATTCCCATTTTACAGACATATTCAGCACCTTACCCAAAGTCCTCTAGCTAGTAAGTGATGGAGCCAGAACTGGAATTCTGCAAGGAATCCATCAAGTAGCTTGCTTTCCCATCACTTTGAATCACCAACAACTAAATAAGTAGATTCAAAATGAAGACTTCTTTTTAATTTTCATCTAATTTGCCTTTCCAAATAGAAAGGCAAAGGAAATGAGGAAAATAAATTTTAAAGCATTTGCTATTTATTTTTAAAAATTATAGTAGTTACCACATGAAGAACCTTTCTACCTAAGTTAGGGACGCCTGGGTGCCTCAGTCAGTTAAACAGTCTGACTCAGCTCAGGTCATGATCTCACAGTTCGTGGGTTCGAGCCCCATGTTGGGCTCTGTGCTGGCAGTGTGGAGCCTGCTTGGGATTCTCTCTCTCTCCCCGCCCCCCTCTCTGCCCCTCCTCTGCATGTGCTCTCCCTCTCTCCCTCTCTCTCTCTCTCAAAATAAATAAACTTAAAAAAAAAAAAAAAGAAAAAGAACTTTCCTACCTAAGTTAGGTTTACTTACATTATGGTTTAGTGTCTTTTTTTTTTTTTAATTACATGGGGGAGAGGAATAACAATCTTTTTTAGAATTCAGAGCCTCTCCTGGTTTTACTCTAGCCTTGTGGACAACTGCTAATCGTTACAAACTAGTGGCATTTTCACCTAAGTTATCATATAGCATTGTTTGAGGTATCAACTGCTTTTGCTAGAATACAAAAACTATAGCTTAAATATCCTTTAATGCTGAAAGCAGTAGGCCTCTAGGGGAATGAGGAGTAGAGGTGATTGAAGAAAGTAAATATGGATGATGAGGAGGAGACACAGGAAGAGGACCATCTGCTTTTCAACAGGAATGCTGTGAGCATTTTGGTGAGACAATTTATCATAGAGGAGTGTCCCATGCACTGAGTTTAGAGACCCTGGCCTCCTTCCTCACATATGCAGGTAGTTCCCCCTTCCCCCGCCCATCAAGACACCCTAACTGTTTTAAATATCCCCAAGGGAGGCAGAATGGTCCCCATGGGAAACCATAAAAGGCTAACCAGTGAGAACTCCTCCAGCCTCTCCCACATGATCCAAATGCTACATCTGGTCTCCTCCTTTTACATAGACTGTTACCATAGACTCTTCCTGTTTTGTTCAAATTTTAGTTTCATCCTTAAGTCCAGGAACCATGCTTCCATGCTGCATGGTCACATAGAAAGTCTAAAGGTGTGATTTCTAAGACTTCTAACCATCGGTAGGACCAGGTAGACAGGAGCTCCTCTGATCGTTTGGGAAGATTGTTCTGCTCAGGAAAGCAGTGCAAATGTGGCCATCTGAATTAGTCATGGAAGCCCTTGGCTGTCTCTTTTGAAATACAAAGTAGAAATGGGTTTCTGGCAACCTAGAAGGGTTTAGAATCAGTGATTTTTATTAACGTGCAAATTTAAATATTCAAATAGAAAAACTGAGAATGGTTGCACTTATTTTTTTTTCTAATGGTGAAAATATCTAGGACAATATTGAACAAAATTTGTCAGGAATTTTTATAGCCTGAACCAAGAGTGACCTTCAATGGCACCTGCCCTGGGCTCTTGCATCAAGTTTTAGATTCCTCTGGAAAGTGATAGTGATGCAGCAGTATCTATTGATGAAGACATTGGGTCCTGAGTTTCTACACATTATTAAAAGTCATCGAGCTGAAAAAATTAGGTAGTATATTATGGTAGAATAATGATCCCCTAAAGATCTTCGTGTCCTAATCCCCAGAACTTGTGAATATGTTACTTTACGTGGAAAAGGTACTTTACAAGTATAATTAAGTTAGAAATCTTGAGATGGGGGGGTGGGGGTTATCTTGGATTCTACATGGACCAAATATACTCCTAAGGGTCTTTAAAGGAGAAGGCAGGAGGATCAGAGTTAAAAGACATGATGACAGAAATATGGGTGACAGAAGTAGGGTTGGGGTTAGAGAAATTGGAAGATGCTATGTTGTTGGCTTTGAAAATGGAAGAAGAGGCCACTAGCCAAGGAATGCAGATGGCCTCTAGCAGCTGGAAAAGGCAAAGAAACAGATTCTCCCCTAGATCATCCAGAAGGAGTATGAATCTGCTGACACTTGTATCTATTCCATAAGACCTATTTTGGACTTAAGACCTCAAGAACTATAAGGTAATACATTTATCTTATTTTAAGCCACTAAGTTTGTGGTAATTTGTCATAGCAGCAATAAGAAATAAAGGTAGTGTATGTATATTAGTGTGTAACTATAATTTACACACTAAATTTGTGTATTATTTTGCTCTCACTGGAGTTACATTACTAACTTGTAATTAAATTTTATGAAAAAAGGGCTAGACACTATAAAAGGTGATATAACTTTTTGTTTTATGCTTATGCAGTAATTCACATTGGATAAGTAAGTTAATGAAACATTGCTCTGCAGGTAAGAAGGAGATGCTCAGGTTGAATATATGAAATACAGTGATGGATTTTCTTTAACTATACATATGATCTGACTTTGTATGTTGAGATACCAAGCTTTAGGGATAGATAATTCTTTAAGGGATTTGATGGGCGTCCAGACTTGCTCATGTGTTACCACCAGACCCAATCTGAATGAAAGGAGAGCACATGGTGAGTGAAATAACCTTGTATGAATTAAAGATGTCATTCTGAGTCCACCTGAGGTAACTATAGAGTGGCATTCACCACAGCAGCCGCCATTTTCCTCTCCTTACATGTCTCTCTTTTGTCCCACTTGGAGCCTGGTCACTCCTTCTTTTCTTCTTCCTCCCCTCTCCATTCTCTTTTTCCTGTTCTTCCTCAGCACAACCCCTTATTAGGCATATGACCTTGGGAGGTTGGATACCTCTTGGAGTCTCATTTTTCACATCTGTGAGATGGGACAACACGTCCTTTATAAGGTCCTTGTGAGGATTACATGGGACAAAAACTAAAATGTATCTAGCACATTCTGTGTTCTGGTACTGTGCTAAATGTTTTTAGCCCATGTAATCCTTACAAGCACCCCATGAACCAAAGGCTATTATTATCTCTTTAAAGATGGGGAAACTGAGGATAAGAGAATTGAGTGACTTCTGGTGAGTGGAGGAACCAGGACTGAACCCAGCTCTGGCTCAGGCAAAGTCTGTGCTCTTGGCCATGACATCAACTCCACTGAGAATCAGCCCAGTCTCTCATCTGCGAGGATCTTCAAATTCAGCAGTATGCAAAGCCTTTAGCTCTGGAGTCAGACTGCCTGCTTTCAAATCCCAGACTCCACACTAAGACACTTAAACTTTCTGCCTTCTTTTCCTCATTTGCAAAATTATAAGAATAGTATTTCTTTTGGAGGGTTGTTTTAAGATTAAATGAATTAGTACAAGTAAAGCACTTTGAACTGTTTCTGCTCCTTATTTTAAGTGCTCAGGAAATATTAGCCGGTTATTTTATTCCCTTCCTATTTCTTACTTTCCTTCTTCTTTCCTTCCTTCTCTTTTCTCCTCCTTCTTTCTCTTCTTTCTTTTTCTCTCTCTCTCTAAGCCCAATTTGTGACCCTTAAAACCTTGATTAATCCCTTTCTTAACTCTTGGGCTTATACCAGTTCTCTTCATTGGCACCACATTTCTCTCCATCTTTCAAAATCATTAGACATTTTTTCCCCTTCTGGTGATGCCTAAAACAAACACCACCTGCAGGAGACAGGGGTATCTGGAAGATAAAGTGATGTTTACCTATAATCTCTTCTAAGGCTGCTATGGGGAAAGGAGGGAAGGTGGGAAAATAATTGAGGGTCAGAACAAGAAAGACAATTCCAACAATCACACAGGCCACGGAGAGAACGGGTGTGAGGTGCTTCCATTGGCTGCAGTGTGTCACATGCGCTGCCTGCTCTCTCGCTGGGGAGCCTGGTGGTGATTTCTGCTAAGGGCAGAGCTTGGACCCAATAGCTTGGAGATCTTTCTAGCTGAGATGTGGGGATTTTCTGAGAAGTCCTTGTGAGGGGCAGCGGTATGGCACAGAGAAAAGAGTCCTTGGTGAGTTTCCACTGCTCTGACCCAGCAAGCCGGACACCACCACCTGCAGTTCTAGGGAAGCACATCCAAAGGAGGTAATAACATTCACTTGTATGCTTCTTCCTCTTCCTCCTCTCCTCCTCCTTCCTCTTCTCCTCCTCCCCCTCCTTCTCCTTTTCCTTCCCCTTCTTCTTCCCCTTCTCTCCCACCCCCTCCTTTTCTTCCTCCTCCTCCTCCTCTTCTTCTTCTTCTCCTTCTTTCTCTTCTTCTCCTCCTCCTCCTTCTCCTTTGCCTTCTTTTTAAATCAATGGATAATATAATTTTTACTTTTTTTTTCTAACTGGATTGTTTGAGTACCTCTGAGTGTGCAGGCAGCGAGCATGTTGGGGTAGGTCTGGTGAGAAAACTCCTGAGTCAGCAGCTAACACATTTTTTTTTTTTTTTCTTTTTACTGAACACCACTAGTGCTGGGGGTGGGGGCTTTAGCTGCCGAAGAGTTTTAAATTGTGTTTTCCCTCTCTTAATTATAACTTAGTGACAAGTCACATAAGGAGCACCCATTTGAAACAGAAGTTAATGAGCAGCAAAAAAAAACACACAATGATTTTGCATATTTGCTTCAGTATCTGCTTCCCTGCATCAGTCAGTTGCATTCGTTAATAACTATTTTATAGAACATTCTAGTATCCACACTCCTACAAAATCCAACGTACAAAAGAGAAAAGGTGGTGCTGATTCCATCCCAAGAGATCTTTCATTTATTGGAAGTCAAGACTGCTCTTGCCCACAGGGTGGGATTTGTGGAGAAGGGCTTGCAAAGAGCAATCTGAAACTTGTCTTACATCATCGTTCAAAGCACAACACGAGCATTTTGTATGTATAAAAAAAAAAAAAAAAAGAGCTAATTTTGTGAAGTGTATGAATTAGGTTTTGAAAGCCCTTTTTGTCTATTTTTGGTGCTGGAACACAGGGCAATATTTCAACTTGTATTTTAAAACTATGCGTGTGTATATGTAACTATATGTGTCCACAAAGTTTTTTTTCTTGCTTAAATAAAAAAAAATTCAGTTGAACAACATATGCCACTTGTTAAGCAATGGAACGATTTCAGTGATACATTGATTTCAAGTAAAAATATTGTTTCCTGTAAATCACTTATTCCACGTAAAAGTGACAAAGTACCAGGGCCCAGTGCCAAATAAGATCCTGGTGGCAGGAGGGCTGAGAGTACCTGCACTTGAATGTGAAAGGCTGCAGCAGGTCATAAGGCTGGTAGGGCCACAGGTGTGGGTTGTCCTGGGTTCTCAGCTGTCCTGGTTCTTTTTTTTTTTTTTTTTTAAATGTTTATTTTTGAGAGAGAGCAAGACAGAGTGTGAACAGGAGAGGGGCAGAGAGAGAGACACACACACAGAATCTGAAGCAGGGTCCAGGCTCTGAGCTGTCAGCATAGAACCAGACTTGTGGCTTGAACTCATGGGCTGTGAGATCATGACCTGAGCTGAAGTTGGTTGCTTAACCACCTGAGCCACCCAGGCTCTCCAGTCCCGGTTCTTTTTCAGTAGCAGGAGCAGTACCTCCGGGATGGTGGTTGGGAACAACTGTGCCTAGGGCACAGGCAGGAGGGGAAGTTGAGGAACAGTGTGGGCACCTTCTCCCCATCAGCACCCAGCATCACTCTGCATCCAACGTGGTGGTTCGCTCATGGGTTTCAGAGACACAAAAATGAAGGTTGGAGTCCTGTGACCTGTCCGTTTCCTGTCTTCATCACCCTGGGCACACCGCTTTGATCTGCTTGGGGTTAATGGGATTGTTGTGGGGATTAAAGGAATAGTGCACGTACAGTCCTTGGCACAGAGCCTGGTATTAAATCAATGCTCGGACATTATTATCAGACCTCACTGCGATCCCACGAGGCAAATACTCTCCCTTGACCAACAACCAAATGAGGCTTAGTGAGAATAAGTTTTAATCTAGATTACTTCCTTCACTAGATTAAGTATCTAGTCTGGGCCTACCTTCAAATAGGGGTCTCCAAAGCTCTAGATTTTTTCCCTGAATGCCACACTTACACCTTGTGGGGGTTTTCCAGGATTTCTCTGTTCTCCTCTAAAACCCAGATGGATTTAGTCATTCAACAAGTATTTACTGAGTGCTTATTAAACAGCAGACGCTGTTCTGAGTGCTGGCCCTGTAGCTGCGAGCGCAGACACAAATCTCTGCCCTTGTGGAGTTTACAGTCTAGCAGATAAGATAAAGAAGTACGATGTATATTATATTAGCTGATGATAGATTCTAAGGAGAAAAAAATAGAGCAGGGATGAGCGCTATGGGCGTGTTTGTGTGTCTGTCAGAAGGAAGGAGGGTTGTCGTCAATATTTTATATATAAAGGCCAGAAAACCTGAAAGAATGAAAAAGAGATTTGAGTAGAGACCTAAATGGGGTGCAGGAGCATGCCCCTCAGATTTCCGGGGAGAAGCCTTCCAGGCAGAGGGAATAGCAGGGTAGGACCCTGAGGTGGGGTTTGCTCAGCTCTTGGAGGACATAAAAGCATGCCCTAGGGAGGGGGGGAATGGTCTGTGCACCTAGAATTATTTGATCAGTCTGAGAATCAGCTTTCTTCCCCCAAAACCTGTTTTTCTAACACTTGGACTTCCCTTTAAGGAGTTGCTGCCCCTTGGTTGGGTCACTAAAGCCTGGGGCTGAAGCAACCCTGAGGAACAGGGTTGGCTTAGTGGCCGTCTGATTTGTTGTGTAATAGCATTGACTTCCTAGGTGACTCAGCAGGGTTCTGTGCTTAAACGTCAACTCTGGGGATGATGAGCTCCAGCCCCAAGGCCTCTCAGGTGTGGAGGATTCCCCACCCCAGGACCAAGGAAGGGGCTATTTCTTCGAGCCTGACCTTGATGTCGCTTTGCTGCCTGGACTCCTGGAGCTTTGAGCAAATGCTTTACCCCTAAAGTAGACATCTTCCAGCTTGATTTTGCCTCCCTGGAAAAAAAGAGAACCTGCTGAATGCGGTGGGTGAGTGAGAACATGGACTTTGGAACCTGAGAATTGGTTTAAGTGCTCGCTCTGGCATTTATGAGTTATGTAGCCTTGAGCAAGTGATTGACCTGCAAAATGAGGACATTCTTGCTGAAGTCTTAGGAGACTGAATTAAAGCGCAGGGATGTAGGAAGTGTGCCTTGCACAGTGCTGGCAATTGGTAGAACTTCAATGAACGGTCGTATGATTATTTTCATCCTCTTGAGCATTCCTGAACTAGCAAAACAGCCCCTCCAGCACTCTGTCCAATTCCTAATCCTTATCCAAATATTGATACAGTTGTGGTCCCTGTACATCCAGAATCACAACTGAAAAATGGGTGGCATGATCTCCATATGCAAAGTAAACATGCACTGGGGGACTAGGCTGGGAGTAGGGGCGGAGCCACATCAGATCAGTTGGTTGAATTCAATCAACTTTTGATTCCCTGCCCTCATCTTTTATAGAAGGAGTTGGATGTCTTTCCCATTTGACCTTAGAATGTGTTATTCTCCATGTGCCCTTCCTTAGGCTCCTCATTTACAGATGGATTCTGGTGAGTGGAAACCTGGTTTGAATATAGCAAGAGAGATCACGATTTCAGAAAAATCTATGTCGTGTATGTTTTAAGAATGTCGATTCACTATGTCCTAATGGTCTGGTTTGTCATCCAGATTTTTAATATTTTGACATGTGTAATTTTGTGTTTGCAGAATTATCTCCTTTTTATCAGATACTTCTGTGGATTCCACGGAGTCAAGATCCAAAGGCTTTCCCCTAGAGTTTTACTTTCCCCATATATACAGGGTTTGTAGGGGTAGAGGGGCGGTCACTAGCCTGGGATTTAACTTTTCTTGGGGAAGACCCATGTGGGGCAGTGGAGGTCACTGAGTTAGTGCTAGTCAGCAGTTAAAAGCCTCCAGACACAAGAATCTGCATTCCAGCTGCCATCCCCTCTGTCCTAAGGTGCCCATCAGTGTGGCCAAAGACATCTACTCAGCTCTGGAAGTTTAAAAAATAAACTTCTTCTTTTTTTTTAAAAAATATTTATTTATTTTTGAGAGAGAGAGAGAGAGAGAGACGGACAGAGTGTGAGCAGGGGCAGAGGAGGGTCAGAGAGAGGGAGACATAGAACTCATAGTGGGCTCCAGGCTCCAGGCTGTCACACAGAGCCCGACATGGGGCTCGAACGCAAGAACCATGAGATCATGACCTGAGCTGAGAGTCAGATGCTTAACCAACTGAGCCACCCAGGCATCCCAAACATAAACTTATTCTTAATTATACAATTTATATCCAGATTCATTCTCCTAGTAAACAATTTAAACGATACTGACAAGGTTCAAGGACGTTTCCCTGTTTTCAAGGAGATTTTGAAAAAATAGTGGATTTTGAATATCTCAAAGGTTTTCACTTTCTATTGCTCTAATCCTGTGGTTTTGTTCTTTGATCTAATCACCATCCCCTTATGATCTTCAGTTTGGTGTGTGTCATTCAAGACATTTTGCTATGTGCACGTGTGTATATGTACATATCTATGTGTTGATAACCTATGATTGTGTGTATATATACAGGTATTAAGTTAATATGAGTACTATATTTTCATAGGTATTCAAGCCATATTCATATATATGTGTATGCATATATTACTAACATATAATTAATACCTTTATTAATTTATGCAGGATTATTTTCTGTGGAGATTGTTTCTCAACTGAATCAGTTTGCAACTTGCTTCTTTATGCAGCAAGATGCAGTTCATAGAGATTTACTTTTCCATTTGGAGCTACTGCATAGTTTCTGCTAGTGATCAGTTTATTTGGTCAGGCTTCTGCTGATGAGTATTGAAGGAGGTCTAGTTTTCCCCTCTTGGAGACAATGCTGCAATGAATTATCTTCATGTTTTTTTTTTTTAGTTTATTTTGAGAGAGACAGAGACAGCGCAAGTGGGGGAGAGGCAGAGAGAGAGGGAGAGAGAGAGACAGAATCCCAAGCAGGCCTCACGCTACCAGTGCAGAGCCCGACGCAGGGCTTGAACCCATGAAACTGTGAGATCATGAGCTGGAACCAAGAGTCGGATGCTCAACTGACTGAGCCACCCAGGTGCTCCTGCAATGAATTGTCTTTAATCGCATTTCCTTAAGCACATGCATCTGCCTTTCTAGAAGGCTGATTTTAAGAAGTGTCATGGGGGTATATACAGTTTAAACTTATTAGATACTGCTGAATTGCCCTTCAAAGGGCCAATTTGAATTCCTACTGACAGTGCATGAGAGTACTTGAAAAGTTTTCATATTATTAAACTAAGATTCTTGCCAAAACTTTGTGGTACTTCCAATTTGGCTTTAATTTGCATACATTTGAAAACCAGTAGATTGGAGTGTCTTTTCATGTCTTTATTGGCCACTGATATTTCCTCTTTAGTGAATTTCTTTTTCAAATTCTTTCCGTAGTTTTCTCATTTGGGTTGGTTATCTCTTTTGCATGAATTTGTAAGATTTTTTAAAATACATTCTTTTTGGGATGAGCACTGGGTGTTGTATGGAAACCAATTTGACAATAAATTTCATATATTGAAAAAAATAAAATAAAATAAAATAAAATATATTCTTTTTGGGGGCGCCTGGGTGGCTCAGTTGGTTAAGCGGCTGACTTCGGCTCAGGTCATGATCTCACAGTTCGTGAGTTTCAGCCCTGCAACAGGCTCTGTGCTGACAGCTCAGAGCCTGGAGCCTGTTTCAGATTCTGTGTGTCCCTCTCTCTCTGCTCCTCCCTGCTCACACTCTGTCTGTCTGCCTCTCTCTCTCTCACAAATAAACATCAAAAAAAAATTAAAAATAAATAAATAAAATAAAATATATTCTTTTTTTAAAAAAGTATATTCTTGATATTATTTGTTTCTCCTAGGCTATTGCTTATTCTTAAATTTTGATATTCTTGTGGTATCTCTTTGTACACAAAGCATTTATATTTTTGAAGCAGACAAATTACATTTTTTCTTTATAGTTTTTGCTTTTTAAATCTAGTTTCAGTAGACATTCCAAGCCCCATGTAATGAAAATTTGTTATCATGTTTTATTTTAATATATATGCATATAATTCACACATACATACACATATGTAATTCACATGGAATTTATTTTCAGGTATAAAATGTATTTTTTTAAATGGGTAGGGTTCAAATATATATATTATACACATATTCAATTATATATATATTCAATTTTGATCGAGTATTTTAAAGCAACTCACAGATACATTACTCATTATTATATATTATTTTTTAAAGCCTCATCAGTTCAAAATTTAAATAGAAGTATTTATATATTCCTACCTCACAAGGCTTCTTAAAAAAACATAACAACATATAACAATCATACCTGACAAAATTAGGAAAAATGTCTCATATGTCATCTAATACACAGTTTAGGTTAAATTTTCCTTGATTGTTTAAAGATATATTTTCATGTTTGAACTGGGATCTAAACAGATTGGTGGGTATGTTTCTTGATTTTCTTCTAACCTGTAGGAGTTCTGTCTTCCCTCACCATTTTTATTTTTTATGAGTGGTAAGGAGATATTTTATGTGTGATATTCTTGGCTTCTATATTTTTTATTTATTCATATCACAATACAGATTGCTAGGGTTTTTTGTTTGTGTGTTGGTTTTGTTTTTGAGGTCTTGACTTTTCTTTAAAGGCTTAAGTTTTTTGTGTGTTTTTAAAAATTTTTTTTTAATGTTTATTTTTGAAAGAGAGAGAGACAGAGTGGCAGAGAGAGGGAGACACAGAATCCAAAGCAGGCTCCAGGGTCCAAGCTGTCAGCACAGAGCCTGATGCGGGGCTCAAACTCACCGAGTGTGAGATCATGACTTAAGCCAAAGTCGGACGCTTAACTGACTAAGCCACCCAGGCGCCCCGTTAAAGACTTAAGTTTTTAAGTTTTAGGTTCACAGCAAGTTAAGAGGAATGTGCAGATTCCCCATTTACTCCCCACCCCCAAGGCACAGCCTCCCCCATTATCAACATCTCACCCCAGAGTACATTTGTTACCATCAGTGAATGTATATTGAAAGATCATAATTACCCACAGTCCATAGTTGACCTTAGGGTTCATTCTTGGTGTTATACATTTTATGGGTTTGGACAAATATATAATGACATGTATCCATCATTATCCCTTCACTTTTTCATGCGATTAATTTAGTAAAAAAACTGATCATTTGTCCTGAAGAGTTACCCGTGTTCAAGGTGTGTGTCTGCCTCCTCACAATGTCATTTAATGTCCCCAGTATTTCCTGAAAAACGGTAGCTAAAGTCTTCATTAGATTCAGGTTCAAATGTTTTGGCATGTATACCATGACATTTTTTTTTTAATGTTTATTTATTTATTTTGACAACGGGCCGGGGGGCAGAGAGACAGGGAGAGAGAGAATCCCAAGCAGTCTCCACACTCAGAGTGGACCCTGACACAGGGCTGGACCTCACCACTGTGAGATCCTGACTTGAGCCGAATCAAGAGTCAGAGGCTTAACTGACTGAGCCCCCCAGGCACTTCTATCATGACATTAAAAAATTTTTTTTTAATGTTTATTTATTTATTTTTGAAAGAGAGAGCGAGAGAGACAGAGCATGAGCAGAGGAGGGGCAGAGAGATAGGGAGACCCAGAATCCAAAGCAGGCTCCAGGCTCTGAGCTGTCAGCATTGAGCCTGACGTAGGGCTTGAACCCACGAACTGTGAGATCATGAGCTGAGCCAAAGTCGGATGCTTAACCAACTGAGCCACCCAGGCTCCCCTATCATGACATTTTTTAATGGGGTAACTGGTGTATATGAAAGGAAGTGGGTTTTCTGTTTTGCTTTGTTTATATCCTAATTTTGTATTTGGCTATCTTGCTAAGTTCTGTGAGCAGTTATAATAGTCTGTCAATTAATTTTTTTATATTCTTTAGACAAATGACTATATTATCTGTTAATAATGGCATATTTTTCTTTTCCAGCATTTATACATTTTATATATTTATTGCATTGGTCAGAACATCCTATAAAATGTTGAAGCGTGGGGCACCTGGGTAACTCAGTTGGTTAAGTGTCTGAGTCTTGGTTTTGGCTCAGGTCATGACCTCACAGTTCCTGAGTTCGAGCCCTGCATTGGGCTCCACTCTTGATGGTGCAGAGCCTGCTTGGGATTCTCTCTTTCTCTCTCTCTCTCTCTCTGTCCCTCTCCAGCTCATGCTCTTTCTCTCTCTCTCAAAATTAATAAATAAACTTTAAAAATAAATAATTAAATAGAATGTTGAAGCAGAGGTAATACTTAGTCTTTACTGACTTTAGTGGGATTGCTTTAGTGCTTTACAAAAATGTGCTTTTTTGTTAAGTATTTTGGTTAAGTAATTTGGTTAATACTTTGTTAAGTATTTTGGTTAAGTATTTTGTTAAGTATTTTGTTAATGTATTACCTTTGTTAAGTATTTTGGTTAATGCCTTTTAACAAGTTTATAAAGTTTTGTTAGTTTTCTAGGAGTTTGTTAAAAAATCATGAATGGACTTGAATTTATCAAAGGCTATTGTTTATTGTCTATTGAAGTGGTCATCTGATTTTCTTCTTTAATTTTATTAATATAGGAAATTATACTAATAGATTCTGTATGTGAACTATCTTTGAGTTCTCAGTTCAATCCTCACATGGTCTTCTAATACAATGCTGATCACAATGTTGGTTTCCCAACATTTTCTTTAAGATTTTTGCATCTATCTCATAAGTTATATTGGCCTTTAAATTTCTTTTCTTGTGATATCCTGTTTGGTTTAAGAATCAAAGTTAAGCTAGCATCTTAAAATGAATGAGTGGTTTCCCACCATTTTTCCAAGCTGTGGAAGAGGTTATATCAGGAATATTCATCTCTTGAAGGTCTGCTAGAGTTGTCCCTCATAATTATTAAACATATTTTCTATCTATAGTCATATGTCTTTCATTTTTCTTAATGTTTAGTTTACTTTTTCTTTTTCGTTATATTTGCCAAAATATCCATTACATTGAGCTTTGCAAATAAATCATTTAGTTTTAGATACAAGTGCAAATTTGTTTTTAAATTATTAATTTTTAGTTTCAATCTTATTTTATTCCTTTTTTCTATTTCAGTTGAGTTTACTTTGTTTCTCTTTTATTAGCTTAGTTTTTTTTTTTTTTTTAAGTTTAACTCATTTGTTTTTGAACTTTATAATTACTTAATGTGCATTTAAGATTATAAATGTTCTGACTACTGGTTTGGCTGAATCCTTGAAGATTTCAATATGCACTACTCTTATTCTGTATCATTTCCACGTTATATGTTATCACTATTTTGACTTCCTGTTTAATCCGAAGGTAAGTAGAATTGGGGAAGCTATATTTTTGTATGGTTTCAGATTTATTTTATTATAGTTACTGAATGAGACTGTATGAAGTCAACATTTTAGAATTTGCTGAAATTTCTTTTGTGGTCGTGATCATGAAATTATCAAGTTCTGCAAATTTCATGTGTATTCCATTTGTTTGTTGAGAGAAATTTATTGAGTTGTGTTATTAAAACCCTCCCCATACCTGTAATTACTTTTTGTCTGCTTGATTAGTCATTTTATGAAAGAAATGTGTAAAACTCTCCCACTATCACAAATATTTGTCACTTTCAGTTTTACTTTATATATTTCAATCTTGTGTTTTAAGCATATCAATAATCATCATTATATCTTCTTGAGAGATTGCTCCTTTTATTAATATAAAACATTTCTTTTTATCACTTTTAATGCTTTGAATTCTAGGTAGTCTGACATTTATGTTGTTACAACTACTTTCATCCTCTTTATATTTGCTTGATATATCTTCTTCTATTTCTTTATTTTTTCATTTTCCTGTGTCATTTTTTTAAGTGCATCTCTAGTTTAAAGTCTATGGCTAGATACTTTCTAAAAACCCAGTTCTAGATTCCTTTTTTTAATGGGCAAATTTAACCTGTTCATATTTATTGAGACTACTGATGTATTTACAGTTAGGCATGCCATTTTGTGTATGTTTTGTATTTCCATACATTATAGTTTTGCTTTTGCTTTCTGCTTTTTGTTCCATTTAATTTCCTTTACTTGTTAGAAAGTTTTACCATCTACTTATATTTTTGTAGGTACTTCAGTCCCTTTAAATATTTAACACATAATATTAAGCATACTTAAAAATATTTTTTTCAACGTTTATTTATTTTTGAGAGAGAAAGACAGAGCATGAGCAGGGGAGGGGCAGATAGTGAGGGAGACACAGTATCTGAAGCAGGCTCCAGGCTCTGAGCTGTCAGCACAGAGCTGGACACGGGGCTCAAACTCACAAACCGTGAGATCATGATCTGAGCCAAAGTTGGGCACTCAATCGACTGAGCCACCCACGTGCCCCAGCATATTTTTTTTTTAACCATGGCTAGAGTTCAATCTTTTTAATTGAAATACAGCTGACATAAAATATTACATTAGTTTCAGGTGTACCTCATAGTGATTTGACAATTATATACATTACAAAATACTCACTGTGATAAGTGTAGTTACCATCCATCACCATACAGTTATTACATTATTTTTTAAAAAAATTTTAATGTTTATTTTTGAGAGAGAGAGACAGAGACAGAGTGTGAGCAGGGGAGGGGCAGAGAGAGAGGAAGACACAGACTCTGAAACAGGCTCCAGGCTCCAAGCTGTCAGCACAGAGCCCAACATAGGGCTCCAACTCAGGAACTGCAAGATCATGACCTGAGCTGTTGGTTGTTTAACCTACTGAGCCACCCGGGCGCCCTGAGTTACCACCACATTATTGACTGTATTCCCTATGCTGTACTTTTCATTCCCATACAGTTCAATTTGTCTCTAGTAAGTCCCTTGAACAGGAAACTTAGCACGTCTTTACTTTTCTCCTCTCTCATTCCACTACACAACCATCCATGCTAATATTTTTTACAGTGTATTTCTTTATTTTGATAAAATATATATACCATAAATTTTACCATTTAGCCGTTTTAAATGTGCAATTCAGCAGCATTAAGTACATTCACGTTGTTATGCAACCATCACTACTCTCCATTTCCAGATATTTTTCATCATTCCAAACAAAAACTCTGTACCCATAAGACCATAATTCCTCTTCACCATTTTCCTCCAGATCTTGGTAACCTCTATTATATTTTGCCTGCATGTATTTACATATTCTAGGTCCCTTATATATGGAATCATATAGTATGTTCTTTTGTGTCTGGCTTATCTCACTTAGCATTATGTTTTCCAGACTCATCTGTGTTGCAACAGATATCAGAATTTCACTTTTTTAAAGGCTAAATAATATTCCATTGTATGAATATACCACATTTTGTTTATCTA